>NC_142481.1:24816212-25119242 GCF_049115385.1 Moschus berezovskii | reverse complement strand
CACTACTTCCCCCCTCCCCCATTAAATATGGAGCAGTTTTCCAGGGCTTGGTGACTGCCTTCTCCTCAGGGTCACATTGAGTTTGAATCTGACCCAAGGTGCAGGAATCCTGCAACAGGGAAATAAAAGAATATACAGAATGGGGTCAGGTCAGCTGCTCAGAGGCCAAAACCCCTACAGCTGCTTTGATTTTATTTTTTGTGTGTGTATATTTTAGGCTCCTCCTGCCATGTTACAAATTGGGCCTCCCCCTCTCAGGTGTTTGCTCTGTAGCTTAAAGGCACCAGAGCCTCTGCCTGCATAGATGTCTGCTCCCAGCAAGAACAGAAAACCTACAATACCAAATCCAAAACAAAACTAGAGAGGAGGGGGAGGGAAAAAAAAACACCCTATTGAATTCAGGCAAATAAGGTTGGGTCTCCAGATCCGATTACAAAGCAGCTTTGAATATGCAAGACAGCACACAGGACCAGTTATTCCAGTTACAACAAACTATTAAAAAAAAAAGAGAGAGAGAGAGAAAAGAAAAGGCATGTTTAGGTCGTAATTTGTTAGTACAAGGAAAAGAATACCACAGAAAGCTGCCCTTTTTTTCCCCCTCCCTCCCTTTGCTGGCTTCACAGAATTCACTCACCCTTTCCCGATTTGTCTACTGTATAGGTTCCTTTATTAAAGTCTTTGGATTTAGGAAGATCGCTGCAAGCAACACATTTTCTGTATTTTTTTCCTTTATCTTAGAGGAGAGTTGGCAGGGGTTCTGTGGTTTGCAGTTACACAATATGTTATCATGTTTTTAATCACTAAATCATTGCAGTGGTTATAGATTTACAGTCTTGGGGTATTACAGAAAGAAGCAACGGTGGCTGTATATATATGCTTTTAAATTACACCCATGTAAACTGAGTACAGCGGCTGTGAATATGGTCGGCAGACTTCATCTCTCCCCCCCCACTCCCAGCATCTTATTTCTTTTTTCCTCTGTGATTTTTTTTCAAATTGTTCAATTTGCTTAAAATAAACTATACCTCCCCCTCCTATGTTCCTTTTCTCTTCACACCTCCCCCCCACACACACAATTTTATTTTTTTTTTAATTCAGACCTCTAATCCCAGATAAGGTAGAATTCAAACTCTTAAAATAAGACTTTGGATCAGGGAGGAGAGTAATAATAATTTAAAAAGTAGATTTCCTAAGAAATCCTCTTGGTTTCCATACCCACCTCCAGTATGGGGATGGAGGGCCAATGTGCACATCCGGAGGTGGGGGTGGGCAGACGGGAGACAAGGCAGGCCCGTGGCGCTTGCCTGCCTGGAACCTCCAGTGTCCTGTCACCGTGAACCAACTTTCAGCTTCTGTTTTTCATATTATTATGTAACAGAATCCTTGGCAGCATTAAAAATTCAGTATTACAAGCTGATTGTAATGCTGCCTCATTAGACAGCACTGTCTGGCCTTGTATTAAGTGAAACACAGAGCATGGCTTTTAGATTATAAACACCAATAAATATTAAGGATCAGCAGAGGGGGGAAATAGTCAGCTGGGTTTTTGGCCCCTTCTGTTTTATATCCCCTCCCATCGCCTTCCCTTTATCATCCCTGCCTCCTCCCATGGCACTCCTCCCCCCGCCCCCCCCCCACACGGTAACTGTCATCTGTTTTCTTGGGATGCTGATATGTCGACCCTGGTGACATTTTAGGAGGGCTTTTTATAGAGTTATCTTGTGTACACAAAAGGTTTGGAAGTTTGTTTTGTTTTGATCTGCAATAAACAGGCCCTTCACTTTGCTGATGTCATTTCCGTTCATATTTGAGTTGTTTATTGTGCTTCTTCACAGGGCCCTCACATCCCTACCCCCACCTCGCATTTCAGCCAGAGCCTGTGGCTGCCTGGGGAAGGGGGGGACACATTTCTAAGCTGCCAGGTCTGGGTTCAAAGGCTGAGGGTTGTGTGTCACTGCCTCGTCCTAGGGTTCGCCCGCTGGGGAAGATGTTTCCAGCTTCCAATCTGGTTAAACACTCCGACATCCACTTGCCCTGGTATTTTCATGGCATGTAGTCATTCACCTCAGCTTTCTTTCTTTGAAGGATGCCCCATACACACACACCTTGTCTACATCTTTAGTACATCCTTATTGTCCACATCTCCATGCAGCAACTCCCCCTCCAAAAAAGACCCCTAATCTCATAATGATGACTTTGATTCAGTTGCAAATCTGAAGCTGACTTTAGGGACTTCATGCTGTGAAAAAAAGAAAACGTTTCCAGGCGTTGCCCCACAGTCTCTCCCTCACCACCTTCTATCCCTGTTCAGTTTTTTTTTTTCTCCTTTTGCGTTTATTTTTCTGTTCCCTGCCTTTTTGTAGACATAAAGGCCATTCTGGTGTTACTGAAAATGACTGCAGTGTCCAGTGTCTCTTATTTCCATGTGATCTACAATCGGAGTGGAACCCCTCCTCCAAAAGAAAAAAAAAAATAGAGTGAGGAGAAGAAGGAGGAAAAATTGAGTGTGTAGGCCCCCAAGGCTTTCCTCTAATAGGATGATGGGTTTTAGGTTAAAAAAAAAATATTATTGTTTTGTTCTTTTAGCTTTAGAAATAATAGGGAGAGAGGGAAAAGCAGTCATTAGGAAGTTCACTGAGCTGCTTTCCAACTAAGACGGGTGAAAAATGAAGCTGCATTGACACTTGGCTTCATGTGAAAGCCCCAGTAACCTCTCCCCCCTTCCGTGGCCCTGGCCTTTTGTTCCTGGAGAACGGAGCTAAGGTGCTTTTTCTCCCAGACCAAAGGCAGCAGGCAAGGAGTCCCCTTGTGTGCGCATCGCCTTTAGATGGCCTTCTCATGGTTATTGTCAATGCAGACTCCCCCAAACAATTGCTCCAGGGAGACACAAAAGCAAAAACATTTGTCCTATTTTTTTAACCTCTTTGTTTTAGATTTTTTTTTCCCACCCATTCTTTAAATTTCACAGTTTCTATTTGTCTGCAGAGAGACAAACGGAACAGCATGAAGCAAGCGCATTTTACCGTAGGCCTTACTGGCGATTGGAATGGCCTCAATAGAAATCCAGATTCTGAAAACACCGGCTGACTTGGAGGAGATGTGAAATTTCAGCTTGGGGCTCTTAAGTGAGCTTACCACAAATTTTGGACAAAAAAATGCACTAAAAGAAAAAGATAAGACAGTGGGATTCTGGGATCATCTGGGGGAAGTGCGAAAAGGGTCATCTTTTGTTTTCTCTCTTAGGATCCTGCCCCGAAGAAGTGGTCGCTTGATAGGAAGGAATCACAAATCCAAATGCAATTTGGATTCATTAAAAAAAAAAATTCTGGTTCTGTTTTATTATGCTCCTGGTGTATGGTTTCAGGGACTGTTTTAATGCACGTATGGCGGGGGCTGTTGGGACGCACTGCGAAACAGGCTGTGTTGAGAATTTTTTTAAACTATGATTTTATATAGAAAGGCCACATCCCCCTCCCCCTTTTCTTTCCTCCCTCGTTTCCTTTTTCCTTTCTTCTCCTTTCAACCTGCTTCCCCTGCAAGAATTCAGCGGTTTGCATCAGGCTGAGGGCAGAGGGATGTGTCAGACAGTGGGGATGGCCCAGGAGCAGAAGAGCCCACCTCTTTTTCCTGGGCGCAGACAAAGCACTTCTCTCCTGTAATGTATGGACCCTGATTTTGATGCTGTCCTTAAGAATCTGTCTGCCTTTTCATTAACATTCTCAATTTCAAGGTTTGGAAACACAAATGTGAGAATCCCCCTGGGTATAAAAGTCTTGCATGGCAAATTCTCTTGGCCCTTTCAGAAATTTTATATATATATATATATATATATATATATACACATTTTTTTTTTTAAGAGCAAGCTCCTCACCTAAAGCTGTTTTAAGTTAAGGTCTTTATTTTTGCTTTCTGAAAACTCGGGCTTTGTAACTGAAATTTGAGGAAAGCTCTCTATTACAAGTTCTTTTTTTTTTTCCCCTTCTTTAAATGGTTCCTCACTTGTATCTTTTCAAAATTGTCATTGATAGACTTAGGTTCTGAGCTGGGGAGGTGGGGGAAGTAAACCAGATAGCATTCCACCTAAGATTTGGGGGGTAAAAATTAATCTGTGGAATTAGCATTGTAGCAAGAGATGGAGGCCTTGAGGTTTGTGACAGAGAAATGTGAATCAGAACATCTGTTAGGCTTTGGCACACCAGCCTCTAATCGTTCCGGAGGTGAGTGTGGGCTGTTCTGAGGAAGGCGTGCATTCTGTACCATACCCAGGAGGGCCTGGCCACCCAGCGGGTACCAGGCCCTTAAATATAACTGCCTAGAAAGAATGGGGTGAATTCAGGGCATGCAGTGCAGTTCAGCTCCAAATGTTTCCTTGCTTATTTCAGGGACTTTTGTTTTTGTTTTGTGCCCTCTTCTGGTTTTTTCTTTGTTAAAGCCTCAAGGTTATTTAAGCACTAGTTTTAAAAATCAATGTGTATGTATAATTTAATAAAAATAGAAGGCTCTGGAAGAATACCCAAATCTGCCTCAACCCAGTTGTGCTGTGAAGACAAGAGCCCAGGTTTAGCTACAAGTTAGAATGCTGACATTCGCTGTCTCTTAGCTCAGAGATCATATTTACCTTTGCTGAAGTAAAAGGAGCAGCATTGGAGAGAGAAAGAGAGAGAGAGAGAGAGTGTGTGTGTGTGTGTGTGTGTAGGGGAGAGAGAGAGAGACAACCAGTTTGGCTGGATGGGGTCTTTGTAATTTACCAGCCAGCTCAGTAAGCGCCAGGGGACTGGCCTCTGACTTGGAAAGTGGCTAAGGGGAGGAGTAGGAAAGGGGTTAGCGTTCCCTGATTTATTTTTAAATGTTTATCCTTTTGGCTGTTGCCAGTTACGCTTTCCAGATGAGACAAGACTAGTTATGGAGAACTGGAAGGGAAGAATTGCCTTTTCTGAGAGTGGGTTTATTTGTCAACAGTGTCCAGGATGGAGCGAGGAGCGTGCCTGCCTGTCACTGCTGGGTAGGCTGTGGGTGTCACATCAGACAGCTGCCCTTGGAAGAGCTGGGGCCTTTCAGAGCCGGGGAACAGAATTGGCAACACGTATGTCAGAAAAACTGTTGATTCCATATGGAAGTGCGAAACTTGCAAAACTCTCTGAAGATGTATTGTTTTGGTTAGCGATGAAAATAAGTTTTGGTTGCAGTAACATGCCAACTTGTATGTAATCCTTTGTATTTTTGATGATGCAGAGGCCATAGATCACCTGCCTGTGGGTTACCTGTTAAATCTGTGCCTGTAGTAAAGGCAGGCCTGACCAGGCCTTTACCTTGTCTGCAGCTTGGTGTCGAATTAAAGGGAAGGAACTCAGGGTCCTTATTGGTTCTACCTGTCAGGCCTCTGAGGTGTCTGGGAGGCAGATGCAAGTGTCTGCCGCTTGGGATGGCAGTTTCAGACTGCCCAGACCTCCACAATCTTTCCAGGTGTCTAGATGGCTGGATCTTTGGGCTTTCCAGCTTTTATTTTGTTGAAGATACCTATCTGTTGGCCCACCCAGTTATGATGTCACCGGATTAGGAGGTTTTCGCCTTGTTAATAAAAGTTAAGACAAAGCAGCAAAATTAGATTTTCTGGGAGTAGAAACATTTTTGTATTGTCTTTATCTGTGGGGCCGTGGGTTGCTTCCAGGTAAGACATGGAGGCCTTAAGTCCCCACTTGCCTGAAGACGTTTCCAGAGACATCTCTGAGTTGTCTGTGCCACGTTACTTGCATTATTGCTAGCATCATCATCTTCATGTATTATTCATAGTCACTTTTTAAATTAAATTATTAATTGGTTTTCTTTAAGGTGTTCTCAACTTATGTGGCTAAAATAAATAATAGTGTTTTGAAAATGCCACCTGTTCTTGGACCTGAAGTCAGGCGGTCTGGAAACAGCTCTGCAGTGGCCATACTCTGGTTTAGAAAATCACCCTCTGCTTGTCCCTTTTCCATCTCCACTCCCCCTGCTCCCCCCCCCCACTCTCTCATGTGTGACAGAATTTGGCTTGTGCTGTCCTTTGTCCCTAATCGGACATGATTCCCTAGAGGCAGTCTTTTCTCCCTGGACTCTAGCTGGGGGGAAAAAAAAATTTTTTTTTGGAGGCTCTTTTTTGAACTAAAATGTAGAGCGGGCTGTCCTACCCCAACAGGTTAAGGTAGTTATATTAATTTGAGCCCAAATGATATTGTGCATAAATGCCTTCTAGTTTTCATTGCCCCTTTCCCTCCTGCATCAGTGTGTGCTTAACGCTAATACGATTCCATACATACAGCTCCTTCGCCTTCTGAGCTTATTATATTTCTAACACTTGCACGGTTCATTATTGTGCAGTCAGAAAGGACTCTCAGGGCTGTGGGGCCAGCCGGGGTGGGTGGCTTTCAGAAAGGGCGAAAGCAGGTGCCTTTCTCTGCTGAGAATCCGGAGTGAATTCAGACTGAGCCTGGGACTCCAGCAGGGAGGACAGGGGACTTCCGGTGAGATTTCTGTGGTGCTGCCTTTTGCCTATCTGAATGGAGAAGACGAACCTGGGGAGATAGAAAAGTGTCCAGCGACTGCTTTGACCAACTGGAGTGGCCACATTAAATCTGCCCCCAGGTGGTAGAATCTCCCTAGGAAGGGACATGACCTGTGACTTTTTAAGGCATGTTGTTAAAGACACTAAGGTTAATTGCAGACTGGACTTCTCTCTTTCTGTCTCCTTTTTCTTTCTTTCTCTCCCATGGAAAACTATCCTTACACTCTCAATGGAGAGCAGGGGATTTTTTTTTTTAAATAAGTTTCTGCAGCTGAAAAACAGAAGTGCTCTGTAAAGCAGTTAATAGGTTGGGTGTGTGTTTCAAATAAATTCCTGTCTACATTGGCTAATGTCCGTACGCTGGAGTGGCCTGGCTGTGACGTGGCTGGGGCCCGGAGACCCAGGGCTCGGGTTCGGAGGCCCCAGGCTTCTTGTTTTGGCCGAGGGCGCGTCCCTTTCTTCTCGCCCGACTCTAGGCCGGCCCCTGACTTTTGATGAGTGAGGGGTCAGCGCCTGGGGAGGACCAGGCTTTGTTCCCGCCGGGCTGGTTCTTCGCGCGGTGCAGGCCGAGCCGCCCGGAGCTCTGTCTCCCGGCGCGAGGCCCGGCCTGCCCGGAGGCCCGTCTCCGGAGCGCAGAGCGCTGGGGCCTCGCGCGCCCGTGTGCGTCCCCGTGTCCCCGCGGGCGCGGCCGCCGCGGAGCACCCGGCCTGCGCCCGGCACGACTGTAGATGTCAGGCTTTGCCCGGGGAGCCGAGCGGCGGCGGGGCTGCGAGTTTCAAATTAACCTTCCGCTTTGTTGCTGTGTAATGTGGATCCCCGAAGGCCCCCCGCCCCGCCCGCCCCCCTTCCCCGGGCGGTGCGCGCTGCAAGCTGCGAGTTGAGCTTCATTTACATAAAGCGAGTCCGGGCGGGAGGCCGGGCGAGCCGGCCGCGGGCAGGCCGGGGACGGGGACGCGAGCGCCGCGCCCCGTGGGTGAATCCCCGCCGCGCGCCCGGGGACCCTCCCTCCCGGGGAGGAGCGACCACCGGCCCCGGCCGTCACCATGAGCCCCCCGCCCCTGCCCCAGGGCCCCCCGCACCTAGCCAGAGCCACCTCAGAGCCCCGGGGGCAGCGGGAGGTGGGGAGAAGGCCGCCTGGGGTGGTGGGTAAGTTCGGGGCTCCGGTGCCGCTGGAATTTCCCATTGTCGCGCCCGCCGAGGCCCCCGGACCTGAGAGTGCCTCCTCCCTCCGGAGGTGTACGGAGCCTTTGTGTGCCAGGTGAGTGCAGCCTCCCGCCCCCGGCCAGTCCGCGCAGCCGGCCTGGAGCTGCGGGCAGGTGCTGCGAGTCTTGGCTGAACTTCCCATTCTCTTGGGGCATGTGGGGGAGGGGCAGGCTGGATACACCTGAACTGCTAGACTCTACTTGGAACCTACCTGGGGTGAGAGCCTCTGAATTCTGCTGGGCAGAGAGGAAAGCCCTTCCTCCTTCCCTCCCTTCCATCTTTTCCTCCCCTCCCTCCTGCCTTCCTAATTTTGCTTTTGGATTAGTTCCTGCCTTCTGAATATTTGCGGCGCTGGTGTCATTTAGAAGTTTGAGTTCCGCCGCCGAAAAATGCACGCTCTTCTTTGCAAGCGAAGTCACTGGCCAGTTGGAAACAGTGTGAACAGTGCGCTTATTGGGGAGTAATTAAAGGGAGAATCAGAGTTTTGGAGCCGGAAGGCACCTTTGGAAACTGACTAGCCCACCCTCTACTTTTAGTTGGTTGGCCCTCTGGAAAAACTAGAGCAGCCTTCATTTCTGTAGGGAGGGGGGTGGTCGAGAGAGAGAGAGAGAGAGAGAGAAAGAAAGAGAGAGAACTTAGATGTTTGTCTTGTTAAAAAAAGAGGAGGAAGGCCCTAGTTAGGTCAGAAAAAAAAAAAAAAAAAGCTAAAATAATCATGGTGAGCTGGAAGGGAAAGAACTTTCTGGAAAATGGTCCTTTCTGCTTTGGACATACCTGTGTTATAATGATGTGAAAATGCCTGGAGGGCAAAGATTACAGCTCATTGCCTGGTGTAGCCTTAAGAGTGCTTTGCCTGGCACAGTGGTGCTTGGTATATAAACTGGTTTAAATGAAAAGAGCTAGCCGGTGAATCCAAGAGGGTCTTCCCTCCCACCTTCTATTTGTGTCATTTAACTGGCCTTGAGGACTCTGAAAGCCACTGGCAGATAATCTCAGAGAGGACACATGGCCCCACTTGGGCACAGAGAGAAGGCCTCTCCCTCAGGCCAGGGCCTGCCATGGTGGAATGCATCAAGGCAAAACAAGGAAAACAACCTTGAGCCTTGAAGGTAGATAGTGAGAAAGTTACACGTCATCTTATTTCATCCCATGCTTTGCGATCCTTAGGGAAAGGTCACTAAATAAATAAGAGTATAATTTCGAGCTCGCGCTAGCCGGGGAACTTCATTTCTCTGCCATCAAACAGCAGGTGTGAGTTTGCAGAGTTGGCCCCCGGAGTCCCCTCATTCCTAAATTCAGGAGGTGTCAAACCCTCATGTTCTTTTAATGCCTGTGGTTTCTGGATAGGTTTCAAGGGGAAACCCTAAAAATCACGAGCTCCAGTAGACTGGGCTGGAGAGGGAAGCATGAGTGAGAGGGCAGAGGCTGCATCTGGGAGGAAAACATACACCTTGCAGGGTAACCTGATCAAGAAAGGCCGAGACCAGTCTGTTCCTTGTTATCAGAACAGCCACTGGCAGCCTGAGGTTCTGAATCCTTCTTGTTACCCAACCCAAAAAGCAATTAGGGAACAGAGGTGGTGGAATGTAAGGGAAGTCAGGAGACAGGGTTCTAAATAATCTAAGGGTTTCAAGAATAGGGTCATTGGAGAGAGGGCCATACCTGGATGTTTGCACACCTGATATTTGTATTCACTCTCCTTTGCCGAGACCCCGAAGGCCCCCTCTCAGAGGCATGTGGCTGTGAAGGCCAAGGGAAACTTTCCCTCTCTCTCTTCCTTAAATTACAGGACTAAGGAGGTTGTCTGCATTTAGTTTCCAGCATGTTTTCAGAGAGCATGTAAGTGCCTCTCAGAATGGGCTAGGGTCACATTTTGCTCTTTTATTTAATTACACAAGTGTTATTTAACAACATGGGGCAGAGGCAGAAGCAAGCACTTTTACACTTTAAAAACAGTCCTTTTGGAATCACAAGGAATTAAGTGACTTAGAGACCTCCTGTCTTGATGACATGGGTCATCTCCCTTTCCCAACTCTCTTTTGAAATGGCTGCATTTTCTATGGGATAGAGCTGCTATTTTCCAGTTCTCCTGAGAACAGTTTTGATTGACAGGAAACTATTGAGAAACACTTGCTAACTCTTCCAAAATAGAGGGGGAAAAAAAAATCTGAGCTGCTTCCCCAGCCACCTGAAACTTTAATTTTGGTTTCTTCCCTTCTGTCTTTTATTTGCACAAACGAATACTCAGGGTGGGTGGAAGGGACCCAAATAAAACAGAATTCTCAGCAGGCCTCTGTTTGACTCTTCTCAACAGGACGCTGCCGCGCCTGCCTTCTTGCTGCTCTAGGGTTGCATTTAACTGCCATATCAGTTTGGTACCAATTGGGCTGCCCAGTGGCCAGGAGCTAAACTAAGCGAGATTTCAGTTTTCATCATTATGACTTTAAATGATGATTAGTAAGACACTCCCTGGCTCAAGATACTCCCTGGACAAGCCTGGCTCACCTTGGGTGACCCAGAGGTTGTTAGTTCCTTAGAATAAATCTGTGATTGCAGACTGCTAGTAAAGTCTTATCTGGGACTGCATATGGTTTAGCTTGGTTCCTTGGGTTCTAGCCACTAGTGGTGTCCAGGGCATGTGTCCTTACTGTCATGGTGGGCTATTGTTCCTTTTGGACCTTGGGGCTTTTTTTTTTTTTTCCCTTGCTTCTGAAATGTTACTGTGAGAGCCCAGAAATACCCCAGGACCCAAAGCAGATCTTCACCTAAGAAATAATTTTTATTACAGGGTTGCAACAGTCTCATGTTAAAAAGTAAATATTCAGGTGACTAAGCAACATTTTATAAAAGGGTAGGGAATTGTTCTAAGGGAAAAGGCAATTGTCTTGACACCCACTTTTTAGAGGAGCTCACCTTGCCTCTTAACTGGATGGGTTTGCCTCCTGGTCTTATAGGGGAGGCAGCGATGACTCTGGCCTGAAGAAACTTGCAAGCTCCATCTCACACTTGCCGGTATTGCAGAGATAATGTACCTGACGCTGAACATTAGTAACCTCAAGAAGTACAGTATGTGCTGTGGTTTATACTTGAGTTTGTTATTAAAATCGTTGCTTGCTCTTAGCCTGGCCTATTTCTGTAGTGCTTGGGCCTGCTGGCCTTCTCTGGTTCCCAAGGCTGGTGTAATTAACCAGGATGGGGCGTTACCTTAAAAACACAGCAAGAAGGCAGCTTCCATTACAGTGGGCTTCATAGGGGGTATTGAAGGGTTCTGGTATGAGATTTTGGTTGTTAAAGTTGGTTGTTTTAGAAATCACAGCACAGGTCAGAACCACCATCCTCTGCTTGGGTTATAAACTGTGGTCAGGGAAATGGGGACTTAGTTTTAATAGAATCCAGGCAAGGGAATCCCTCAGCAGGAGCTAGTCTCAATCAAATATTAAAAGGTGCATTTTCTGTCTAAAGCAGTGTGCCGAGTCCTGCTCACATTGAGGAACAAACACACAGAAGCTGAGATTGAGTCAGATTGCCCCAAGGGAGAGACCCAGGCAAAAATCTTGGCTCATTGGCAGGCCACTCTCAAAGTCCAGATTAAGGAGGAAAACTGCAAAATCAACAACTGTCAGATTTCTCTTCTATATGATTTAAAGTTGGCTGCCAGATTGTTCTCTTTGAACATGTGCGAACTGACAGTCAGATGTTAGAGGGCTTTTTTTTTTTTCTTTAACTAATAAAGTAAATGACTCTTATATGGATAGGAACTGGGGAATTGACAGCAGTATTGTGCCAAAGCTTCAGAGGCAGTGAGACAGTGTGAATGCTTTTTTTCTGGTTTTCATTCTTTGGGGCCAGGGGACAAGATGGTGAGGACAAGGCAGAGAGTGGTCATAGCAGTGATGGGTGTGTTTCCAGAGAATTCTTTGCCCAAGGAAGGTGGCTTGGCTTATTTATCACTTTTAAAAGGTGATTTTTTTTGTTTCCTTAGATGTTGCTGCCCTTCTTTCACCCTTAATTCCTGAAGTTTATTGCTTTTGAAAGAATAAGGGTCTGATTAAAAATAGGGAAAGAAACAGAGAGAGTTTGCTAGGTGGCAAATTTGACTTCATTTCAGAAGACTGCTGTGCTGTTGGTTTTAACCCCAGACAGGGGCCTCTTAACAAAACGCTGGAGCTTAATCTGCCTTTGGGTGAGCCCTTCTCCCTTCGCACGGGAGGGTCGCCATGCAGTCTTGTCAACACCAGAATTAACGCACGGGGGTTTTGATGTGTACCCCTCCAGAGGGTCCTTAGCCAGCCTCCTGTGTCCTGGGGGTGGGGTCTTAGAAGGTTCAGTTCCTCCCTCTTTGAGTTTGGGTGTTAACACATGTGTCGCCTCCAAGACTTTGCCATCCTCTGCCTGAAGTTGGTCTAAGACTTCCAAGGTAGGGAGGAATGGGGTGTGCAAACCATATTCTCCCCTCTGGCCCGTTGTCCCTTCTTACTGCTGCAGGTTTGGGACGGAAGCCGTCAGCTCCCCTTGTAGTCTGTGTCTTGGGAAGATGGAGAAACCCCAAGATCCCCCTCTCCTCCCATCCTGCTAATCACATAATGGCCTTAAGGGCTTTCTTCAATGATTATCTTGTCTTTAATTTTAAGTGGGTCTTTTGGGGCAACAGTTGGGAGTTTATGGAGTGTCTTCTATCATCTGTAGGCAGACTCTGAACTGGGGAAGCTGGCTCCATTGGACGCTGTGAAAAGACGGCAGAATTTTCATCTGCTGCCGATTTCACGCGCTGTCCTGAAAGTGATTTCGGCCACAAACCTTTGATCTGGGAGTGAAACTTGGCCACCGCCCCCAGCCCCCACTTCTGTGCAGGAGGCAGGAGTTGGTGACTACTCAGACCTCCTACTCTGTGTGTGTGTGTGAATTGGGAGGGGTGTTAGCTAAAGAGAAGGGCTGAACCGACTACTTGTGGGTCTTTGGGAGTGGGCAGAAAAAAAAGCAGCTTTGCTGGGTTCCTAGTTGGGCCGACTTTATCCAGGAATGTGACTGGAGAAAACTTCTGAGCCTATTGGTTGAGCTAGATTTTGAATGAGAACTGTTGCCCATGCACACCTCTGCTGTAGGCTCTGAATTTCTGTGTTACAGTTCCAGGAGGCTCTCTGTCTTCTTTGAGTCTCCTTAGTGGAAAGGCCAGAGTCAGATGAGCTGAGTGAAGAAAAAACTGGGGTTGCTTAATTTGATCCTTGATTTCAGGCCTCAGCCTATCCCCCCACCCCCACCCAACCCCAGTCATATAGATCCCTGTTCAAATATGGGAGCCTTGATTCAGTACATAAAAAGCTCTTTACAAAAGAGTTTAAACTCCTGTAAGCTTATAAAAAGTACAGATGTGTAGTCCTCAACTTACTTGCTTTCCACGCTTAACGGTTTCTCAGCAGCATGTTTTGGACAACTTTTCCTGATGAAAATATGTTAAGGAACACATGTGTGCCTTTTTTTCCTCAACAACTTTTCCTGTCTTTTTTCCTTTTTTTAAACAGTTTTCTTAACTGCTCAAGAAACAATGCAAGCCTCTGCCACCATTTCAGGCCCTCTTTCTAAAAGGCTCTTTGGCTCAGGGCCTTGGTTTTTAATGTGCATTTGGCTGGTAGGGGGAATGTTTTTTTGCTTTCCCTGTAACATCGCCACGTCTCCCTGTGAAACATCTGCCTGGTTGCTAAAGTGTCAACTTGCGGACATAAAGAGGAGGCCCGTGGATTCTGTGTGTTAGAAGGTTGATGTCACTGCAAAAGCAACTGGTTTCATTTGCCACCCCTGCTCTGCCAGATTCTCGGATGGTGTCACTTTCACACCAGATATGAAATGATTGTCCAGGGAAGGCTGTCAGTCTGTGTACCTAACTCCATGAGTACATGTTACCTAGGCCCACCTGCCTTACCTTTAAAAGGTAGGTGCAGGTGAAGAGTGCAGGCTTGAAAATCATAAGGCTTCCCCTCCCCCTCGCTTTTTCAGAGAGGAGATCAAAGCTGATTTTTCTTGCAACAGATACTAAACCAAAGGTAGAAGTGTCTTTGGGAGAAAGCAGAGAACTTTTACACCTTTTGGGAAAGGACCTTCGGTTTATTTCTCACTCGCTGACGAATCTAACATTTGTCCAGGCATTGAAGATGCTGGCTGCTAAAGGAAATCCTAGTGCAAACTCCTCTAAGTGTCTAACTGGAGGAGGTGCGGTCTTGCTTGTTGGTGGAAGGAGTGAGATCATTATGAATATGACAGGTAGGGGCCAGGTCAGGATCAGAGTGCCGTTTATGAGTCATCCCTTGAAATGGGCATGCTGGTGTCCACACTGCATTGTCCGGGGAGAAGCAGAGATGGATCAAATGAGCCTACTCTTTGGGAAGCCAGCTTCTATTCTCCACTCTGCTCTAGCCCGGACTCCTCTGCGGGGGTCGCAGGCGTGGAGGCCCGGCTCTGTTCCAGTGTGGCAGCGTGACTGTGCACCCACCATGCAACCTCTCTGAGCCTTACTGCTTCCTTCCTTTGTGAAAGGGGCATAACGCACACCTCACTCCTCAAGTGGGGATGAAACGAAGTAGAAAGCAAGTCTTCCCAGTACATTTTCAGTAGCTTCTCCATGAATGTCCATTCCCATCTGCATACCCTTCCCTTTTTGTTTCTTTTGTCCCCTCTGGTGGCCCTGGCTCCCTTCTGCTTCCCAACACCCTGGAAGAAAGAAACTCAAAAGGTCCAGCGTTTCTTCTGCTCTGCCCTTAGGGGCTGGGAATAAAGCCAACTCCTTTTGACATCCTGCAACTGCGTTCAGGAGTGAAAGGGTCTGAAATGGATGCAGTGTCCCCGTCCTCCCCTCACGTGCCCCCCACCCCAAGCTGACAGGCGGCCTTCGAAGTGAGCAGCCCACTCAATGACCCACCTAGAGAGGCCTTCCCGGGCTGGCTTGTATATGCTAATAGGCCTGACTTGTCCTGGCTTGTTTGTAGTGATTTGTGGAGGCATTTATATGCAAATACTATCAACTTGCTGAGTTAATTATCATGTGCCCTCCCCCCCACCCCCCTTCCTGCCAAGCATCCCAGCCTGGGTCCGCGAAAAGGGGCTGTTCACATTCATCCCTGAGCTCTTCCTGTCTTGGCCTTCTCCACGCAGCCCTGTCCTCTTCCTGTACCTGCAGGCTCTTTCTTGGCTCCTCCACGGCTCTGTTGCCTGGCCCAGGAACCTGTGTGGTCAGAGCTGGTGAGCTGAACCCATCAGGGGCTCGCCTCATTCAGAGCCTCCATGGGAGGTGTCACTCCACATGCAGGGGGAGTCTGGCTCATGTCGCACTGAACTTTTTTTTTTTTTTTTAATTTTTATTGGAGTACAGTTAATTTACTGCACTGAGCTTTTAACCCCCATTTTCTATCAAATAACCTGAAAAACAGCTGCCCAGACCTTTCAGCCATTGAAACTCAGTTCTCGGTCTGGTGAGAAAGTGAATATTGTTTTAACATCATTATGACTTTCATATTCCCACATTGTGGGTACCACTAAAACCTGGGCCCACTTCCGAGCCCTGCAGAGGAGCCATTCTGCAGAGAGATGCCCCCTCCAGCCCCCTGCCCCTGGAAATCTGAGTATTAAAAAGTGTGACTGTGTGGACCTCAGATCAACCTTGCCCGATTGTGTGCGGGGGCATGGTTGCGTTGGAGGCTGGATAATTTTTGTTGTCAGGGGTGTCCCTCATTTCTCCAGGAGTCCTTGCTCCCCCAACCCAACTTCCCAACAAAATGTCTCCAGGAATCACCCAGTGTCTCCTTGGGATGCATGGAGAACCACTGGGCTAGAGATTGCATTTGCTTTCTCTTGGATAAAAAGATGGCATATCCCTGCCGCCTCTGAGTTACACACATTTGTTGAGTGTTCTCTTAAGTTTGTGATTTGACCTAGCTGATGTCAGTTGTTGCCATTTGCTTAATTTCATGGTCACTTTAGCATTTAAACATTAAGACTCTTTCCTTTAAGGGCATGGCCATGGGCTGGTGTTCGAGGCTGTGACATTTTCGTCCCCAGGGGTGCCATCTTGTAGAAATAGAACTCAGGACCCATATGTAATTGTACACTTTCTAGGAGTCACGTTAATAGAAAAGTAAAAAAGATAAAAAAGAAACAGGTGGAGTGAAGTTTAAAATGTCTTTTTCCGCACAACGCACAGCATCGGCGTGACTTTCTCACCTCAGCAGTTGGGACTTGCCTTGTTGCCAGCGCTTGGGAGTGGTAGATGAGCAGTGGCCACCATATTGGACAGCTTGGCCCCATCTGGGATGGTTTTGTGGTGGCTACCATGTTGGACAGCTCAACAATATCTAGAATGACTGTGGCCCTTTCTAGCTGTGGAATCATACCACAGGAGCAAGTTTTTTTCTTCTTTACTTAAAAAAAGAAAAAAAAAAGGGCTTTGTGTTTATTCTCTGCAAAGTGGGGCCTTGGCTGCACAGATGCAGCTGTGTGGAGCTGTGGCCCAGGGAGCGGGGCCTCTAATCTCTAGGGAGGCTCCCCCGGCCTCTGTGGGGGAGCACCCTGGGCCGGCCTGGGAGGAGGGTAAATAATTCCAAGGGCTCAGTGTACTCTCTCACACCACACAGACTAATGGTTCGGGTTAATTTTGTGTACAAGGTCCCTTTTGTTGGAGAAGGGGGTGAAAGTCCGCAGCTGTGACCGGAAACAGGGGACGGGCCTACTGGGATGACCTTGTTTTTGGAAAGTCTAAATGGAACACTAATGGCAGAGATCTAAGACGGGTGATGTATGTGTGTGTTTGACTGGGCCTGAAGATAAGGTGAAGAGTATTTTAAAAGTTACTTTAGTGCAACCTCCCAGATAACCATAGGCCGAGGGCCAGTTACAATTTATGGCAAGCTGGTAGTCAGGCCTGTATGTTGGCCTCATTTTATCTTTTGAGTCCAGGCTCTGTAGCTTAACTGGTGGTGCTCTCTTTGTTTATTTTATCTTTTTTTTTGGCGGGGTGGGGGGCGGCTGATCAGGTTCTGCAGTGAAGCTTAGCGGCATTTTATTAGGCAGGGAGCCATTGGTATTCCTGCTCCTGGGTGCTGTTGTGTGTCACTCCTTGCCATCCCTAATTATAATGCCGCTGGGCGTTGCACTGTAAAGTTTCCAGTAGCCGGGGAGTGCAGGCCCACACCTTGCGTGGTGACAGAAGCCTGCCAAAGATGTGACCGGGGAGGAGGTGTGGAGTCCTTAATATAGCCCTGAGCCCCAGGTTTCTTTCATCTCTGAGGTCAGTCAGCCTTTTCCTGTTGCCTCTGGAGTTCTTGAACCGGTGTGGCTGGGCTGGGCCGGGCCAGCACCCCTGGCGGCACACTTTTGCTAGTAAACAAGGCAGCTTTGGGCAGCGAGTTCCCGGCCGTTTCTGGACCAAAGATGCGCCAGTGGTTATCTTCTGACAGCCTACAAGGTCCTTTCATCCTGAACCGAGCCATTCCCTCAACACCCCCTTTCTTAGACCTTAAAGAGACCCCCACATTTACCAAGTCCCCATGACTGGATGCTTTCTCCTTCCTACCCCAGAATTCCAAGGAAGGACCTTGCAAACTACTCCCAAACTGTGTTCGTGAAAAATGTATGTTCTTAAGTTCAAGGGGACTGTACTTCCCATAATCCATTTTATAATCAGGTTTGCAGCCCCACTGGCAGCAAAGTCTTGCTTATTTCTTATTTGCACTTTGACTGGATACAGGTTTGTGGAGGGGTTCTTTCTTGAGGGGTGATAAGAAAACAGGAAGTTCTTCTGAGTTTGGAACCTATCTATAAAAATAACCTCGTGATTGATAGATTGGAGTAGGTTTGTAGATAGCTTTCTCTAATTTTTTAGAGTGGGGAGATGTGGTCAATTGTTCCTTCAGCACATTTTCATGTTACCTATCCTGTAAGCCACTGCCATCTGCTTTAAAATTTTTTTTATTTTTTCATTTTAAATCCTTAAAGACAAAGGGACCTGGAAGCTCAGACCTGTCCTGCCACATTCCTGAGTAATTTGGTTTTGATTAACCCTAGGAGAAAAGTTGGTTTCTCCTAGCGACCGAGGGGATCAAAGCACCAGGAGGGGCAGTTCTCATACACGCAGTGCCCCCCCACTCCCCCTCCCAGGCCTTTTCACCCTCCCCCCTCTTTAGAAAGCCTGAGTAGGAGTTATTTCCACTTTCTGACTCTCAGAGAACTGGAAGTGTATCGTTGAGCTTTGGATGGACAGACTGGGGAGAAATAGCCCTCCCCCCATTTCTTTCTTCCTAAACTCCTTTTCCCCCCACAAAGCTGCAAAGCACATTCCTGTGCTAATCCTGCCTCTGGAGGAATGCAAATGGCTGTAATTGTGTGCCCCAGGATGGGCCTTCCGCATCTGTGCAGCTTTTCTTCTCAGAGGAGGTGGCCAAAAAGTTCATTTACATGGAGAAATGAGACTGGCCCGGGATCCCTCCTGGCAGGATGGGTACTGTCTGAGAGGAAAGGGGCCGTGTCTGTGTGTTCTCTGCCCCTTGCTTCCCCTTCCCTTCTTTGCATACTTTACAGTGTGTGTGTATGTGTGGGGGTGGGTACCAGCATCCTGCTGGGCATATTTTATAGGAAGAGCAGTTAAAAGGGAGAAGTCTGCTCTCCATAGTGAGAAATTCAGCTGGAGGAGGAGGCAAGCCAGCCTTGTAATGGGCAATCCTTGAACCAAACCACAATAAACAACTTTTTATTATTTTTTTTTTCAAAGCTAAAAGATCAGCCTCAGACGTAATTGATAACATTTTGAAAGAGGGCGTGTCACTCCACGGGCCTTGTCCAGCTTCTAATGCACAGCTGACTTTCTTCTTCCTCCTCCCCTACCCCGCCACCCCTTAATCCATTGCCAAATTGCAAGTATAAACGATTTGATTTGGATACTAAGATTTTTCAGCACAATTAGAAGTATCACTTGGGAGTCGGAACATTGTATCTTTAGGGGGGGATGTTCAGAATAGAGGAGAAAATTCTCAGTCCTATTCAGGAACACCGAACTGCTGGCTGAGTCTGAAGTTGAAAGCCAGACTGAAGTTTTAGAACAGTGCTGTCCAATAGAAATACAGTACAGGAGTCACGTATATTATTTAAAAGTTTCTAGTATCCACATTAAAAAAAAACTGGTGAAATGAATTTTAATTATATTTTCTGTAGCCCAGTATATCTGAAATGTTATCATTTTAACATGTAATCAATATAAAGAAAACTATCAATGAGACATTTTGCATCCTCCAAAACAAACAAAAAAATTCCCACGTGTATTTTATATTTGCAGCCTTCTCTCATTTTGGACCAGACCCCTTTCATCGACTCAGTAGCCCTGAGGGGCCAGTGGCTGACTGTCGGACAGGACAGAGCTGGCATTTCAGGATGCCGCTGAGGGCTCTTCTGAGACATTACATTGATGGAGCTGAGTCTCCTCCCATCTCTCGTGACTGGCTGCCTCTGTTTACTGGTGTTTTGGGGGTACAGGCTGCATCTGCACACTGTTTGCTCTGTAAAAGTCACCCAAGTCTGCGGACATCGTCTTGGGATTGTTAGGAGGCAAAATGTACTATGCTTCCATGCAAACCTTTCATCAGCTGCCTCTCGGTTTGCAGGTGGCCGGTGGAGGTACCCACCTGGCTCCGAAGGCCATCCCAAACAAAGAATGGCAGCAGTGGCCGCACGGTGGTCCTGGCCCGAGAGAGAGGGCAGGCCGGCTTGCAGCTGTGTGAGCTCTGGTGTGTGTATTGCAGCAGCCTTGTTGTTTCCTGCATCACCCCCTCTTTGTTTGTGCCCTCAGCATGACAGGGCTGCAGGGAGCTTCTGGAAGCCATCCAGGTCACTCTGTCCATGGCGGCTTACTAGTCAGTGGCAGGGCAGGGGACCTTGGACTTGTGGGTAGTCGTTGCGTTCTCCTCTCGGACATCAGTCACACAGGCTTCCTGGGTTAGTCGGCCTGGGCCCACGTGGCGTGTGACTTAGAGGGGCCTGTGTTTTGGGGGCTCCTCTGCTGCCCACCTGCTGCGATTGACCTGGTCCCCAATCCCAACCAGAGACACAATCGTTTTCCTGGTTTTATTCAGATTTCTGATTTCTCACATTACCTCTTTCTTTTCTTCCTTTTGGCCATAATGCAGCATGTTGGTCTTGATTTCCCAACCAGGGATCAAACCCACGCCCCCTGCATTATTGGAAACACAGAGCCCTAACTGCTGGACTGCCAGGGAAGTCCCTCTCACGTTATCTTAAGGCCACACAGTGGAGAGTCCTCTTTCACCGTCTAGGGCCAGTGGGCCTCTCTGGTTGGAGGCAGAGAAGGGGAGAGGCAGAGGGTGATAAGGAAAAATCAGAAACAGCCTTGCACATGAGGATAAGGGAGGGGATATGATAGAGGCAAGGAGTCCCAGCCTAGATTCATTTGTTTGTTTGTTTTGAAAGACTGGTCGGTCATATTTTTCTTTTGTTTGCTCCTGAAGGGACTTCTTCTCAAAGTAGATAAGTCTGACTAACAGTACACCCCTGATGAGGAGAATAGCAAGGATGGCTGTCGTCCGGCTTCTGCCGGCAGAGAGCAGCTGGGAACCCTGTCCCACCGAGGGGGAGGAAGCGTCTCCTTGCTGAGCAGTGGCTGAGCACCGGGGTTTCCTCACTATTGATCTCAGCATTCCTTAGTCGATGCGTGTGATAAGGGCCCTCTCCCTTCGCCATCGCTGTGTCCAGGGCGCCCAGCCAGCCTTGGCCCATCCCTGGGCCTCCAGGGGGATTTGTGCCCCTGGTAAGCTGAGAGGCGAGTGTGGGTTTGGGGTTTTAGGGAAGGGGGGTATCTAATTCCTTCAATGGGCCGACCTCCTGTGCAGGCAGGGGGAAAAAAAAACTGTGAAAGTGTGAGGTTGAGTGGCCGCGGCGCCGGCCTCTGCTGGGGCTGGAGGAGCGCAGCTGTCTGACCCCGGGTGAAAAGTTCAAATCTGCATTTAAAAGGAGTGCCAGGACCCCCCCCCCCGCCCCTTCCCCCTAGTCAAGTTGAAACTGTTGGAGTTTAGAGGATATGGTCAGGCCCTGCCCTGGGACATTAAACAGCTCCTGGTTCCCTTTGGCCACAGCCCGATGATATGGGGACTCTGGGGGTGGGGGGCTCTCTCCTGAGGTGTCATTCTTGGATAACAGTGATGTTGAGGGACCCCACCCACCCACCCCAAGCGCCTGGAGGACAGAAAGTTTCTCTCTCTGTCTGGTGCTGGGTGTTTAAGCCCTTTCCCCAGGCACTCTTGGCCAGGCCTTTCCTTTTTCGCCCTCCTTCCTCCAAGGCCACTGTGGGTGGTGTGGTGGCCCTGGCCAGCCCTGTTTGGGGTGGGGCAAGGCCCCTTCTCCAGTGAGGGGCTCTGCTCCCCATCTTGGTCTTGTGGCTTAAAATGCTCTGCTGCTCCCCGACAGGAGCAGATCTGCAGCCCGCTCCTTCTCTGTTGCCCACTGGCAATCCTGAACCAAGGGCGCCCTGTGCTTTTCTGGAAGCTTCGGTGGCCTCTGTGGGTGCAGTCCTGATGGGCTGTGTGGGATCATGGAAGGTGCCGGCTTGCCGGTGGGGAGAAACAGGGGTGGGAAGGGGAGCCCGATCCCCAATGGCAGGAGTGCCAGCAGCAGCCGCGTTCCCTCCCCTCCCCCTGCCCTGCTACCCTGCTCAGAAGGGGGTCTGGCCACAGCCCTGCCCGGAAACCCATCCGCTCGGGCCCTGATTTGTTTACTCGAGCATTAGGTGAATGTAAACAGTTCATCCTCTCCGATTTTATATCCTTAAAGGCTCCAAGTGTGAATACAAATGGGTATTAGGCCCCTGCGGTTTCAATGGCTGTCCCCACCCCCTCTCTTGCTAACTAGCAGGTCTTTAACCTGCCCGGGGGAAGATAAGGTCCTCTGCAAGCCCCAGGGCTTCGATGACTCTTTTCTCTTTTTTTCTTTGGTTTCAAATGCTGAGACTTAAAGAGTGGTGTTGGGAGGCCTCCATCCATAGGACTGAACGTGGATGAGAGCAGAGAGCTCGGCTTCTGTTAAGGGGAAGCCTGGTATTTTGATCTCTCATTTGGGGAGGAAGGGATATTTTCTGCGTCCCTGTCACTTTGTCAGATGCACTGTGAATCTTGACTGTTCGGTCAAGTTAATACTTTCTCACAGATCAGGTGGCACCATATACCTTTGCTTCATTCTTTCTGAATCTTTTTTTTCTTTTTCCACAGTGTAGTTGAACATTCCTGCCGGTAAGAAGGGTGGTCTCTGGGGAAGGGTCTCTCAGGTCAGTTTCACACATCTTGTTTTCTCCCGTAATAAGGTCAGACACATTTTTTTTTTTCCTTCAAGGGATCATGTGAACTCCTGAAGGTCATGCCAGGTTACTTCACCCACAAGATTCTAGAGCACACCTTCAGTTAGGGAGCACCCTCAAACCCCCACTCCCAGCTCCTCCCACTCCCCTCCCCTCACCCCCGACCCCGTCACCTTCCAGTAAGGAGCTTCCGTCTTTGCAACCAGAGGGCACTGTGACCTGAAGGAGCAGTCACCTCCACCCCTGCCCCACACGTTTGCGTTCTGGTTCGTGCGTTCAAGGCCAGGGCATTTCTGTCCCTGTGGTGGCTCTGAGTCCAGTCACGCCATCACAGGGGCATTTTAATTAGCGGGGCCTTAGTCATTAGTGAGTTATTGTTTTTGTCTGGAAACACTTAAGTACTGTTTACTCGATGTCTCAACGAAATGCAAAACAGCAATTAAGCAGAAATTTGTTGTATGAGGCAGGAACCAAAATGGATTGTCAGAAGCAGGTCATGGGTCCTCCAAGTCAAGTTGCTCTTGCCTTCAGCCTCCTGATAACTGGAGTGCAGCAAGTCCTCTCTCTCTTCAAGACCTGCCCCTCCACCGCCCCCCCACCCCCACCCAGGGTTATTTGATAGAAATACTTACAAACTTCCTTTGTGTCTTCCTGCATCCTGCCTTCACTGATGTGGATGGTTAGGTTTGGTAAAGTGTTAATGTTTACTTTCTTCTTCCTTGGTCTTTCCACTACCTGGATATTTCAAAACCCTTTCCAATGAAGATTAATTATTCATGAAAACTTGCATATCCTTTTCGGTAGGTTGGTAGAACTTGAGTCTCTTTTCTTTATGCTTCTGAGACCAAGTGCTATGGTTAGTTTGATCGGTACTTCATTAGCCCTGGAGAGGATTGGGGTGCTAGGATAGATGTCCCTTTCACTTAAAATCTTTTCTATGGACTGGTGGGAAAGAAGCTAAAATGAAGAATTCTGGCTAAGGCGGACCTGGAGAAGCACCAGAATGTGAAGAAAACAGAGGTGCATGTAAATTGCCTGCAACTTGGATGGGAAACATTGACCCCAAAGAAGGAGTAGCTCCTTGCTGAGACTAATAAATGGCATCTGCTTTGGTAGGGTTCTAGCCCCTCAGAACCCAAGGTTCATGGAAAATGGAATCATGTGACAAGGCTGAGGGGGCTGTTAGGGGGTCAGGTTAACTCTGAGTTGCATTATACCGGCTTCCATTCCAGGAGACAGGTTGATGTAAAACTCTTGGTACCAAGTTCATGATCGGGGACCCCATTTTCTAACTGCTCGGGCGCTTGTCTCGTTGCTCCCTGTCTCTTTTTTTCTTCTTTTCCCTTCAAACAATATCTTCTGACTTCCAGATTTCTGATAAATTGATAAGAGGCATTGCGTGAGTCAATAGAGCTGTAGACACTTTGCCAATATAACCCCGGCTCTATTGATCTGCCAGTAAATTAAAGTCTTACTTAGAGGCTGCCGATATTTCTAATCTCCTGCCTCACCAATTACATCCTCCCAGCTACCTGGAAAGGGGACTTGAGCCTTTGAACCTTTATTTGTTGTTGTTGTGAGCAGGCCGCTATCCTTCCATGAGCCTGGGGGCCTTTGCCTGCCTAGCCAGGTAGGAGATGGGGGAGCGCGGAGGAAAATGAGCCAGCTTGACTCCTTGCCTGGGATTGGTTTTTGTGCTCCAAGGTTCATTAGTAAAAATTTCTGGAAAACAAATTCCATCATGGTGGTCACGAACATTTTATCCACAAGCCTGCAGGTCACTCTTACCCTTGACTTTGCCTGGAGTTTGGAGGTAGAAAAAGTTGAGAGTAGCTGCCATCGGAGGTCTCCCTGGCATGTTTCATGGCTCTCTCTCACTTGGGGGGAAAATGCTGACAGTTTTTCTCTTGCACTGGGAGAGAAGGAGAGTTAGAATCAAAAGCTGGATTATTAGTGTTTATCACTTTAAAAAAAATGCCCAAGAGTTTGGAAAAGGAGAACAGAGGACGGGTGCCCAAAATAGGAATGGCTGGAGGCCTGCGTATGTGCTTGCTGCCTTTTTTCGGGTTTTGTTCCAGAGCAGTTTCGTGTTCTCATTGGAGCAGAGGCCTGGGGGAGAGAGAATTCCCTTCTTTGTCCTTTGTCACTCTTGCCCACGGTGTCCCCTCTGCTACTCCCCTCTCTGCCGTCTCGCTCACTCATTTGAAGTCGAGTAACAATAACAAGGGCTTCAAGATGTCACCCTGGAACCATGGGGCTCATTGAGTTCCCTACTGGGGTGCCCACTTTCCGCAGTGATAGTGGTTGCAGATAAGCTCTTTCAAGTCCCGTTGATGTGCTTGGCTTTGGGAAGAAATCTCCAGATAAATGCTGTGTTCTCTCTAATACTCCAGAGCGGAAAATCAATGGGAGGGATAATTCCTCCTTGTCCAACACACACCCCTCCTATGTTTCTACCTGGAGCGGCCCTCAAAAAATTTCTAATGATAAATCGAGTCCCGGAGTCTCATCTTTTCCCCAGCATTCCAGGAGGATGCGTTAGGACTTGCCCAGGCCCCCTTTAGGAGAAAGAACGGCTCAGACCCTGGGACCTGGGGGTCTCCTCCTCTGCTTACCTCCCACATGGAAGAGCTGAGCACTGAGCTAGGGACCGGGAGTGTAGGAAGCTTGCCAGAACGGTCCACCAGCCGGCCGAGTTAGGGGCGGATGGAAGGTGCGTGCGGGGGCCCAGGATTGCATGTGAGGCGTTCATGGCCTCACCTTCTGCTAGACGGTGATTGGGCTGGTGGCCTGTCTGGAGTGGCAGAGAGACCTGCTTCAGGGCTGGTTAGGTCTCCTTGCTCAGCCTGGAAACAATCTCCGCACGCGTTCACTTGGCTCCCTTGGGCTGAATGAGTGAAGAAGATGTTAGACAAGGCTCACCCCAGGAGGTTGGGATTGACTTTCCCCTTTGTTTGGATTGCATTGTATTGTAGGAGGTGTTTAAATCTTGTTCACACCTGTTGAGGCTGAGGCCTGGCTTTAGAGAGCGGTTTGTAACAAGACTTCTGTTGTTGCCGAAAAGGTTCCTAGCTCACAACAGAGGAACTTTATTGTAGCAACTTGTTAATGTTCAATTAGGCAAATTCTGGGTGCCCCCGGGCAGTGGAAGGGCGTGCTGGTTCTCCCCGGCTGCCCATGGCCCCTGTCAGCCAGGCCGGATGGAGCGGGGGAGGCACAGTCTTGTCTACCGGCTCCTCCGGGGGCAACAGGTGTGGGGTCCCACAAGTCGTTCCGAGGCATCTGAGGTTGACAGCGGGGAACAGAGGAGGTTGATGCCAGCTCTTCAGTGAAAGTCTCCTCCTGAATCTTGGCACTTGCTGGCTCACCCACCCTTGGGTGTGGCACCGGCTGCGCACCGTGCCCAATTCGCCTGTGGGTTGGCAGGAGAGAGGGAGGACCCCAGACCCTGCGGCTGCTCCAGCATTAGGCCTGCCCCGGGCAGTGGAACCCTGTTATCTCTCGGAATCAGAGCCTGCCTGGCCACACCTGGGTATGTCTTCTGGCTCTGGTCCTGGCGTGATTCCTCTCGAATGACTGTCCCGCGCTTCGATGGGTAGTGTTTTCCAGCTCCTGATTAGAATGAGGTCTTGACTGCAAAAGGAGAAACAGGAAGCTCGTTTCACTTGGAGGCGCTTCTGTTCTCATGAACCTGGTAGACTGGCAGTTTTCTTTTCAGGATGGAGGTGAAGAAGCTGGAGCTTGAAATTTTTAAAAGGGCAAGCAGGAGATGCTCAGAGGGGCCCTGCCCCCCACCAGCGCCCCAGCCCACAGTCAGGGTGCACCTGGGACCCGGCAGCCTGCTTGGAGGTGGGAGGTGGGTGTGCCCTCCCCACCACGTCAGGGAGTGTCTGTGCTGGTGAGGCCTGGCTGTGAAATATTGGCCCCCGTGGCAGCCTTGCGCCGCGGTGTTGAGCAATGAGGAGTGCGGGGCAGCCGGCAGTGTATTAAACACTAGTTGAGCACAGGAGGGGCAGTATATCACAGGAGAGAGATAAGCAAAGTTCTCTGATAGTGGATCAATAAAGGTTAGTGACATCATATCTCAAAGTGAGGGAACCTGCTTTCTGCACAGCCATTTATCAGATCACAGCCTGGAAGGGCCTTAACCCCTCTCTGGCCGGGTTTCTTCTTCCTGAACACAGAGAGACTGAAACTTCTCCTTGGGACGGGGGATTGGGAGGGGTGGGGGGGTGGGGGGCAGTCGCGCAGGGCGATTCACTCATCCCAACACTGTATTTAAGGACACTGTTAAATACATATGTGCCGGTTTTGAAAGTAAATGACTTCTGCCGTTACTGTATTACCCCAGCAGTGGCTTGGGCGTGCGTCTCTGGAAAGTTTCTTAACTTTGAAATTTGTGCAGAAATTCCCAACAAAGGGCAGTGCTTCTATAGAAGCATGAAGATGTGGCCAGTGTGTTATGCGTGCGCAGCTGTATTGCTGTTGGGACACCTGGGGGCTGGGCGTCGTGTTTGGTGCTGGAGGGTCAAACAGTTTCACTGGACGGGATTATTACAGTTGTAATGAGCCTGGGAATGGTGGTGCCCATTCTGTTTGACTGTGTGGTGTTCTAGAGACTTCACATCCCCCAGTGGGCTGGGATCAGCAGACTGCAGACACGCCTGCAGGCCACATCTGGCCCAACGCCTGTTTTTGTATGGTCTGCAAGCTAGGCATGGTTTTCACCTTTTAGAATGGTTGGGGGAGTCCAAAGAAGAATGTTGTTTCATGACATACGAAAATATGCAAAAAATCTTACTTGTCCATAAGTAAGATTTTATTGGAAAACAGCTGGGCTTGTTCTTTTACATGTCTGTGGCAGCTCCCATGCCACAGAGAACAAGAGCTGAGCAGTTGCAGACAGACACGGAAAGGCCCCAAAGCCAAAAATATTTACCTGACTTTCCACGGAAAAAAGTTTGCCAACCTCTAGTCTAGCCTCTAAGATCAAACCCACTGGTAACTAGCTGTGTGACCTTAGGTAAGTCACTTAACTTCTCTGTTTCATTTGTCTCTGTAATATAATCTTGTCCCGTACCTACTCCAGGGTGTTCTGAAAGTCAAGATTGATGAGAGATGAATTTGAAAAATAGCTTGTGTTTGTGTGGTGTTTATTTTTGAATTAGCAGGCCCTTCATTATGTAAATCTATCTAAGACTGCTAGGGCATGGGGACTTACCTTTTGGAAATCTAGCATCTGGCATGATTGTTAGAGCTCGTCTCATCCCTGTGTCGTGCTGGGTGAAGTTTGAGTTTCTTTGTCTCCGAAAACTTGAAGACATGCATCTTCCCAGAGTGAACATCTCTTGCTTTGCAAGGGAACATCAATTTTCCTCAGCGACTGCTGAGATTTTTATCCTTAAAGAGTTGGATCACTTTTCTTTCCTGCCCGCCAGTGATTTATAGATGGAGAGAGCCTGCCTTTTCCTGTAGGTCTCCGGCTGTTTATCTTTCAGGTTGGGCCCTGCCAATATGCGGGCTGGGATGGTCACATCGGCCAGGGCATTTGGGGGCGATCCCAACTAGGAGATGCCAGTTCCAGGGCACAGGGGTGGTTGTGGGGAGCAGAGGAGGCCGGAGATTCCAGCCCAAAGCTAGTGGGCTGGTGTCCAAGTGGAAAGTGTGTTTTCATTGAGGAAGCGTAGGTATTAGTGGAGCCTGGATTACTGTGTGATTGTGCTGTCAATACCGCCGTATTGAGTCCGCGAGAGCCCGCACAATACGGGGAAACACTTAGCTCACTACTGCTGCTTATCGAGAAGCCAATAGCAATTTACTTGCTGACACTTGACATCAAATCCATTCCCAGAGGTGGAGCTCCTGCAAACTACCGTGGAACTCCCTCCCGTTCCCGGAGCCCTCCCGCCTTGGGGTTCTGCCAGTGTGCTGCCTCCTGGGCTGGGGGGAGAAGACAGGGTAGGCCGGGAGGAAGCAGGGTGGGGGAGCGATGGGAGAGCTGTTCCTGTTTAACTTTCAGAGCTGACAAGAGGTTTTCTTCTGCTCCTCATCGCTCTTGCCCATGTCTGCTGTCACAAGTGCTCGGTGACCCCCCGCTTCATTCCTCCCCAGGGTGTGAGCTTTCTGCATGTGGGAACTTTCTCCTCCTCTTCTTCACAAAAACACTGATTCCTAAAAATGGATACATGAGGAAATCATATGTGGGGGAAGGCCGAGCAGGGTCTCCAGGAGATGGGTGGGATCTGGGGGAAGGCTGGGAGGATGCCACGCTGGGGAGCAGAGACACCCCGTGGTACCCGGGGTGGGGGACAGGGCCTCCCTGTGCCCACGTGCTGGGGGGGGGCGGGAAACGTGTGATTCCAGAGCTGCCGGGATGGGGCACAGCAGAACACTCCGTTCCTTCTGCAACTGGTCGTCTGTGAGTCTGGAGTCTGTCTGCGGAGTATGCGGCTGCTTGATTAACAGAGTCTTCACTTGGCCAAGCCACTTAGATGCCTTCCGACCCTGCACTCTTCTCCCAGGAATTGGCTCACAGATGTGGCTAACTGGATTCTGGGAGACAGAACCTACCACACGAGAGGATTTGGGGGTGACCAGTCCTTGGCTCCCACTGGCCGCTCTGGCCTCGCTGAATGCTGGTGCCGCTGAGTTTTGTCTGTGTGTCCCCATGCCTTGGGGCCCAGCCCAGAGATTTTTTTTCTTTGGTGTCTTATGTGGGCTTCTCTGCAGCCCCTTCTTGCTGGTCCGGTAAGAGGATAAGATGGTTGGAGACGCTCTAACCCCATCAGCATCGCTGTGGATGGTCTGGTGGCCATGGGCAATGGGAGGGAAGGCAACGCGGGGAGGTCCACGCCCATGGGGTGTCATGAGGCTCGTGGAGACCAGCCAGCAGTTCCCTGGAGTCTGCTGCCTTCACCTGCAAGGTGCTGCCCATGGGAGAGAGCCCTGCCTCCCTCCTTCCTTGTCCTTCCCTTTCCCTGCTCACCCAGCCTCCTCCTTCCTCTGCCAAAGACTCGGGTTTCCAGTCACATCAAGCAAGGCAAAGCAGCATGGAGGTGAGATTAGGGGCCTCTGACCGTTTTACCTTCTCTCCAGTGACCTTGATCAGACCGAGCATCTGATGCTGGTCAAGGCAGCCTATGCCTCTGTGCTTGATGGTGCACCATGCTAGGAACGGTGTTCTTTAATTATGATCATGCTTTGTGGTAGGGTAACTCTCTCTGAGAAGATGACAGCAATTAAAGGAGGTCATTCTACCCGGTTTACAGGTTGGGCAGTGAACGCTGGTGTCGTAACCCACCCCACCCCCACCCTGAGCGTGTCCAGAAATGGACGAGTCACTCGGAACTCTTGCTTTCTGTCACAGTCTATCGTAGATGAGACCACAGTGCCTTCGGACCAACACCATGGTATGTGTTGTCAGAATGACCTTCTCATTGCTCCAGGTTACGGGACCGGTGTTGGTGGGGGCCAGACAACTCAACGTGCACTGGTGGTGGTTTGAGGATGTGGACCTGAGCTGAGATTCCACCAGGCTTCCTGACGCTCACTTGCCTAAGCCCCGTTTTCTTTAACACAGAGGGACTGTCTTGAAGGATGCCTTGGGGTCCTTCTCAGGCCAGATTATCATGGGAGGGAGTCCAGAAGGTGCCTAGGCCTGGTTGGGGAGGCAGGAAGCATTCTCATTAGCACAGTGACATTGTCCCAGTTCTTGGGGGAGGTGGATCTGAATCCGGCTGCTCCTTGGCTGGTGGTCTGGGTGTACTGAACATCGGGGAAGGTCCATGCAGGTGGTCAGGCTGGTTCCTGAGCAGTGTGAAGATGGGGAGGCCTTGGCTTTATCCAGGATGGGTTCAAGGCTTATAGGATCATGTGGGCACAGGCTCACATGCTTTTCTGAATTAAGGGTGGGACCTCCCTGCGTTCACTTTCCTCTTGAGGGAACTCTCCAAAGTCAGCAGCAGTTAGGCTGACACTTGCACTGAAGGCCTGTGTTTCAGGAACATGTGGGCAGTTGTCCGGTGCGCTTATCTTGTTTCAACGTAAGTTTCTGGGACTTGGGCCTTTTCTTCAGCTGTTCTCACAGGCCTTGTCCAGGGCCCCGTTTCCTTGTGGCTAAATTCCTACAGGTTCTAAGGAATCTCCAGGCTGCCCCCGCTTCTGCCTCTAGGCAGCCTCTGTGCCGGAGATTTCAAAGCCGTGGCCTGTAGGCAAAACCTGGGCTAGAGTTGAGTTGGTTCAGCAATATGGTATTTTAAAAGCAGATATATTTGAACAGAAGACTCTAGACTGGAACCTTCTCCTGGAAACAGAGGGGATTTGGCACTTCTTCGGCCTTGAGGACAAAAGCCAGCTAGCGTGGTGTCCTCCACTTTTAGAAGGGGTATGTGCTGTTTAGGTCACCAACGGTGGGCCCTGTCGCAGGTACATCTGGTGTCTGGCCAACTCGCCCACCCGTGCTTCCGGCTGGTCCTTTTAGGTCCATGCTTTCAGGGGTCGCTCTGTGCACACACCACTACCACAGTTCTGTTGGTTCTCAAAGGGGCTAACTTTGCCTCCCCCTCAACCCACAGGGACGTGTGACAGTGTCTGGAGACATTTGGGGTTGTCGCAGCCTGGTGGGAGATGCTTCCAGCAGCTGGTTGAGGGAGGTCAGGGATGTGGCTAAGTGCACAGGACAGCCCTCCAGCCCCGTAAAGAATATGCGGAGTGTCAGTAGTGCCAAGGTCAAGAAACCCTGCTCTCTTTCCTTCCTCTTCTCCTGATCAGGGCCTGCAGGCGCTTCATGATGCCCAGCACTTGCCATCTGCCTGCAAGGACTCGGGAGCCTCTGGTGCTCAGCCTGCAGACTCCACTGGAGCCCCCAGAGTCCTGGCTGCCCTCCACGCCGCTGCTGCCACTGACCTCAGGCTCCTTCCTGCCCCTTGACCTTGTGTCCACTTTTTCATCAAATGTTTGAGGACATCTCAGGTGCCAAGCACTGCTAGGCTCTGGTGCTACTGCAGTGGGGGAAGGGGAACAGGAAGCCATCCTTGTCCTCGTGGAGTTTATACTCCCTCCACTCCCTCAGTATGTGTAATTGCTAAGAAAAATGCAGTGTTTGAAAAGAAGTGAAATGCTACAGAGAAAGAGCCCGGCAGGGGAAGAGGGTGTGCCGGGGAGGACAGCGGTTTGCAGGTGAGGAGGTGGCCTGAGAGCAGCGGCTGGAGGGAGTAAGTGAAGGAGGGAGCCCTGGGCACAGGGGAGACTCCGTCAGAAACGTCCAAGGAGCAGCAGGAGGCCTGCGTGGCTGGAGCAGGCGTGGGAGGGGACAGGGCGTGTCCTGTAGGCCTGGGAGGTCATGGCGAGTCTCTCCCTTCTGTTCTGAGCCGGTTGGAGGGTGGGAGCATGGAGACCACAGGGAGACGATTGTGGCCGGCCCAACGAGAGGTGGCTCTGACCAGAGCCCTCGCGGGGCAGGGGTGAGAAGTGGCACTTCCGTATGCTGTGACTGTCAGAGCGAAGGGAAGTATCACAGGCTGAGCGGCTTACAGAATGTGTTTTTTCACGGTCCCACTGAAGTCTTAGCCAAGGCTCCTTCCCAGCCTCCATCAGGCACTGGCAGTCCTCTGCACTCCTTGGCTTGTAGCTGGATCCCTCTAGTTCCCGGGCCTCTGCATGGCCTTCTTCCCTGTGGGTCCTCTCCCATTCTCAGCGCTCCAGTCCCTGGATCTGGGATCCACCCTCATCCACCATGACCTCTACTTAGTCATACCCGCAGAGACTCGGTTTCCAAATAAGGTGACATCCCGGGGTTCCGGATGGACAGGAAGTGCTGGGAGGTGCCGTGAGCGCTCACCCTCTGACTGTGGTTTGAAGGTGGGTGTGGGAACGAGGTGGCTGGAGGGAATGAGGAAACAGTGATGCTCTGGGAAGGACAGCTGTGAGCTTGGCCAGGGTCCCTCCTCAGCAGCGCCCCCCACCCACTGGGCTGTGTCTTTCCTCAGCTCTAGGCCCCATCAATGTTTTCCTGAGCTACTACACATGTGCCGGGTATCACCGTTGAGGCCCCTGAGTTAGCCACCCAAATATTTAATCGTTTAATTCGAAATAAATTCTGAATAGAAGGGAGAGGTGCTACATCTGTCTGAGGAAGACTGGAAAGGAATTTAAGTGGCTTCATTTTTCAAAGCCCTGGAGCCTGTGTCCATCCCACTAATCCCCGCAGTTGTTCCATAAGGTATGTAGGCTGGGGACACGTCATCTTTTTTAGAAAACCTGAGAGGCTAAGTGCCTTAAGAGGATCGCCTAGCAGTTGGTTGAGATGTGACTTTGAACTCCAGTGGGCAGGCAGGGCGTCAAGTGGAAGAGTGTTGGGAGGATGGAGTAGGGGTGGATTGTAAGGAGATGTTCTCTGCTCTCCGACCCCAGGATGGCTCAGAATGCAGACAGACGGAGGCCTCAGAAGCAACCACCTGAGTGCACGGTGGAAACTCAGCCCCATGGCTCAGCAGGTGAAGAATCCGCCTGCAATGCAGAAGGCACAGGAGACATGGGTTTGACACCTGGGTTGGGATAATCCTCCTGGAGGAAGAAATGGCAACCCACTCCAGAATTCTTGCCTGGAGAATTCTATGGATACAGGAATCTGGCGGGCTGCAGTCCACGGGGTCACAGAGTCTTACACGACTGAGCACGAGCACGAGGGAGGGACTTTTCCATAGTGAGCGCAGTGTGTGGAGAAGAGGGACAGACGGAGACGCGCTCCTGGCCAGGAACTATTCCGTGTGTGAACCAGACATTCTGCAGGCAGTGCCCATGGTGGGTGTACAGGCGACCCTAGCAGGACAGTATGTGCGCAAAAGCTCTTGTGTTTTGAGGAACCAGAGACTGGATTCTCACTCTGCTGTTACCTAGCTGTGTGATCTTGGGAAGTAACTGGGACTCCCTGGACCTTGATTTCCTTGTGGGCAAAATAGAATCTGTGGTAGTGCCCGCCTCACAGGTCGTCCAGAGAATGAAACAAAGTATGCAGGAAGAAAATGTGTCATAGTTCCTGACACCCAGCGCTAACAGGCATCAATCGGTGTAGTTGTACTTAATGAGTTCTAATGTTGTCCCCGCTTTAACGAGATAAGGTAAGAAAGAAAAGAACCAATGACTGTGCCTGTGACTCCCTAAGCCCACTCTCAAACTGGTCAGTGTTTGAGTGGAAAAATGCCTGGCACACATAGGACATTGATGAATCATCGCATGGAATCCAGCACTGGTGGTCTGAACTGATCAGTTCCAGTTGATGTCAGTTTCGATAACCGGCAGGCGCAGCAAGAGTCAACACGGTGGGATCTGGCTGGGGCAGCTGGTTCTGCTGCGGTTCGTGTCCTGCGCCTCCCACTTGCCGTGTGTGGCTGTACTGTACCGTGAGGCCACTCCTGGCCCTTCCAGGCTGGGGAATGGATGTTTTTCTTTCAGAGTGTTAAGATAGAGACCTCTTGTTATGAAACTCCTTGTAAGAAATCAGAACTGTGTCTTTTCGATAGAAGGATAGCAATGGTAGGCCTCTTGATGATTTCCCCTGGCAATCTCCATTTTGATCTGATCTGAGGTTTGGTCTTGATCACCAAAGAAATGTTCTGCCAATGTAAAGTCTTTGTCTGTGGGTCTTTACATGTATTTAAACAAATTTTATAATAAAATATCCTGACATCTCTGAAGAGTAATCGGGGCGCTGGTGCCTCTTGTACTGGTAACAGTGGCCTTTCCCACGTTTCTGGGGTTTCCTCTCTGTTTCTCTCAGATGCTCAGCTCCCGGACCAAGAATGTGAGGGGTCCATGTGAGATGGGGCAGGGCAGAGTGGATTTTGTCTTTCAGCGATGATAAGGAACGGCGATAGTCAGTTCCCATGGAATGTCCTCTGCTCTTTCAAAAGGTTAAAGGGCTCAGTTTTGGACCCAAGCAGAGCTGGAACATGCATTTCTTGAAAAAGTGTTTATGCCCTGCCAGAAATGGCAGACAGCGCTCTCATTTTTCTTACCAGTGGACTAAACAAACAAACAGTCCTGGTTGTGGCTCCATGGAAGGAGAGAAAAGGCTGCAGAGAGAGGGGATGGGGTGGGTGAGCCCAAGCATGTTACGAGAACCCAGGCGCGGGGCACAGGGGTGGAGGCAGAGAAGTCTCTCTAGGAACTGGGTCAGGCCTTAGATTGAGCGTTGCTTCCTGCTAGCGCCGATGACTCACTCTCCAGGTTCATGCCCTCTAGAGCAGGAAGGTCTCCACAAGGAAAATGCCGCTCTGGGGCTGAAGATGCGGGTGGTGTGGAGCCCAGGGTCAGCTCAGGCTTGGACGGGAAAGTGCTGCTCACTCCATGCTGCAGTGAGGCTGGGAGGGGTCTGGGGTGGGGGATCCACCCCCGGTGGGCACATCATGGGGAAGGGGCATGTGTGTTCAGATAAGGTGGGAAGATGGCAGTGGCCTGTCAGTGCGTGCGCGCACACGCACACACACACACACACACACACACACTGTTGCTGATGGCAGAAGACTCCAGGCCCTGCACACACACACACACACACACACATACACACACACACACTGTTGCTGATGGGAGAAGACTCCAGGCCCTGCACACACACACACACACACACACACACACTGTTGCTGATGGGAGAAGACTCCAGGCCCTGCACACATACATACACACACGCTGTTGCTGATGGGAGAAGACTCCAGGCCCTGCACACACACACACACACACACACACACACACACACACACACACACGCTGTTGCTGATGGGAAAAGACTCCAGGCCCTGCACACACACACACACACACACACACACACACACACACACACACACACTGTTGCTGATGGGAGAAGACTCCAGGCCCTGCACACACACACACACACATACACACACACACACTGTTGCTGATGGCAGAAGACTCCAGGCCCTGCACACACACACACACACACTGTTGTTGATGGGAGAAGACTCCAGGCCCTGCACACACACACACACACACACACACACACTGTTGCTGATGGGAGAAGACTCCAGGCCCTGCACACATACATACACACACGCTGTTGCTGATGGGAGAAGACTCCAGGCCCTGCACACACACACACACACACACACACACACGCTGTTGCTGATGGGAAAAGACTCCAGGCCTTGCACACACACACACACACACACACACTGTTGCTGATGGGAGAAGACTCCAGGCCCTGCACACACACACACACACACACACACACACACACACTGTTGTTGATGGGAGAAGACTCCAGGCCCTGCGCACACACACACACTGTTGCTGATGGGAGAAGACTCCAGGCCCTGCACACATACACACACACACGCTGTTGCTGATGGGAGAAGACTCCAGGCCCTGCACACACACACACACACACACACACACACACACGCTGTTGCTGATGGGAAAAGACTCCAGGCCCTGCACACACACACACACACACACACACACACTGTAGCTGATGGGAGAAGACTCCAGGCCCTGCGCGCACACACACACACACACACACACACACACACACACGCTGTTGCTGATGGGAAAAGACTCCAGGCCTTGCACACACACACACACACACACACACACTGTTGCTGATGGGAGAAGACTCCAGGCCCTGCACACACACACACACACACACACACACACACACTGTTGTTGATGGGAGAAGACTCCAGGCCCTGCGCACACACACACACTGTTGCTGATGGGAGAAGACTCCAGGCCCTGCACACATACACACACACACGCTGTTGCTGATGGGAGAAGACTCCAGGCCCTGCACACACACACACACACACACACACACGCTGTTGCTGATGGGAAAAGACTCCAGGCCCTGCACACACACACACACACACACACACACTGTAGCTGATGGGAGAAGACTCCAGGCCCTGCACACATACACACGCTGTTGCTGATGGGAGAAGACTCCGGGCCCTGCACACACACACACACACACACACACGCTGTTGCTGATGGGAGAAGACTCCAGGCCCTGCACACACACACGCACACACGCTGTTGCTGATGGGAGAAGACTCCAGGCCCTGCACACACACACACATGCTGTTGCTGATGGAAGACTCCAGGCCCTGCACACACACACACACACACACACACACACGCTGTTGCTGATGGGAGAAGACTCCGGCCCTGCTGGGGTTTAGTGCTGTGCCTGAGGCCACTGCCCTGGGCGTATAGAGACCAAGCGCCAGTGAGGCAGATGTCTTGCGGCTCACTGGGCCACTTCCCAGGGTGAACTGGCCACAGGATCCCTGCCTCATGGGGCTAGCTTTGTAAAGTCCCGAGTGAGTGAATCCCAGCTCTGACTGGAGGCAGGATGAGAAAGTGCCATATGAGTTACTGTTTTGCTCTGACATCCAGTGACGATTCTTGGGTATCTTGGGTGACACATCTAAAGAAATATAGTTACGAGAGTATGATCAAGTGGACTTCTAGATCTTCCAGGTGCCTGTTGGTGGAAATCATGGTGAGAGTCTTTTGGGGGCCGGAAACTCGGGCATGAGCAGTAGGGCACGTGCAAGGCCAGAGGCCAAGTTAGCTTGGGGTTGGCTTGAGGAGGATAGCCTTTGAATGAGAAGAATTGTATCTTTGGGGACAAAAGCATGGCAGATGAGGATTGGGGAGTTCAATGCTTAGAATGTATGGGGACGGGCTTCTGTCTTCAAGGGAAAGAGCGACTTCAGATTTCCAAGGTGAGGAGAATGTGACCATACAATCAAATGTGGGTTGCTTTGTTCAGGAACCCCTGAAAATTTCAATGAAAGAAAATTCTTGTCATTTATTGTCTAAATTAATTTTTAAAATACAATTTAAATTCATGAAAACATAGGTCTTCCCTCTAAACTCTCCTTAAAAAAAAGAAAAATTTCACCTAAAATGGGGAAGCCTTCCCAGAACAGAAGGGAGTAAAAGTAGGGACAGAAAGAGGGTCTGAGGAGCTGGGCAGGAGCTCTGTGTAGGCAGCAGGCATCTTGTTCTGTTGGCCTCACGCCATCCTTAGCCCACAGGAGAGTCCCTGGCACCCCTGAGCCATTTGGCTGTTTGAGTGCATGGACAGGCACCGACTATGAGAGGCTAAGCTGGGAAGACTTCGTGTGGGACCAGGTTTTCTAGCACCCTGGCATCAGAGAAGCCAGCTACAGATCAGAGAGGCTCAGGGCAGCCTTATTGAACAGAAGAGAAGGCATTTTTGAGACGGGAGGACAGCCAAGCCATGGGTGAGGGGGCCCAGGGAAGTGCAGTGGAGAACAGTGTGGGCAAAACTGTGGTGGCTTGGCGAGGGGGGCCTTTGGGGTGGGGCCTGGAAACAGCTTGGAGCACTGTCAGGAATTCCTTCTACGTATTCCTCCTCCTGTGGCCTGTGGAGAATATTTTCTGGGACATCTTCCCATACCCCCCTCCCTCAATAAAAACAAAATCAAGACTTTCCCCCCACTCCCTTTAATCCAAGAAAAAAAAAAACACAAAAACCCCACACTGTGTCTTGAGATTACACACTAGTTGCCCACCCAGCCTTTTTAGTCTTGCTTTGTCGTTTTTAAAGGCGCTCTACCCTAAAGCTAAAGAATCCTCATCCAACTCTCTGGGGAGCGGGACTTGGGTAGGGTGCCGAGTGAGCTCAATAGGAGAGGTGCCGCCCCTGAGCCGCCCTGCTCTCACCCGGGCGGGATCCCACATCCGTGGGAGGCCTGGAGAACTTGCTCGGTTCACGTAGAGGTTACACAATGGCTGTAAATGGACATGCGTATAGAAGAAGAGGAAATTACTGGAGTCAGAGCTCTGGTGCCAGGGCTTTCAAAGAAGGCCATAAATTAGTCATAAGAACTAAGGAAGATGGGATTCTATTCCTAGGGCTGCTTTATTTTGTGAGGGGGGTGGGGGCATCAGAAGCAGCAGTAGGTAAAGAGAATCTGGCCAAGTAGCATCAAGATTTTGAATCTTGGGCACATTAGATGCCAGTTTTGCCACAAGTCACCTTCTCCCGGACTTTGAATATTCAGAGTTGCATCTTTATTATGCAAAGGCTGAATGACAGCCCTGTGTGGAAGGTTGGTAAAACTTTTTTAAGTTCTTGACAACTTTGTTTCGAGTAGCGCCTTGTACACTGTGCACCGAAATCGCGTGTTTAAGTCCCACGAGGAAGCCTAGTTACCCTGACCCTCAGCGTCGTGCATGACACAATCCTACACGGTCCTTGTGAAGCATAAAGAAAGTGGGCTGGACTGGGAGAGCATAAGCAGCTTGGAGGATATAGGGAGAATTAAGTAGTATGGAGGGTTCATGGGATGGAAGATCTGACTTATGATTGAAGCAAGCCCGGGTAGACCAGAGTAGGAAGAAGACCCAGGTGGAACCCTGCTTGGTCTAAGCAGTGAGAAGAATGTCCTTGGCATGACGGCCCACATGGAGCACAGATGTGTTTCCTGACTCTGCAGCGGGACAGTCAGTCCATGTGTGGCGAGTCTCTGTGTGGGAAGTTCTTCAAGGCGCTTGTGCCTTGATTCGGTCAGCAGTGGCCTGTACCTGTGTAGTGCGTAGAGCCCAATCCTGGAAAGCTGGCTCTTGCAGAGGTGTTGGGCAACGGGGGCCGGCTGGCAGCCAGCTTCTGATGTGGTTGGCTGCCTGGCTCACACCTCTCAGGTGCTGGCGAGATGGTGAGATCCAAAGGCCCCAGGCTACCACTGAGGTGGGCAGGATGCCACCACCTTCCAGAGCCTTCCTCCTCTCTTTGTCTCCAAGAGTCACATGGACCAGGCTTTCCAGGGCTTTGGGCTGGCCCACCTGTGGGATCCGTCGGGCAAGGTTGGCTTGGCCTGCCTTCGGTCCAATAAAAGAACCTTGGATCTGACCCTGATTCTTCCCTGTAGATTTTTTTTTTTAGCCCAGTGTCAAATCAGAATATCCTAAGCATGTATTCTTGAGTTAGCTGCTGTTTTTCTGTTGTTCTCATGGTTCATTGTGGTTATTTGTGAATCTCAAATGCAGTAGGCTGGGATGGGAGTTATGTCTAATGCTGAGAAGCTCCACTGAGCACCACCCACAAGAGGTTTTTGCTTTTTGGTGAGAGAGAGGATTCAGCTGGCTCTTTGAGTCCCGAGAGGAAGGTTGTGTGGATCCCAACAAGGATGACGTGTTCGTGAAATTCCAGGGCATTCCTGGTTTTTTGTGTGTGTTGTCACAGTCCCCTTTCTCCAGAGGGATCATATTAGCTTCTGATTGATGCCCTTATAAATGACTGCAAATGTTGTGATTTAAAACAGCTTTAATTGACATCTTAACTGTTCTGGAGTCCAGGAGTCCAAAATCAGTTTCAGTGAGCTAGAGTCAAGATGTTGGCATGGTAGTTCCCTCTGGAACTTCTGAGTGGGAAGAATCAGTGTTTGCCTTCTGTAAGTTCTGGAGGCTGCCCTGCCTCTGGCTCATGACCCTTCCCTCACATCACACCACCCGTTGCTTCCATCATCACATCTCCTGTCTGACTCTGAACCTCTCCTGCAGTCTTGTTATAGGGACCCCTGATACTACGTCAGGTGTCCCCTCCCAGGTCATCCAGGATAATCTTGATCCCTTCTGCAAAGTCTCATTTGCCGAAAGGGTAACACTTTCAAAGGCTCCAGCCATGGGGACCTGGACATTTTGGGGACTCTGAGGCAGCCCGTCACTGCAATCAGTACAGTCTGCAAAGAGGGAAAACCTCACAGGGGCCTGGATGGTGTTAGATGGCAAAGCTCAACCAGTGTCCCTGTGAAAACTGAAGCAAAGGATGCCTGTTCTGGCAAAGGAGGTTTCCTGGGGTATAAGGGGAAGGCTCTGTTGTGAAATTTGGTAGCCTCCCTCCTCTCCAAGGGCTTCCCTGGTGGCTCAGTGGTAAAGAATCTGCCTGCCAATGCAGGAGACGTGGGTTCAATCCCTGGATCAGGAATATTCCCTGGAAAAGGAAATGGCAACCCGCTCCAGTATTCTTGCCTGGGAAATCCCATGGACAGAGAAACCTGGCAGGCGCCAGTCCATGGGGTTGGAAAGAGTTGGGAAACTGAGTGATTAACCAACAAGGCCTCCCCAAATACTGTGATACTGTTTTTGTCAGATTGGGTTGAGGCACCAGGAGTAGACCTTGAGAGAGTTTATAGAGGGTTCTTCCAGAAGAGTCCTGATGTTGTATGGTTAGGAACAGAGTTTCAGGGGAACCCGACAGCACTGAGAGGTCAGTCACGGGGTACAGTAGACCGCAGGTGTGGGTGGTGTGGGGGTCTCCTGTCTGTGTTTCTTGCACAGCTTCTCAGGCTGGGCGCCTCCCCTACTTGAGAACCAGGTCTGCTGCATGTTGCTCCTGGGTGCCCAGTCACAGGACCATGGCTGTTTTGGCAGCCTCAGCGGGAAGCATGTTCGTAGACTGGGGACATGTTTTTCGAACCACCATGGATGCATTTTTCTCTAGAGGTGATAGTGCAAATGGCACTTCATTCCTTGGCTAGTCCCTGGTGGTGGTAGTTTAAACTGTGTCGAATCGCTCTTTTCTGGATTGTGTGGGCTTAGCACTCAGTCACTAAGTCATGTTTGACTCTTTGCAATCCAATGGGCTGTAGCCTGCCAGGCTCCTCTGTCCATGGGATTCTCCAGGCAAAATACTGGAGCGGATTGCCATTTCCTTCTCCAAGGGATCTTCCTGACCCAGGGATCGAACCTGTGTCTCTTGCATTGGCAGGCCGACTTTACCCATGAGCCACCTGAGAAGCCCCTTTTTTGGATTCCATGAGAGTACTTGATCGTGGAGGAATGTGTTAAGTTCTAGGTAAGGATCTTGAAGGTGAAGTTTTTGGAGCAACTATAGGTGATTAGGTGCCCAGATCATTATCGTACCATCTGTGCCAGAATCTCGAACACTTGAGGTCAAAATGATTTCTGTCACACTCTTCTTTTTTATATCCAGCTGCCAAGTTTAAGAAATAAGTGGCTGTACCTAGTTCCAAGGAGGACTTACAGGATGGAAGCCAGTTGCTGCCACAGCACAGGGCCACTATCCAATGGCTGCCACGGGCTCGGGGCCACGGCGAAGCGTGGAGACGGGTGGAGCTGAGAAGGTGATATCAGTGCGTTGAGCTGTTGAAAAGGCGTTCAGGGCTCTCCTCCTCCTGTTGGCTGTACCTGTTGCACCAGATGGGTGGTGTTGGAGACCTGAGATCAAGTTCTTAGTTGGCGGTGGCTTCAAAGCGTAGTTGAGAGGATTGCTCCTTCAGGCGCCTCTAGCTTCCAGCGTTGGTGACGTCTGTAGCTTGAATGTGCTTGATGAGCTAATAGCATGCCTCTCTCTAAAGATAGTATTTTAGTCACAATGGAAGAGGCATCCTCCCCGGGGCTGGATGGCACAGCCGGCTTCTGCTCCTTGATACAATCTCTCCTGGTGCCCCCATAGTTTGTAAGAAGCTCTCAAAAAGGGCTTCCCACCAAATTGAGTTGAAGGGCATCTTAATTCCCCTTGTATCATCCCAGCATTGTTTTGGGAAGTCAGCTGAAATCTTAAAATTCCGCCAGGGACCTCATGACACTCAAGTGTTGTGTGTTAGCCAGAGACTATGACTTGATTGAAACGACTCCTCATTCTGCGTGGAGCCCTGGTGCAGGATGGCCTGCGTGCGGAGAGAGTGGTTTCCAGAGACAGACTCAGTGCGCTGGGCTGAGGGGCGACTTGTGGCTGCCAGCTCTGTCCTTTTAAGAGGTGTCTAGAGTCAGCTCCCTGGAGAGGAGGAGGCCGAGATGAGGTAACCTGGTTGCACAGGTCAGCAGGGGAGGCTCTGCCTTGGGGCAATGGGCCGGCTCTCTGATAATGCAGCATTTTCACTTTAATGCATCTTAAATGTGGATTATACTATTAATTACTGCTGGACAAAAAGGGATTAGTGCAGCTGGCCTGCTCTCCCCCCTGCACTGTTACACTTCCCCTGTGCTCCGAACGGCCAAAGGGCAGTAGGTTTCCTGTCATCTGTCTTCTGTTTTAGCACAGCCATGGCTGCTGAACCTCCTGTGTTCACCCAGTCAAAGGGGAGTGGCTGGGGCTGCGTGTAGAGCCCTGAACTCCGTCTGGTTCTCGGGCAGTCAATGGAGGTGGGACGCTGTCCTTCCCCGGAGTTGGGCATCCTTCCCCGGGCTCTGTGATGTCTATCTGGGTGTCATGTCCCCAGTAAGGGGAGCCTTGTAGCCGTCAGAGGGTCTTGCTAAGCGTTCCTTTCCTACAGTATTGTGCCTGCATGGGTGCTGTCTGTGGTAGTCCCAAGGTGCTGTGCCCCCACCTTAGGAGGTCCTTCAACGGCCCAGGAAAGTAGAGGATGGCTGTGACTCCCCCTGTGGGCCTCCTCTGGTCCCACTGCCAGGGTGGAGATCTCAGTAACTAGCGGTGAACTCGTATCTTGTAATTTGAGACATTCTGAATTCCTGTTTTGGTTGTACCATCTTGTGCTTGTATAAAATGGTACGGATTTTAAGAGATCTATGATTACATTTTTTCCCCCCATACTCAGGCTAGTATACTCATTTTTCATCCATATGGAATGAATTTTTTTTAAATAGATGAGGCATTAAATAACAACATCTCAGTAATAATACTCCCAGGAGTGCATAACGTGGTAGTGTTCGCAATTACACACAGTGTAATCTGTTGTATGTGCAGGCGTGTGGGCTTTCTGTTTACTGGCATCCTTCATTATATGGTAACATAATATACAGAATTTCCCAGTTGCAGAAATTAGAAAGTGGAAAACAGATTTCTTCCACATAAATTGGAAAACCGATTTACAGAGTTGTTTTTTTTCTTTCCTTTTTCCTTTCATTCTTTTTTTTTTTTTTAACTTGATATTTCAAAGTTTGTGGCAAATGAGTTGACAGTGGCATAATGCTAAAAATCTTCACTTAATTGAATTAATTTGGGATTTGAATTCATTTTAAGTAATAATGGAGAAGACTGCAACAGCCAAGATGAATAATATGGAGCATTCCTAAAATGGGAATGCCGTGGTGAGGAGGTGAAGGAAACTAGGAAGTCTGCTATCCTCTCAGCCGTGCATTCAGGAATTTCAGGTTTCAAAACTGTGGCCTGATTGAAACCTGATTAAACGTTGTTTTTCTCCCTTTATAGTTTCTTTGCCTCGAAACTCTTAATTCTCCTGAACTTGGAGATTGCAGAATTAGGGATCATTTTTTATTCCTCTTCCCTTTTCTAGGCCCAGATGTTTTATCATCTTGGATCCAAGTTTTGCTTAATAAAACCAATCTCTAAATTTCATCAAAGAAAGTATGGAAATTTACTTGGTTATATACTTAGTATATCTGGGATGGTTTCATTCCATTTATTGAGAGATGGCTTTGCTTTTTAAATTAATTTTTAAAGAGGCAATATACCCATAATAAAATTTTCAGAAGGTACAGAAGAGCGTTCCTTTCCCCTCTCCTCCTGTGCTGCCTGCCCCTCAATTACTCAGTTCCCCCAGAAACACCTGCCATTAAATCCCTTGAGTAAGGCATATACTTGGATACAGCCATCACAGCATTATATAAATAGTTTTTCTTTTTTTTTTAAAAAAACTAAGCATTAAGTAGTGTTTTTTGCTTAAAAGATTTCCTCCCTTTATCAGAGTTTCTCCATCTTATTTCAGAGATGTGTTTATCCTCTATGGAATACTTAATATTTAAAATATTATTGAAATCCAGTTACTTGAAAACAAAAAAATACTCTCCTAAATCACTTGGGTCAAAGAGGAAGTGAAATGACTGTTATAGAATCATTAGGAAATACTGAGAACTCTGTGTATCTAAATGTATTGGTTATCACCAAAGTTTTATTCAGGGACGCATTCATGGCTTTAAATCCTTTCATTATTAAATAAGAGAAAATGAAGATAATTAAGTATTCAACTTAAAGTTGGAAAGAATAAAGCAAGCCTAATAAGATGCAAGTGATACTAATGAATTAGAAAATAGAAACATTAAAGTAATGAACCTAAGAGCTATTTGTTTGGGGAAAAAGTCAAGGGAATAGACTAAGCAAGTACCATATCTAAAAAGAAATAAAACCAAATAAAACTAAAAGTAAGTTGATATGTTAGAAAAAAGAATTAACAAATTAAAAGTTACACTTGAAATAATTATGTTATAAAAATAAAATTTAGTAACTTAAAATACAGCATTTAAAAAAAAATCTCAGTTGATATGTCTGTTCTAGATGACTCAGAAGTCTGAGTCTTTAGGAACTAGGGAAAAAATAAGCACTAAAAACATTAATACTTCCAAAGTGGGCTCTGGATGCAAGCGGTTTCATGGATGAATTCTTTTAAACTTTGGGGGACAAAATAATTAATTGCTCAGTAAACTGTTTCAGAGTATAGAAAACTGTTGATTTTACAAAGTTAGCACAACTCTGGGAACCAACATTATTACAAAGATTACGCAAAAAGAAGGCTGAAGATTTAGCTCAGGCATGAGGATGGATGCAAAAATGCCAAATAAAACAGTCACAGATTGAATTCAGCAGTATTTTAAAAGAATTGTGACCACATAGGGTTTATCCCAGAAATGTAAGAGGGACTTAAGATTAGAGTGTCTAGTCTTCAAATAAATCGTGTAAGTAGAACAAAGAAGAAAAACACATATCCAAAAAATGGCATTTGGTAGATCTCTATTCTTATTTCTAGTTTGCTTAGAATTTAAAAAAGCAAAACAACTTTGCCACAAAGAGATTGCATTAATTTGAACAAGAAACCAGCAGCTACAACACTTGGAGATTTAATGGTGAATCAAAAGAGGCAGCATAATGAAATTGGGAATAAAGCAAAGATTGCCCATTGTACTCATTTCTTTTTCCTGCCTTATTGAATTGGCCAGGATATACAAACCAAAGTCAAATAATGGTTAAAAAGAAACAATGAAAATTATTTGCAGATGTTATTGTCTTCCTAAAATACCCAGGACTCATTTACATGGAATTAAGTATGGAGTTCAGTTACAAAGTAAAATTTCAAAAATCATTAGTTTTCTTATATACCAGGAAAACTTGTTTGGAAAATATTACAGAGGTCACACGGTGGAATGGAATCAAATAGAAATGTGTCTGGGAAAGGTAGCATTTCAAATAAATGAGAGGAATTAAAATAGTAGCAGCGCACATTTTCCCATACTTGTATGTGCCAGACATTATGTTAAACACTTTTACATGAGCTCATCTCATTTAATCTTCACAAGAATTGTATGAGGTCAGCACTACATGTAGTTTCATTTTATAGATGAGGAAACTGAGGTTCAGAGAGTTGCAGTAACTTACCCATATTCCTGAAGGATTGAACACTGATCTGATTGGCAGTGAAACCAGTGACCTCCCTCCCTGTGCTTTACTGTCTCTAGTAAATAGTTATAGGGTAAATAGGAAAAACTTAATTTAGATAAAGAAATAGAGAAAACTGAGTTAGAGCTATTCTTCATAGTGTATATTTTTATATATCTACATGAGTTAGAGAGAGCTATTCAGTTCAGTTCAGTCGCTCAGTCGTGTCCAACTCTTTGCGACCCCATGAATCACAGCACGCCAGGCCTCCCTGTCCATCACCAACTCCCGGAGTTCACTCAAACTTATGTCCATCGAGTCAGTGATGCCATCCAGCCATCTCATTCTCTGTCGTCCCCGTCTCCTCCCACCCCCAATCCCTCCCAGCATCAGACTCTTTTCCAGTGAGTCAACTCGTCGCATGAGGTGGCCAAAATATTGGAGTTTCAGCTTCAGCATCAGTCCTTCCAGTGAACACCCAGGGTTGATCTTTAGAATGGACTGGTCGGATCTCCTTGCAGTCCAGGGGACTCTCAAGAGTCTTCTCCAGCACCACAGAGAGAGCTATTAGTAAACCGAAAATCACAAAAGAGCTCAAAGAAAGTCTGCTGCTGCTGCTGCTGCTGCTGTTTAGCCACTACGTTGTGTCCAACTCTTTGCAGCCCTATGCACTGTAGTCCACCAGGCTCCTCTGTCTGTGGGATTTCCCAGGTAAGAATGCTGGAAGGGGTTGCCATTTCCTTCTTCAGAGGATCTTCCTGACCCCGGGATCAAACCCGTGTCTCCTGCTTGCCAGGCACAGTTTTTACCACTGAACCACCTGGGAAGCCAGAAGAAAGTGTGAAAAGTGAAAGTGAAAGATACTCAGTCCTATTCAACTCTTGTGACACCATGGATTGTATAGCCCACTGGGCTGTCTTTCCATGGAATTTTCCAGGCAAGAATGCTGGATTGCCGGGTTGCCATTTCCTTCTCCAGGGCATCGTCCTAACCCAGGGATTGAACCTGGGTCCCCTGCATTGCAGGCAGATTCTTTACCATCTGAGTTACCAGGGAAGCCCATAGTAGAAAGTACAGGTGAATGTTAATCTGTGTATGGAACAGGGAGGGACATCAGGCCCGACTCTTCTGGTGAAGAAATGATAAAAAAAAGACTGATGTACTACATTTTAAAAAGTTCTTTATGCTGGGCACTGATAATCAGTATTTAAAGGCATATGACAAACTGAGAAAAGATATTAAAAACACATATAATTGTCAAAGTTTGTCCTCAATATCCTTATATATAAAGAGCTCTTAAAATCAACAATAGAAAAAGATAAAGAGAGAAAGTGAGCAAAGAATACTGAATAAGCAAACTTATATAAAGAATAAATTCAGATTGCCCATTTGAAGAGCCAAATGATGGCTCATTATTTTCACTTATTTGTTTACTAGGAAGATTGTGCTTTCTTTTTTTTTTTTTATAGAGCAAAAAAGGAGTGGTTATGATGAAGGAGTGGAAAAATTGGTAAACTCTTTCTGGAGGGTACGTTGACAATGCACGTCAGGAAACTTTAAAATAAGATTTATTTAAATTTGTAACTTGTCTCACCATGAATTTCCTGATTCTCCTTACTCTGTCCCACTTCTCCTACCATAGCCTATTTTTGCCTAATGAAATACTAAATAATATTAAAGAGTTTTTGAATTTATTACCCGTGATTTTCTCTCCTAAGAATGTAAGCCTCACAAGGAGGAGAGGTCTTTGCATTTTCACAGATTTATCCTTAATATGTACAATAGGACTGGTAACCCAGTACCTTCATGTACAATATAATATAGAGATCTCCAATTGTGTGGAAGATATTTATAAATAAAGATTGTCATTATAGATGTCTATATTAGTGAAAAATAGTAACCATTTAATTCTCTCACAGGGGACTGGTTTAAACTGTGGTGCATCCATATGGTTGATTCTTAATGTGGTTATTTAAAACTCTTGTCTCATGGTTAGGAATGTGGGAAAACAGTGGTGGTAAATGAAAGGAGGCTGTGTGTACTATAGGACTTCAGTTTAGTTTTTAAAAATATACGTAAGGGCAAGATTGAAGGATACCTGTAACAGAATATTAACTTGAGTGGTTACGTCCAGGTGGTAGAAGTACAGGCTGCTTTTAATACTCAGTTTTCAGAACCCAGGGTAGTGAGTATCTGTTACTTTCATAATTAAAAAAAATATATGTCTCAATGTTAGTGAGAATGTAGGATAACTTGAATTTTCCTGATCTGTGGCTATGTCTAGAAATATTTTAGGGATTTAAAATTTTTTGAATTAGCAAGATCCTAATTTAAAAAAAAAATCAGCAAGAATGCTTCCCACAGTGTCCTTAGGCTACTTTGTCTTAATTATTTATGATCTTTACTGTAAGTGTCTAGGGTATGTGTTTGTAAAAATAGTGGAAGTCTTAGAAGATATTAAGAAGCGGTGGCAAGAATACACAGAAGAACTGTACAAAAAAGATCTTCATGACGAAGATAATCACAATGGCGTGATCACTCACCTGGAACCAGACATCTTGGAATGTGAATTCAAGTGGGCCTTAGAAAGCATCACTATGAACAAAGCTAGTGGAGGTGATGGAATTCCAATTGAGCTATTTCAGATCCTAAAAGATGATGCTGTGAAAGTGCTGCACTCAATATGCCAGCAGATTTGGAAAACTCAGCAATGGCCACAGGACTGGAAAAGGTCAGTCTTCATTCCAATCCTGAAGAAAGGGAATGCCAAAGCGTGTTCAAACTACCGCACAATTGCACTCATCTCACACGCTAGTAAAGTCATGCTCAAAATTCTCCAAGCCAGGCTTCAGCAATATGTAAACCGTGAACTCCCAGATGTTCAAGCAGGTTTTAGAAAAGGCAGAGGCACCAGAGATCAAATTGCCAACATCCGCTGGATCACGGAGAAAGCAAGAGAATTCCAGAAAAACATCTATTTCTGCTTCATTGACTATGCCAAAGCCTTTGATTGTGTAGATCACAATAAACTGTGGAACATTCTGAAAGAGATGGGAATCCCAGACCATCTGATGTGACTCTTGAGAAACCTGTATGCAGGTCAGGAAGCAACAGTTAGAACTGGACATGGAACAACAGACTGGTTCCAAATAGGAAAAGGAGTACGTCAAGGTTGTATATTGTCACCCTGCTTATTTAACTTCTATGCAGAGTACATCATGAGGAACGCTGGGCTGGAAGAAGCACAAGCTGGAATCAAGATTGCTGGGAGAAATATCAATAACCTCAGATATGCAGGTGACACCACCCTTATGGCAGAAAGTGAAGAGGAACTCAAAAGCCTCTTGATGAAAGTGAAAGAGGAGAGTGAAAAGGTTGGCTTGAAGCTCAACATTCAGAAAACAAAGATCATGGCATCTGGTCCCATCACTTCATGGGAAATAGATGGAAAAACAGTGGAAACAGTGTCAGACTGTATTTTTGGGGGCTCCAAAATCACTGCAGATGCTGATTGCAGCCATGAAATTAAAAGACGCTTGCTCCTTGGAAGGAAAGTTATGACCAACCTGGATGACATATTGAAAAGCAGAGACATTACTTTGCCAACCAAGGTTCATCTAGTCAAGGCTATGGTTTTTCCCATGGTCATGTATGGATGTGAGAGTTGGACTGTGAAGAAAGCTGATTGCCGAAGAATTGATGGTTTTGAACTGTGGTGCTGGAAGACTCTTGAGAGTCCCTTGGACTGCAAGGAGATCCAACCAGTCCATTCTAAAGGAGATCAATCCTGGGTGTTCATTGGAAGGACTGATGCTAAAGCTGAAACTCCAATACTTTGGCCACCTCATGCGATGAGTTGACTCATTGGAAAAGACTCTGATGCTGGTAGTGATTGGGGGTGGGAGGAGAAGGGGACGACAGAGAATGAGATGGCTGGATGGCATCACCGACTTGATGGACATGAGTTTGAGTGAACTCCGGGAGTTGGTGATGGACAGGGAGGCCTGGCGTGTTGTGATTCATGGGGTCGCAAAGAGTCGGACACGACTGAGCGACTGAACTGAACTGAACTTAGTGATGTGCATGTTTGTGGAGTCCTGCTGGAGATTCAAGAATACCTCTGCCTGTTTAACTTTCTTGGTGGAAATGCTGTGTTGTCTTCCTGGTGTGTTGTAGAATCTCAAAGAACCCTTGGATTGCGCTTGGGCATGAGCTGAGGCTGAGAATTTTCAACTCCCACATTAACCGAGGGGCAAACAGTCTACTTGTTGTGACCCATCGGTGTGGAAGGACTTTGGAGGACAGGTACAGAGGAAGCTGCCAGGTAGAGGGGAAACATCAAGGTAGGGGCGAGATCCACAGTGTTAACAGTGGTGCCCCAAAGAGAAGACCAGGGTTCCTGATGGAAGTTTCCTAGCCAGCAGATCAAAAATGTGTCCAGAATGTTTGGGCTGAAGTCTCCCAGATCCTTAAAGAGTCACATGTCATCTTGGCCAGCATTTGAATTCCATCTCTGCTGCTTTATGACTGTGAGTGTTAATTTCTTTATTGGTAAAAGGAGATTAGACTAGCTCCTCTCTTCACTCTACTTTCGGATCTGCATTCTGCCGGAATTTTTGTGTCTTTTGATCTTAAAGCATGCAATTTAGGTATGTCTGTGTCGTTTGTGGTGATGGTGAGGCCCAGTGAGTATTGTCACTTCCTAGCTGTGTGGGCCCAAATGTGAGCGTGAGAGCTGAAATTGCATGATGAAAGGAAAGCTGGCAGTAAAGGATCAGTCTGGGCTAAGTGAGAATCTCAGCCCTGCCACATTCTGGCTGAAATTTTCTCCTTTTCATTTTAACGTGGATGTATTTGTTATCTACTGCTGTGTAACAAACTACCCCTGAACTCAGTGGCTTAAAACAACAGTTATTATTAATTGCTCAGAGTTTCCATGGGTCAGAAATGTGGGTGTGGCAAATCTAGACCCTCTGCTTCCAGATCTGTCGTGAGGTTGCCATGAAGATGCTGGACAGGGCTACGTTCTCATCTGAATGTTTAGTTGGGGAAGGACCCATGTCTGCACTGATTTACGTGCTTGTTGACAGGATTCAGTTCTGTGTGGGCTGTTGGATAGGGTGCCTCTGTCCCTTGTTGGCTGGGGACTACCCTCAGTTTCTGGCCATATGGGCTCCTCCTCAGAGCAGAACACAGCACAGCAGTTGGCTTCCATTAAGGAGAGCAAGGAGTGTGCAGGAGACAGAAGCTACAGTGTCTTTGTAATCGCATCTCAGAAGTGACCTCTTTGCAGTTAGAGGTGAGTCACTGTGCACAGCTTGTGCCAAAGGGGAGGGGACTCCTCAAGGATGTGGATTCTAGGAGTGGGGATCAGAGGGGCTTGGCCACCAGAAGCTGCAAAGATTAAGAGTGGAGGTGGCTTTTTAAGGTGTCAAGAATGTCTTAGATGCTCTATCTGTCTCTCTGGTTTAAAAGCTGCTTTTCTTAAGGGTAGTCTGTGGGGTTGAGCAGAGTAGGTTAAAACCAGGAGGGCGTCTCATCACACGATCTAGTGTCCACGCGTTGTCTTCTTACACTGAAGTCTTGAAATGTCTGTCAGATCCATGACTCCTCACCCTGAGCCTGCTGGGTGTGGCGTGTCTAGCATAATTTGAGAGGGAAATGGGTATTTGGCTGATGAAAACGTCCAGTGTGTGTTTCCGCAGGTTAGGCAGCCATTCGGGGGAACGCCCGGGAGCAATCTGGGAACCTGTGGGTCAAAACATAAAAGCCCTCCAGGGCTGCCCCTCTTTGTGTCTGAATGCCACCACCTCTGGAGTCAAGAAGGTCTGCCTGGCACAGCCTCTGGGTGAGGGACACTCCAGCGGGTTGCGTTGGGTGCCAGACATTGCCACAGCCCTCGGAAATGAGTAAGAAAAAAGTCCAAAGCAGAGACCTCCCCCTAGAACAAGCCGAGCTTTGTGCAGAACAGGCTCCAAATATGAAAAGACCATTGTTCCTGGATGGCTTTTTAATTAATGCTCACCACTCACACCCATCAGCTCGCCAAGAAGAGCCGCCTCCTTCCTTCCTTTCCCCTCATGCTTGTCCCCTACTCCTCTCCCCAGGGTCTTGGGGACAGGTTGAGGGCCACTCGGGATGGGTGGATGCCAGGAGCAGCATTGGCTGAGAACGTTCCCCTCCTGCCCCTGCCTGGCGTGCTTGGATGGGGGGGGCCTCCACCTGTTGGAGAACAGCCCTCTGCATTTCCAGGTTCAGGAGCCAGGCCTGTCCCCTGGGGGCTCCTGGAATGAGTCCCAGCCTTAGCCTGTTCCAGTCCTTCCTCCCAAGCTCTGAGTGCACCTTCTCTTGCCTAAAGCCAGAGCAGTGAGCCAGAAGTGAACTGTTTTCTGTATATTTCAGGTTTCCCCTGGTTATCCTGCTGTTAGAGCTGAATCTGGATGGAAGAGCCTATTTAAAAAAAAAGACAAAAAACAAGTCTTTGGCTTTCTAGTAGGTCTTTCTAGATCAACCCTCTATTCCTCTGGGTAGGGCTGATGTAAATGCAGGGGACAGGGCTGAATGGGAAAGGTGAGGATTCTACCATTGACCCAGGAATGGCTTAAGGGGGGCTGACTGAGGAGTTGCTGTGGGCTCAGTGTGGCTGGTGGCTCAGAGGGACCCTGCCCCGGCCCGCCCTGGCACTGGGAAGCATGCTGTCACAGACCCACGTACACTCCGCTGAGTGTCTCTGCAGGCTGGGGGTTCAGATCTCTGAGATATTTGTTGTATTTTAAGTAGCTCTGTGACCCTCCTGCATAGATCTGGACTGAACGTCACAAGTTTTCTGGTTACTAGCTGCAGAGAACACAGCCTCAACATTTTATCTTCTGTGAAAAATTTTCCTTCTGTTTATGGGCAGCTCCCAAACCTGTGGATTTGTCCTGCGTCTCCTTGTGCCTTAGGATTCTGCAGACATGACCTCAGTCCTTTATTCTGCATAATTTTGTTAAATATCGTGTAGATTCATCATCTGCAACTAAGGCAGAAACCATTGAGCGTGATCTTGAGTTAGAGATGGGATCTGTCTTAGCGGAGAACACATCAACAAGGAGCTATGGATGCGGGCACCAAAGAGTTAAATATACATCACCCGGAAGACGGTGGATTTTCAAGTTACAGGGTTACGAGGATTTAAAATTAAGAAACCCTGGGGGTTTACTTGAATGGTGGACAAGCCCTGGAGAGAAGATCTGATTGACCAGATAAGTTGTACGCGATTCCTTGAAATTCTGTTCACTCCAGCCCCAGCAGCTTAACTTCTTGACATGTCACCCAAATGTAATTGTAAATGCCGTGGGAAAGAATCTTGAGTAGGGGTGAGTTTTGTGAAGTCTGTGAGTGGGAAAAACAAGCATGAATTACTACAGCACAGCCAGATTAGAGTTCTGCGTTAGGTTCTGATCAGCAGAGGAAGGCAGTGCTCTTGAGACCCCTGCAATATGGTAGCCACCAGCTACATGTGGCTACTGAGCCCTTGAGATGTGGTCACTCGGCGTTGATCTGTGTTATAAGTAAACACGTACAGGTTCTCAAGGCTTAGTGTGAAAATGGAGGGGTGGTGAAGGGGGAGATGGGCTAGTAACATTTCAATGGATTGCACTGGAAGTGCTATTTATTTTTGGCCATGCCACACAGCATGTGGGCTTTCCTGATAGCTTAGTTGGTAAAGAATCCCCCTGCAATTCAGGAGTCCCTGGTTCGATTCCTGAGTCAGGAAGATCCCCTGGAGAAGGGATCTTCTGCAGTATTCTTGGGCTTCCCTTGTGACTCAGCTGGTGAAGACTCCACCTGCAATGCGGGAGACCTGGGTTTGATCCCTAGGTTGGGAAGATCCCCTGGGGAAGGGAAAGGCTACCCACTCCAATATTCTGGCCTGGAGAATTCCATGGACTGTATAGACCATGAGGTCGCAGAGTCGGACACGACTAAGCAATCAAACATACCCATCCACCCACGCAGCATTTGGGAGCTTAGTTCACTGACCAGGGAGTGAACCCATGCCCCCTGTAGGGGAAGCATGGAGTCCTAACTACTAGACTGCCACAGAATTCCTGGAAGTGATAATTTGGATATACTGGTATTAAATAAATTTATTTCAATTTTTACCTGTTTACCCCCTCCTCTTTCTTTTTTTTTTTTTTTTTTTTTTACCATGGCTACTAGGAAATTTAAAATTACCTTTGTGGCTCCCATTTTCAATGCAGGTTTTAGAGGAAGGATGGCTAAACAAGGGAGACCCGGAGATGTGCTGGTTTGGGTTCTCTGACAGTAGGCTCTGAGGAAAGTCATGGCTGGCTCCTCTTGGGAGCACTGAGAGTAATGCTGTGGGAGATGACCTGTGTCTGCATTTGGGGATTAACCCGTCCTAGTCAGAGATTCTTCTAGATTCTGTCCTCCTGGCTGTGGTCAGACTGCGAAGGAGTGCAGCAGAGTCTGTGGCTGGGAGGATGAGTCTCCCCAAGTGCCTGGGGAGGCCTGAGTGCCCTGAGATGAGCAGAGGCGATGGGTCTTAACCATGGCAAGCCCTCAGAGGGGTGGGGGGATGATTACTCAAGAGCTGGAGTGGCCCTCCAGGGCACAGAGCTCTTGCTCAATGGCGAGACCTCTAAGAGAAGACAGCTATTGCTCAAACGGACCTCTGGACCTCTGAATCCAATCATTCCAGTTGCACAGGCCCACAGGCAAGGCAGCACTGGGTAGTTCTTCTGTGGTGGTAGACCTTACCCCACGTTGGAACGGAGCCTGCTGGTGAAGTGGTGCCTTTATGTAAAGCAGAACTGGATTCCCATGGGTGACTCCCTTCCTCAGCATGTTTGCGGAGGGTCCCTCTGGGAGCAGAGTCCACCGGCTCTCTTCGTGGAGTGCCTGGGCTTGTCCTCCTGGATGCAGGGAGCCTGACAGGCTTTCTCACTGGCACAGAATGTCCAGCCTCGCTATGGGCTTCTACCAGTCAAGGGGTCAAGGGTTCACGATACCAGTTGTCAGTAGTAATATCTAGAGGGCTAGCAAAACGAGATTGACCTTAAGCAGCTTTTACGTTTGTCTCTCCTGTGATCCTGCATCCAGAGTACTGGTCAAACCAGTCTGTATCTGGCTGATTATTATCAATAAAGTAAACTTAACTCTGGCCAGAACTGTTTCTGGCATCCGGCAGCTCAGATTTACCCGGTGAAACTGCCGTGGTGACAGGTTTGCATTTCACAAAGGGCAGTGCCTCTTAAATGTGAGAAGTGGGGTCCACTGTTGTCCCACAGAGAAGGTGGGGACCCGAACCCCCATCCCTCTTGTCAACTCACTGCTGAGTCTTTCACGAGTTTGTTCTCTTTCATAGAGTGTTGATGGATAGTTGTTAGCTGTTGGTGTTTGAGAATGAATGGGTAACTGTGTGGGCTGTCGATTCCAGCCATGCATGGAGAACCTCCGTGGTACTGACCACGGTGCAGACCACCGTCTGCACACACTGGTTTGCAGAAGGTATAAAGCCTCAGTCCCTGCCTGGCAGGGAACCATGTCTAGTTGGATTGATAATTATCCACACAAATAATTATGCATATTTAGGGGCACAGGAGGAGCAGAAGAACCTGTGAATAAATATGCATAGTGAAGAGGAAGGCAAGGCTAGTACAGTGCCTCTTGAACAGAAAATTGAGAAATTCCGGAGCCTAAGGGCTTTGGCCGCCAGAATAATATCAACGTTTATTTGCATTTTCAGTTTGCACTGTTCTCCAATGTGCCCATTGACCCTCTTAATAATCTCGGAGGTCGTTTGGTCAGACCAAGACATTCCTGGTATTGGCTGGTGAGCTGCTGGGGCCCCTGTGAAGTTCACGTGATTTCACCCAGGATCCCACAGCTCAGGAGTGGTAGGACTCCATGTGGGGCTGGGGGGGGGCTGATACGTGTGTTTTCACTACGCGCCATGCTACCATCCTCACCTACAGTTTCTGCAGAAACTTGGCACACTCTGAAGGCTGACCGGTAGCCTCTGTGTGTTTCACAGGAGAGGAATTGGGGGTGCTGACCTTGGGGAGAAGACTATGACAGCTGTAGTTGTGAATGCAACTGGAGGGACAAAAAAGGTGTCCATTAGAGAGGTTTGTGCCAGCGGTTTAATTTCCTTTATTTCAGAACTGGAAGTTATTTAAATTACTTTATAGACTTCCTGTTTCCTTGCAAGAGCTCATTAAGTCCAGGCGGAGCTGCGGCCTCCCCGTCACGGAGCAGCTGGACCCGCAATTCCCATTCTGTCCGCTAGGTCCCCCCCGGTGGCAAGGACATGCCGAGGATGGAGGAGAGTCCCAACAGCCTACCCTTTTCACTAGATGTCCATTTATGACTCAACATTGATGGTGTCCCTCAAGGGTACAAAATTACCCAGAACTCTGGACCCTATAGACTGCTTTCTGAACTTGCCCATCCCACCATTATATTATGAAGAGGCAGGTCTGTCTCATCTGGCTAGAGGATGGGAGCCCTCGCCTACATCTTTGGTGATCAGATGTGATGTTAGGAGCTGATGTGTGTGCAGTGAAAGCTGCTGATCTCCCTGGTGATCAGGAGTACGAGTCAGGGTTAAGTGTGGATTCCCTTAGCCCTCTCTGTTATCCGTGGAAGAGGGCTTCAGACAGGGGTTTCAGAACTGCACTCCGGCTTTTGAGCCCTGCTCCCAGGCAACTCTTGAAAAGATATGTATTTGACTAAATGATTTACCTGTAAACTTGCCAAGAAAATTATTTGAGGTGACTAGGAAACACCCCCTCCTGTTGCGCATCTGTGACTATTCCTTCGTGGGGACACCTGCCCCTCCATTCAGGGCTGGATTTGTGGGTAGAGTACTAATGAGGAATGGTAGTAACCAAACAGGGATTAGGAGGGATCCAACAGTGTCAGCATCCAGAAACTGTCATTGGTGCCCTATGTGGACCAGTGGTGATGCTGAGAGCTCACGGCTTACCTCCATCCACCTGGGAGAAGGTTGGGAAGGTGGAGGTGGGATAGACTGCTACATCCAGGCCTTCCTTGACTCCGTGCACGTTGTTCCCTGGTTTGAAGTTGTGTTCCATACCATGTATCTCTTTTGGTACTCAGTGGGTACTCTGTTTTGGCTGGTCCAGAAAGTCTCAGGGGAATCCCATACCTGGGAGTTGGGGAGGGGCCTCATTCCTTACTATCAGCCGGACAAGAATCTTTCTAAAAAGGGAGGTAATACGGCGACTTAAATGTAACCTGAGTCAGACTGGCATGCCTAAGTGAGCGCTGAGTCTTCAGTATTCATTTACAACATTAAGGTCTGTAATTTCTTCATAAAAAATTCTAAAGTGACGAAGATGACCTGGTAGGCAAAATTCACTGGTATATTCTAAAAGCTTTTGATAAGGTCCCTCATAAAAGATTAAGAGAGAACAAAACCACAGTGTGGCGAAAAGTCCTTGTTGTGGATTAAAAAATGATTAAGTGATAGGGAACACAAGAATTCCGGTGGAGACCCACTGCTTGGAGTGGGGAGAGGTTAATAGAGGGGTGCCTGAGGAGTCTGTTGTTGGGTCTGGAGTTATTAAGTGCATTAATTGTTTGGAGAAGGAAACGGAGGGTGAATTAGTGCAATTGGCTGCTGCTACCCTGGTTTTTGTCACTGGTTTCAACCCAGAGAGTCTGTACAGCCTGGAACCTACTGGGGGAAGAGGCAGTGCAGGGAAATGAAGTTTTCCGAAGTCTGTGGCTTCCCTTGTGGCTCAGTGATAAAGATTCTGCCTACCAATGCAGGAGACGCGGGTTCAATCCCAGCGTCAGGAAGATCCCCTGCAGAAGGAAATGGCAACCCACTCCAGTATTCTTGCCTGGGAAATCCCCTGGACAGAGGAGCCTGGTGAGCTACAGTCCACGGGTTCATAAGGAGTTGGATATGACCTAGCAGCTCAGCAACAACAAATGGCGTAACTCAGATTGGCAGAAAGTCCAGTCCACACAGACGAGCTGCAGTGCCCCCTGAACTCGCTGCCTCTCCTGAGGAAAGAGGTTCAGAAGCTATCAAGGGCAAGAGCAGTTCAGCAAAGTGGCTTTTTTGGATCAGACAGAGGAAATGGGGATGGGGTGGGGTTGAAAAATAAAGGGTTTCCTTAGGAAGGACGAAGCAGGCTATTGTGCTATCCGGTGTCTCACTGGCTTGCTGCATTAGAAAGGAGGGACACCTTTTCAGTCTTTCTGACCGTATTATCTTTTGTGCTGTTAGATTTATTTTTAGAATCACAATGATGGCACCCTGCCGGTCACGGACACACTGCCTCTTGAAAGTTCTCGGTAGGGCCTTTGCACACTACTCTGACATACGTTACATACATGTGTGGGCTGCTAGTGGGGATGGACTGTTGGACGGGTCTGGTTGAATTACAAGCAGATGAAAACGCAGAACCAGGCTAGCGGCCTGGCATCTCGAATATTCTGAGTTTGAGGTGGGGCACCCAAGCTGTCTGGGGAGGGGAATGGTTCTGAGCTGAGTGGAGGGGGGTGGGGTGCTTGTAGAGCTGTAGAGCCACCCTGTGCCTCCTGCCCGTGTGCGTTTCTTGTTGCTGCCTCTTTAAGGCGACTTGCTATGTTCCTCCTGAGGCTGAAATGAAAATTTCTTGCTCGGGGCCATCCGCCTCCAGAGCTGGTGCTTTCCTGAAAGGGCTCTTCTTCCAGGCAGGCCCTGGATTTCTTTTTTTCTCCCCTCTTCTTTACTTTCTGATTTCCTTGTGTAGCTGTCTCCTTACCTGTCCCACTTTTCATTAAAACCTGAAAGAGTGCTGGCCTCCCTCAGAAATGTCGCTGAGTCCCGCCTTTCGGCTGTGAGCAGATGGTCTGTGTGGGTTGGGGTCCTCAGCAGCGCCGCGCCCCCCCCCACTCCATCCCCCGCTCCCCAGGGTTGGGGGCAGTTTTCGCAATCTTGGTCCAGCATAGTTAGAAGCTGCAATTACTACTTGGTCACTAATTACCAGGCCTCACATTAGATCAGTTTACAGAGGGAGCTTGGAGCCTGTCAGCAAAGGTCAGCCTGAGGTCCACTCACTGAACAGCCCTCTTGGTGATAGCTGTACAAGGGAAAGGCATTAAGAGGGAAGACTGGGTACCAGATCCGGGCTGCAGGGTCTTCGCTGGGTGGGGTGGGGGGGATGGGAGAGGGAAAAGAACCACGGCTGACTAAAGGGGTCACGGAGGCTGATAACCCTTCTCACAGCCTTTCTCAGAGAGCCTGGAGGAAGGTGCAGCCCTTTCATTGAAAGGCTGTGCTTTAGAGAGGGCCAGGCGGACACACAGGGAACCAGGACGTGCCCGCCGCTGGCTTCTCATGCTTGATTCTGTTAGAAAGATCCATTCAGCCCCAGCTTCTGAGAGGGAAAGCAGGGCCTCAGAGAGAGCACCCCAAATGTGGGTATCCTTTTTCTGTCTTTTTACCACCCAAATCACATTATTTACTTAAAATTTTTTTTCATGAATTCCTGTATTAAAACCATAAATACCTCCTCTAGCATCATCCCAAGCAGTGATAACAAGGGGCTCACAGGTTTGGGCTAGTCATATTAGCTCAAATAAAATGTTAAGTAGGTAACGATTTGAATTTAAAATGTCCACCCACTCGTCAACTTGCCTATGGCCAGTGGTGCTGGTTGGACACACTGGGAAATAATGGTGCAGAAGACACTAGTCTGGAAGTGTGAGCACTTGTTTTCCAGGCCAGCTTTACTTTCTCATGAGATGTGAGACTATGGGTGAATCTCCCCTGCTTCTCTGAGCCTTTGAAATGAGAATTTGGCCTCCATTAGATTTTATTCAAGTGAAACGATTTTATGCAGATTCTCTCTGTATACGTATGTGTGTATAAAGATTAATAACTGACACTAAGCATTTACTGTGCTAAATAAATACTTCAGTTATTAATCCTTACAACAATATGGGGGAAACATGGTCTCTACAGCCATTATCAGTGTGATAAACCCAAAGTGAGTTAACAGTTTGCAGCTTTTCAGTGGCCTCGTGCTGAAATGCCAGCCTGGGGCATATGTGTGTAGCCTGTTCTATACTATGCTATACTGTGCTGTGCTATATATATAGGTTTTCTTTATTTTTTGTCATTGAGCCACTTCAAGGTGTTAGTTTAGAGCCTCTCTGATAGCTGCTTGTGGGGCTCAGTATTAGAGAAAAATACTTTGAAGTGATGAGTGGAAAGAAGAGAGTGTTCCCCTCCTCGTGGGTAGATCTCTATATATTCCCTGCTCAGGTGTGGCACAGTCCTGAGTGCTCAGCCCTAGTCATCTGTTCAACCCTTCACTGGCTGGGACAGGCCTGGGCTTCACTGTAACTCCCTCACTTCAAATCAGGGCCAGATCAGTATGCGGTTGGCGGGGGCCTGGCAGGCAGAGGGGGACGATATGTTACACTGATAAAGGGCTTTGCAGCCCGAGCCCTGGGATTCGGAGCCATTTCAGAACTCCGTGTTCAGTCTCACTGCAGATACAAAGCATCTCCCCAGCACCAGAGACACTGGCACTGCCAGGACCCAGGAGGACATTGTGCTGTCCTGACCCTCCAAAATAGTCAAGGGGCGGTGGGTGCTGGGGGTTCACTGCGGGCCCTCCCATCACCTTGAGTGGCACCACTGCCCCTCTCACCATTGTGGTCCGGGCTCAGGGCCTCTCTCTGGATTGCCTGAATCTGAAAGGAGCCCCACCGCGTTTTGATTTATAGAACAAATGTGCAGAAAGGAAAAGGCCCCTGGGTATTTTGTATGTTAGGGAGGTTTGGCTGGGTGGGGAGGTGGCGTTGTCTGCTGAGAGGGCTCTAGAAGGTCTATCCACAGAAGGTTTGGAGGTAGAACCCAGACCTCAGCTTCATGATTCCTCTTCTCATCCTGAGCTCGGGGAGCCCCGGGCCTGCATGTGAGACATGCCTTAGAAAACCATTTTACTTAACTGCCACCCCCTGGGTGCTGACTAACACCACTTCCCCTCATATAACTTCATATTCATGTAATTAACATATAATTTGATACCTGGAAATTCGTGCTGGGTGGAGCTGGAAAGGATTACTCAGCTTTCAGCAATTCAGACTCTTGGCTTGTAGAACGCCGTGTGCTGTGTCCTGGGCCTCCTGTTACTAACTCGCTTTGCCAATATTCTTGCTACTTAATTCTTCCTTCTGCCCTGAAGATGAGTGCAAATGATGACACGATATGGGTTTTTTTTTTTAAATCATTTTAGCAAGTGAAGGGCTGTGGACTGCCTGCTTCACTAGTCAACGTGTTCTTAACTATCTTCTCCCATCGGCTGGTGAAATTCAGGGGTGCCATGGTTTATTTCACTTCCTGTTTTCTTTGTCAGGGCAGCACCATCAGTATTAAAAAATGTGCTAAGTAATTATCAGGGAAGAACAAAGATGAAAACTTAGGACAATTTTGCAATTTAAATTTAGAGTATATGCTGGTGGATTCTAAGTTTTGTTGGAGAAATTACTTACTATGTTGACACATTTTAATGGGACAGTGGGGAATCACAGTTCTTAATATACGTGAACCCTGCCTATTGAAAGATAAAAAAGGCTGGGTGAACTCTGACCCAGAGTAGAGAACCAGCATAGTTGAAAGCCAATCAGGATATCTTGAAAATATATCTAAATGTTCACATACTTTGAAAGAGGACGTTTGGCGCAGTACAGATGGAAAATTGTATCTGATGGGAACTCAGAGAGAGGAGAAGAGTGAATCCCTTAAACCTTGATAGTCACAGCTTCCTGATCCAGCGGGTCGAGAAGGATCCAGAACCCCCCAGAACACCGGTCCCAGGTGAGCGTGCTCTGTGAGCCACAGGGAAGCTAGGAGTGGGGAGAGTAGTCCAGAGGCTGGCCGGTTGGTCCCTGCCATGGACTGAGCTTGTGAACCTTTCAAGGATTGAGAACTTGACTTTGGAAAGCTTCTAAATTTGTTCCTAGTGGGTTTGATTTATTTTGTTGAGGTCAAATTAGCGCTAATGGCCCTAATGGTTTACAATGCTCCTAAATGGTTCTTAGCACTTAGGCGGGCTTGGCTGGCCATTGTGGGCGGGTTTCCAAGTGTGGACCATATCATTCCGAGGGTATATTTTTTTGTTGTTGTTGAAGTTACTGTTGAGGGTGTAACTCTGTGTGTGTGAGTGAAGTTAAAAGGTAACAGCAGAATTAGTCACGCATAATATTCTACTTTCTCTTGGTATCAGATCCAGGGATGTGTTTGTGAACACGGGCCCCATTGGCATATGGTGCGTGACCAGGGCGTCCAGCTGGACGTTTAGTAGTTGATGATTGTCCTCTGCCACTTTCCCTGGGAGTGTATTGTTCATGAAATTCAGTAATAGGGACGCCTCAGATTTCCTCCTGCCGTTCCTGGTTGCCAAGTAGTTCCTGTAAGAGCGGGTAACCAGGTTAAACTGATCTCGGTGCATCCCTTCCAGCCATGCTGTGGTATCTGTGAGTTCATGGCAAGGTCTTTGGCAAGGGGATTATACTCGCCATAAAACTGGCTCCAGTCTCCTGATTTCTGTGTGATTGTAAGTAGGCGGAGCAGACAGGTGTCTACAGAGGAGATGCGTGTCTCTGCTCGTCCACAGAACTGAACCATGCGTGTGCACACACAGGCAGGCTACGTGGGGAGTGAGCTCTCAAGGCTGCCGGTGCAGCCTACTCGGGAGAGAGTCAGGGCTTCAGTGCTAGAGCTGAGGTCTTTGTGCATGGTCAAGGCAGGGGTGTTGGTTAACCATTTCTCCATGCTTTGATGGAAAAGAAAGAAGCTACCCCCACATCATAGTTCTTTGGCCCATCAACTCTCAGAGTAGTGCTCCTGAAAGTAGCAAATGTGGTTTTGAAGGCCTGTCAAATTCTGTCATGGGGAAAATCCTGCTGGTTACTGTGGGCCGAGCCAATGCTCTCGAGGGTCGAGTGAAGGATGGGGTCTTTACCTTCTCCTTTCTAATAGAATGGCTACTGGCTTCTTCTCAGAACTCAGGTTCCTTTTTTTCTTCTTGAACATTCTGCAAACACACTTTTGGTCTATTGGCAGGGTTGGCGTCCTGAAGCTACCATACTTATCCTCAGGACCCAGTGAAATTTCCCCTGGAACGATTTGAAGAGCATTCACACTACCTGTGAGATGCTTGCTTCTATTGAGAAACATTTCCACATTTGTCTAGTTCATCTTGAAAAATAATATCATAGCATGTGAAAATATTATTACGGTCATCATTAACAGTGCTGTTAATCTAAAGACTTAGGTCTCAAGGCAGATGGCTGTATTTATAACCAGGGAGTTAATTCCACTGTCAATAAACATGAAGCTGTTGCGTTGGGCGTGATAGAACTGGAGACATGAGCCCAGTGTAGCAGCGAAAGTCACCACTGAGCTGCGTCTGCAGGAATGCATTCTAGAATCAGCGTTTGAACATCTTCAGTTAGTTCCATGGCCACCAAGTCCTCCAGAGAAGTTTTAATTACAAACCAAGGTGATGTGGTTTCTTAAATGTGCCATAACAAATGGATGTTAGCTCAAGTAGCCCTGAGCAGCCCCCTCCATCAATAAAACCCCATAATTATCACGTGGCGGGCTCTGAGGAGGAAATCTTCACGCCCTGAGTGTCTAGTCGGCTGGGCTTCCGGCCTCCCTTTCCTGAAGTTGGGGGCAGGGTGAGGGTGTGGAAGGTCAGCCTTTTCCTCAGAGGCCCCCGAGGGTCATGACACACCCAGGACAGGCTTTTGTGCTGCCCCAGGAAAGAACATGTTCATAGCCCAGGGGTGTGGCCTGCTTTTTGGTGGTGGACCAGGAGTTTGGGGGAGGAAGGGTGGTTTAAATGGAAGACCTTGAAACGGCAAATTTTTATTAGTTTTGTAAACAGCTTTAGGAAGCACTGGGAGCATCTTGCAGGGACCCTGCAATTATCATAATAAACAGTTTTATCATCTGCTTGGCAATCAATATTGTGGCTTATGCTGCTTTAGTATCTCAGTGGTATTGATTACCTTAACAACTGTGCTGCGGTCAGCTTCCATTAACCCCTGCTCTGCTGGCAGGGCCTGTGCTTTCCCTGGTTGGATGGAAAACTGCTCTGGTCCCAGACCAGGCAAGTGCCAAAATTCAAAGGCTGGCCAGAGTCAAACACAGCTTTTATCTCAAGGCACCCAACAGAAGGAAGGTTTTTAATCAGGGAAGTTAATGCAGGTTTTTAAAGGCATCTTGTGTGTGTATGTGTAGACAATGTATAAAACAATTATAGCAGTGGGATTTCAATGGATACTCAGGAATTTGAATGTTAAGATCAAAAATCCTGATTTTTCCCTGCCTTGGCCATGTCCAGTGGTCATGTCCATTCCACCCCTCTTGCCCCCATGATGGAATTGAGCACTGCAGTGCTGAGGCCCTTATGTAACAGGCATTCCTGGGACATTTGGAGCATTCTGCTTTGAGATCCACAGTTTGCTTTTAGAGAGTAACCACTTACTTGGGGACATCTCGTTCTAGGATTCAGGTTCCTCCGGACCAGTGAGTGTCTGAAGTGAAATGGTCGATCGTAAGATGACAGAATGCTGGAGATAGATTTTGGTGCCACTTTAGATTACATCACTCTCACTGGCTGTCCCCAGTCTGTGGTCTGATTCATGTTTACAACCCCCTTTTCTCCTGATAAAACAAAAGCAACATGGAATACTTAGCTCTAGGGAGCAAGGGATGGAGTCCCCAGACCCAGCCTGTAGTCAAGAATTAGGCAGTGGTAAGTGATAGCCAAAGAATTGATGCTTTTGAACTGTGGTGCTGGAGAAGACTCTTGAGAGTCCCTTGGACTGCAAGGAGATCCAACCAGTCCATCCTAAAGGAGATCAGTCCTGGGTGTTCATTGGAAGGACTGATGCTAAAGCTGAAACTCCAATACTTTGGCCACCTCATGCGACGAGTTGACTCACTGGAAAAGACTCTGATGCTGAGAAGGATTGGGGGTGGGAGGAGACGGGGACGACAGAGAATGAGATGGCTGGATGGCATCACCGACTCAATGGACGTGAGCTTGAGTGAACTCCTGGAGTTGGTGATGGACAGGGAGGCCTGGCGTGCTGTGATTCATGGGGTCGCAAAGAGTCGGACACGACTGAATGACTGAACTGAACTGAAGTGATAGTCATCCAGAAACTTTAAGGACAAGGTCTTTCTAGCACCAGTGGGGACGATGGTGTGTGTGTGTGTGTTGACTGTCTATGTCGTTTTTCTCTTAATAACTACTTTGTTTTAAATGAGAAATGTGTATATGTGTGTATGTATATGTGTCTGTATGTATATATGTGTGTGTATATATATGTATTCAGATATAAGATGAGTATAAATGATGCTGGGGGTGAACTTGCACAGCATATCTGGCAACATAATCCCTTTAAACCAATTTTAGTGCAAACTGCCATGGGGTCTTTCCCTTTCTAGACCAAACAACACAGGTGTGCTGTTCCACCAGAGTGACGACCTCTAGTAAGAAGCCAGTAGCTACATCTAGGAGTCAGTTTTTAAAGTTGGTGAGTTTCATGGAGTCGCTGGGGAGCGGAGGAGGAGGAGAAGGGGGTGGCAGTAGTTGGACTAGGGGAGGGTGAATTGCTTTGGCAGCTGACACTTTCCTGCCCTCCTTGCCAGGCTGCAGCCTCTGGCTTCCTAATCCCTCAAGAGGATCCAGAAATGAAAGTTCATCAGATGGGGAGGAGGCCAGTAGGTGTGTGATGAAGGCAAGGGGCTTGGCTTCAGAATGAGCTTGGAGAAGTGTAAGTAGGTAACAGGCAAGAGGGGGGTGCCAGGTGTATGGGATTCCAGATCACGGAATTCAAGTCCCAGCAAATAAGGGTCCATATAAGAGAGAGTCAGAAAGCCAGGTCAGAGAGTCTGGGCAGCAAGATGTAAGGCTGCAGACTCTTACCTGGTGAGATCTAGGGGAGTAATAGCAAGAAATGACCACAGAATCCAGCCACAGACTTGACAAGCAGGGCTGAGCCCACAAATGGTCTTGAATAGATAGAGACCTGTGCAGGTGAGGGAATGGCCCCAGGGAGTAATGGTGGGAAGTTGGTGGGAGTGGTTCTCTAGGCATGGTCTGAGAATCTAACCAGGGCCAAGCTTAGCCTCCTGACCCCACCCTGGCAGGTCACCATCTCTCCCACTGGGATGTCAAGGGATCCCCATCACTGTCTTGTTTTCTGTACCCACCTACTTTTGTCCTTAATCTCCCTGTACCCAGACTACCTTGGTTCCACAAGTTGGTAAGTTTTATTTTAAGCATAATGTTCTTCCTAAACGGGCTTCCCTGGTGGCTCAGTGGTAAAGAATCTGCCTGCCAAGACAGGGGACATGAGTTCCATCTGTAGGTCGGGAAGATACCCTGGAGAAGAAAATGGCAACCCACTCTAGTATTCTTGCCTGGTAAATCCCATAGACAGAGGAGCCTGGTGGGCGCCAGTCCATGGGGTTGCAAAAGAGTTGGACACAACTTAGCAACTAAACAAGAACAACATTCTCCCTGAAATATTAGCTACATCAGTCAGTCAGACTCAGAGGGTGGGCACTGGTTAAGTTGACCCAAGTTCCATTACTTTCCATTATGATAGGGACAGTAGGTCAAAGGGCTCCACTGTAACAGCAGAGGGTAGACCAGATGGCCCTTACTTTTTCACTATAGACTAAGCAATATTCATGATGGGGATGATGCTGCTGCTAAGTCACTTCAGTCGTGTCCGACTCTGTGTGACCCCGTAGACGTAAGCCCACCAGGCTCCCCCGTCCCTGGGATTCTCCAGGCAAGAACACTGGAGTGGGTTGCCATTTCCTTCTCCAGTGTGTGAAAGTGAAAAGTGAAAGTGAAGTTGCTCAGTCGTGTCCGACCCTTAGCGACCCCACGGACTGCAGCCTACCAGGCTCCTCCATCCATGGGATTTTCTAGGCAAGAGTACTGGAGTGGCTTGCCATTGCCTTCTCCGATGGGGATGATACCTCCCTTTTTTAGTTTTATGTAGATGTGTGCATTTTGATTGGGTTATAATGCCGTGATATTGTGGCCCAAATCACCCTTTGTGTTACCTCAGTTCAGTTGCTCAGTCGTGTCCGACTCTTTGCGACCCCGTGAATCACAGCACGCCAGGCCTCCCTGTCCATCACCAACTCCTGGAGTTCACTCAAACCCACCTCCATCGAGTCAGTGATGCCATCCAGCCATCTCATTCTCTGTTGTCCGCTTCTCCTCCTGACCCCAATCCCTCCCAGCATCAGAGTCTTTTCCAGTGAGTCAGCTCGTCGCATGAGGTGGCCAAAGTATTGGAGCTTCAGCTTTAGCATCAGTCCTTCCAGTGAACACCAAGGACTGATCTCCTTTAGGATGGACTGGTTGGATCTCCTTGCAGTCCAAGGGACTCTCAAGAGTCTTCTCCAACACCACAGTTCAAAAGCATCAATTCTTCTGCCATCAGCTTTCTTCCTAGTCCAACTCTCACATCCATACATGACCACTGGAAAAACCATAGCCTTGACTAGACGGACCTTGGTTGGCAAAGTAATGTCTCCGTTTTTTAATATGCATTCTAGGTTGGTCATAACTTTCCTTCCAAGGAGTAAGCGTCTTTTAATTTCATGGCTGCAATCAGCATCTGCAGTGATTTTGGAGCCCCCAAAAATAAAGTCTGACACTGTTTCCACTGTTTCCCCATCTATTTCCCATGAAGTGATGGGACCAGATGCCATGATCTTTGTTTTCTGAATGTTGAGCTTCAAGCCAACCTTTTCACTCTCCTCTTTCACTTTCATCAAGAGGCTTTTGAGTTCCTCTTCACTTTCTGCCATAAGGGTGGTGTCATCTGCATATCTGAGGTTATGGATATTTCTCCTGGCAATCTTGACCTCACTGGTCTTAAATTGAACTCTGCATTGATACTAGCTCTTCTAAGTTTGACCTCATTCATGAAGAGCTCCTAGATGTTGACAAGTTTTTACTTAGTTCTTTTCACCAATAGCTTTTTGAGTCACATGGTTAGACTTCTGGGCAGCAGTATTGTCTATGTGGTAGAGGATGTTTTAGAGGGAATCATGTTCTATGTAAAATTTTAAGATTTAACGTCTCACATCAAGGTTCTTGGGTGTGTGGAACAACCCGGTATTTGGTGTTATTTATAGTTCTGCTTTTTAGGTGTGAGCAGAGAAGTGAAATATCTTTTTTTGGGTCTTTGGTATACTCAGATTTTTTTTTTCTTTCTTTCTTATTTAGGAGATGAAATGTTATCTTTGAAAGGTTAGGAAATATGATTCTTTTTCAGAAAGTGGTGTCTTCATAGAGAAAAGAACCCTGGAGTAGAAACCAGAGAATGGATCCTGGTTCCTGATTTGCTGCTCACCAGCTGGTGACCTTGGGAAAGAATGACTCATAGTAGTCACTCTCCTGTTTTAGAATTTTTTTGAACCTGTAAAATCTGAGTTATGGTTCCTATTCTGTCTACTTAACAAAACATGATTGTTGGTGAAGTGAGAAATGAATATGAGTGTTTCAAAATGTATAAACCACCGTATAAATTGAAGGAGCATTGTTATTTGTTCCTAGGGAAGTTGGTGCTGGGTGTGACTGTTTTCTTGGTCAAACATCAACACTGCTGTGAAAAAGTGCTTTGCAAAGAGTATTTCCCAGGAAGCTGCAGTGTGACGACGGGCATGTAAAGGCCTCCATGCGGCAAGAAGTCCACTTATCATTGGCTCAGCCAACTTGAAGATGAGCACAAAGAGCCAGCCCCAGTGGGAACCAGCTCAGTTCAGACTTTACAAAGCAATTAAGGTGACTTATAAAACATTCATACTGAGATGAAAGACAGTGAACTCAGAAACAATGGTTGGTAAATAGCGCCTTATTTCATAAATTCACTGGAAGTATTTAAAGGCATTTTTTAACCCACTAAATCAACCAGTGGAGTCTTTTCACTTATCAGTGGGTGTGTTTTTTCTTAATCGTGAGTTTGACTCCAAACTCTAAATCAAGCTCTTATGTAATCTTAGACCGTTACATTGGGCTCATTTTTTCTCAGCGGTGGTATTGATAGTGGCCATGTATAAACGTGTCAAGGGCTGTGCCCAACACGTGATGCCTATTACCCCTTCCTGTATTAGTGGTAGGATGGTGCCTGTACCTTTCAAGGGTGGGAGTAAGGGTGGGGTCAGCAGATGGTGAGTTTTCAACAAGATTTAGAGGTAGCTGGGGCCTAAAGTACTCCTTTGGAAGTCGTTTAGCTCTTCTAAATAAAGAAGTATCCATTTTTCCTTGAGAAAAGGCTTAGCTTGCCATGAATATGTCAATTCAAGGCTGAGAAGCTTGGCTCTGGCCAGGGCCATTCTTTTTTCAGAAGGTGCTCCTGAACTGGATAAAGACAGAGCTTTCTTTTTTAAAAGAAAAAAAAAAAAAGTGTATTTTGTAAAAAAAAAATATATATATATATATATATATATATGATGATGATGAACTCCATTACCTACACTTGACAACAATTCGCTTTTTGTTGGATTTCTTTAATCTTTTTGTTCATTGGCTTTGATTTTAGAGCTAATCAAAGATAACATGAGGCTTCATCATTTTCTTAGGTGGTAGTAACATTATGTCAACATAACAAAAGTAACGCATTCTTGCATGTAATCAAATATCAAATTGCTCTTCACACTTACCTGATTGTCCCCAGAATGGCTTCTTACAGTTGATTTGTGTGAAGGGGTTTCCAAATGAGGTCTACCTAGTGCATTTAGGTATTCAATTCTTAGCTGTCAAATCTAGATCAGTCCCCTCACCTCTCACTGTGGCCTCCGCATGTGCCCCCCACCAACCATCCCATGGATTTAGAACAGTGATGGGGGTCCGTGTCGTAGAAGAGGCACTGTCATGGTGTGAAGATACCCACATCCTCTTTCTAACTCTGCCACTGACCTTGGACCAGCCACCAACACCCTCTGGGGCCATTATTCTTATCCATCAAAGGAGACCGTGAGTCTGAATGACCTTAAACTCAAACCTTCTTATTATGACTTCCTCAAAGGGAACACTTGCTACCTGTTCCTTATCCCAGTTTTTGTGATTGAGAAATTGTTGGCGCTAAATAATCCTGAGTGATTAACTAGTTCTTTTTCTCTTGAACATTGTGAATAGTATACCTTAAACAAGGTTATGGTGTTTTCCTTCTGAACTTTCAGAAAGCTTAGAGCCAAGTTTTTGGATCAACATGTTGGTTATTATTGTATGCATATTTTCTGAAATTTTAAAATTTAAGCTTTTTTAACGTGGACCAGTCTTTAAAGTCTTTATTGAATTAGTTACACTGTTGTTTCTGCCTTATCCTTTTTTTTTTTTTTTTTGGCCATGAGGCATGTGGAATATTAGTTCCCCAATTAGGGATCGAACTTGCCCCCCTGCATTCAAAGGCAAAGTCGTACCCACTGGACCACCAGGGGGGTCCCTGTTGTATGCATTTTAAGCCTCATTTTTGGCTCAGATTTTCTCCACTGTTGTTTATTCTTTCTTCTTTGTCCTGGCCTCAATTTCTGCTATCATGTTGTGTGGTGTATTCCTGTAAGCACTGTGAATAAATGACTCCATGCTGGGTGTTCTCATGTGACTCTGGTCTGCAAGCTCACCTAGGGTCCCTGTCTTGCCTATTTTCTGCTTTGTTGAGCCACACATTAGGTGCTCAGTAAACACTTAACCAATAGAGTTTAAATCTGACATATTGTCATCACTTGTGCATTTACATTTTTTCCCATTTTAGTGGTGAAGAGTTGTTGGGAGCAGTACTGATTTTTTGAGTGTGGCCCCAGTCCTTCTTGGATTCATCTTTTTATGGCAAAATTGCCAGAGGAAGTCTGGCAGTTTTTAAATGCAGTGGACTTGGCTGACGATGTTTAGTTTTGGGTAGAACTTACCTTTGTCAATAGCTCCTTGCTATCTTTTCCCCCTAGGCTTTTGGTGAGTGAAGCAGTATTTGCTGGGCAAACAGCTGGGGATGGGGTTTTCGATCCTGAAACAGGAGCCATTCTGCGTATTCTGAAGAGTCCACCTCTGGTTCCAGCCTTGGACACCAGGAGCGCCGTTGTGGAGCTGCACAGGGTGGTGGAGGCGGATGTTACACCTGTGAGAAGCCAGGCTAGGCAGGGGGACAGTGAGCGCATGCTCCGCTGGGCTCTCCAGCAGTCTGCCTTGGCCTTTGCGGAGGCTGTGCCTGCTGTCCTCAGTGAGGCCGTGGTTCTCTGATGGACTCTCTCCCTTACCCCCGCACCCAGTACCTCTGCTTCCTTGATTGTCCAGGAGAGGAAGTTCCTCCTGCAGCTTTAGGGGGGGCTCTGAGTCTGTGCTTGCTGAGCTTCCAGCACACAGCAGGTGCGCAGTAAACACACAGTCGGTGCCTGCAGGAGCAGCTCTGCAAGTGATCAGAGGACATATTTACAGCTTTTGCTAGTGGCCTCCTTTTTTGCTGTTTCTGACACTTGGGAAGGCAGTCCTCTAAGCGCTGGCTTTGAGGGGCTGTGGTTTTGAAGGCTCCTGTTCTGGGTACCTGGATGACTTCTGTCTCAACCACAGAGAACCGAGGTGCCCTTGTTGGTTGACGGAGTCATCCCCATGTTCTTCTCCCAGCCAGACACCCTCCCAGGCCAGCGGCTTGGCCTTGATTCTTTCATCCCCACACCGAGGAGACGCTTCCAAGCCTCTGCTCCACGCAGAACTAGTCCAGAGGGAAGGCGAGACCCTTGGGTGAGGGGTCCTGGGTGTGGCGAGGAAGTTGAGGCTCATGGCTTGCAAGTTTTCTTCTAATGGAATTTCCCATCACTTACTGCCCTGCTGATTTCTGATCAATGAAAATGAAATTGCATCACCTCCTCAGAGGCTCCACGTATGCCTGCTGCTTCCAGCTGTGTCAGTTCCGGTAAAATAATCTCATCAGGCGTGCGAGAGGGTAATAGGAAATAAAAATAAAAACCCACAATTAGCAAGAGGCCTTGCAGCTGAGTAACACTTTCCATCCCGGAGGCAGAAGGCCAGGGAATGAATGCTTAGGAAAGATTCCCTCAAATGAAAGAAAAGAAGGAAGATTTCCTGGTCCTTTTCTTCTCCCTTCTTCCCCTGAACTCTGGCCCCCATCCTTCATGTGTGGATGGTTCAAAATCGTGCACAGGTTTGTCCTGCCTTCCAGGTGAGGTCAGCAGAACAGCTGTGAGAGAGACACACGAGGGAGGGTGCTTTCACTTTTCTTTCTCCCACCCCAGACAAACACCAAATGAATTTCAGAAATTTCAGTTTCTCCCATTGACCTGTGACAGGAAACCAGATGGTTGCGAGGTGGGGTGGGGGAATGGCCGACAACTGGAAGCTGAGTTAAGGTTTGTGAATAGGCTTCTCAGAGCTGGTTTATTTTAATACCTAGACTTTATGCTTCAATTATCAGTCCATTAAGAAGCAGACTCCCCACCTCTGTGTTATTCTCCAAAACTCCCAGGACCGTGTCATGAACAAGAAGAAAGAGGGTCTATTGAGGGGCATGGCTTGGTCACATGGAAGCAGGAGTGTGGGACAGGCCAGCCCTAACACCTCTGGGTAAGGCTTGGGGATGGTGAACCCAAGTATCCGAGGAGAAGCAGTGCTCATGTGAAGGCCGGTTCAGTGGTTCTGGCAGTTTTTCTTAAGTTGTTTGGGGGACAACATGCTTTCCTCCTGGGTCATCAGGAAATCTCAGACATCCATAAGTTTCCTTTAGGAATCTGACTGCCTTTAGGTTCCTGACTCCCATGTAGGTTGAGGATGAGACCCTTGAGAGAGATGAGCATGGCTGGGGGGCATGGCAGGGGTGGACCCAGTGGCAGGGGTGTGGGGAGGGGTTATGGTATCCCCAGCACCATAGGGGCTCAGGCCAGTTGCACAACTTGCCAAACCATGTGTTGCAGTAGTTGAACCATGTTATTAAATGCAGTGGACATCAGAGGTCATCACAGGTCACCTCTGGTTCGTAGAAGGACAGATTCTGGCCTTAGAGCAGGAAGGCTCAGGAATGTGGGGAGCAGTGGTAACCCGGATAACTGTGTTGATACTGTGAATCCGGCAGCATGTGAAGTTCTGCGCCTCCTTGAGCTAGCACCCCGCCTGGAGGGTCACCACTGTCCAGGTTCTTATTTTGCATTTCTGGTCTCTAATGAGAGCAAGCTACTTGGGAGTCTGTATTGATAAGAGGGCCGCTGTGCATATTGTAGGCACTCAGTGAACATCTGTTGTGTGAACAAATAAAAATCGTTAGAGCAGCCAGCGAGTTTCTGGCTCAGCATGATTCACAGGGGTTTAAAGCTAAGAGCACCAGGGCCTGAACCCCAGTAGCCTCTTCATTATTGTGGCCTAAGAGACGAGCCCCGTTAACCAGCCAGGTTGGGTACCCCCATCTCAGCATGACTTAGCGCTGGGCCCTTCTGGAGCTGCGGGAACAGTTTTCGTCAACTTGTTCTGGCACTGCCTGGGATTAGGGCTGCTGGCTGGAAGTTTTGAGGGGATGACCCGAGCTCTAGTGGGGAGAGGACAGAGGGTGTCACTTCAGAAGGATGCTGAAGTTCTTGACGTCAACATGCATTTTTCATGTGTGTATTCGTATAGATATATTTCTTTTCTTTTTTTTAAGATTTTTAAAAAACTATCATGAAGGATAATTGCTTTACAGAATTTTGTTATACAGATGTATTTCTATCCTCTCAGACAGTTAGCACAAGGTCTTGATCTACATTGATCACTTTTTATGACTTGAACTGGCAATTCCCCGCCAGGGATCAGACCTAACCAGGGTGTTCAGGAAGCCATTAAGGAAAAATACATAACCACACTCATTCCCAGACTCAATTGTTTGGCCGTAGTAGTGCCTGGATAAGAGACTTTCCAGCATGATTAAGCCACGTCCTGTTTAACGTGGCCTCAGTGATTCTTCACAGCAGCCATTGACCCAAGAGCAGCATCCGGAGCAATGAGAAGAGAAAGGCCTCCTGGGCCACTTGTGCCAAGCTTGTGAGGGTTTCGGTGTTACCCACTGTCACTTGGTCCTTCAGGTGGCTTCTGGAAGGCTAAGGCAGTGCACACTCTTGGATCCTTACGTTTGAGGAAGGAATTTTCCTTTGTTGATTTGCTTAATTCCCAGGGCCACTCTTTGAAGTGGCTAGTGGTAAATGCATCTCAATCCGTTTTTCTTGATTAAAAGTAATGGTGCAAATAATTGGCTTTCTGATTACCACTTGGGATGGAGAAGGGGCTCTGAAGAGTAGGGCACACAAATCGGTTTCACTCCTCCTACCCCGGCCACCCACACACCCCGCCACCCAGCACCTAGTTGGGTTTTAAGCTTCAGAGTTTGGAGGTTCTTCACATACACTCAGAGGGCGAACAGAATCCGTACCCTCTTCAGTCCATCTTGAAGTTCACCAGGGTCACCATGGCTGCTGGTCCACTTGGCCGTAAGGAAAGGAACTGCCAGTGGCTGGGCCGGACAGCCTCCATCCCTGCTCCATTTAATGGAGCCTCTTGCTCCCTGCTGCTTGAAAAGCTGTTTATGCTAACGAGCCAGGGAAGATCTGAAGACCGCGCTGTGCCTGCACTGGTGAGAGGCCCTGTGTGTGTGTGTTGCCCCATTAATGAGCCTTCGAAGGGCAACCCGTGTTTGTTTTGTCCTGGTGCCAACTCCGGAGCCTTGTGCCAGAGCGCGCTGCTGATGGGGAGCCCGCCATGTGGCTTTCTTCCTGCTGAGAGGAAAACACACTCCTTTTCCAAAGAGTCATTTTGGAGATGCGCGTTGAGGGGGGACATTCCTTCCCCAAGGCCACCTCTCACCTCGCCCTTGCCTGGCTTCCTGACCATCCCAGCATGACCATGTCCGGTGGTGGAGTTTGTGGAGAGCAGAAGTTCCTCTACTGGGAAGGCTGGATGGGGTTTCCTAGGTGCTGCTGCAGGACCAGAGAAAGGCAGCTCACAGGCTATTCCTTTGTTCTTACAGATCAAATCTGTGTAGAGGAAAGCTCGAGGCCCATGGCTGCTTCTACCCCACCCCAGAAACAGCACGTGCAAATGGAGAGTCTGCCCAAGTCAGTTTCTCTTGCATCTGTGCAGCCTTGAACCCCTGCAGTTTCTCCTGTGACTCAAAAGTTCTCCTGACCAATAACTAGTTCATAAGAATTCAGGAACCAGTGGACTCATGGTCCTCTTTTACTGAAGAGCATAGATGGCTTTATAGCTCTTTCCACAAGGAAAAAACTTCATCCATACCCGATTCCCCTCACTCTGCCTCACAAACCCAGATATTTATGGATTTGCTTGGCTTTCTGGATTTCTGTCTCCTTGACCAGTCTATTTACGATGACTGGAAGGAGGGCTGCCCCTGTAGACTTTAAATCTTTCAGATTATTTGGAATAGGAAATAATAAACTACAAAATACTGAAATACTCAGGTGTTGTACCTGAGCCTCCAAATTAGGAGGAATGGGTCTTTGGTGGTTAATTATATATAATGTTGAGATCAGCGCTCTCCCACTAATATTATTTAAGATGTCTCAGAGAGAGTGCTCTTAATCAAGTTTGTGGTTCGTACTACCTGCTTAGCTCTGTGCTGGGAGATGAACAGAATTATAAGCTGATTTTCACCTACAAGCAGCTTATAGTCCATTGGTAGAGATAAAAGTAACCCAGGTGGTACAAGGAGAAATTGTTTTAGTGTCAGTGTGGTGGTGACTACTGTTGGAGTTCAGCGAGGAGAAATGGTTTGGTGGGTTTGAGTGATTTGCTGTTGTTCAGTCACCAAGTCGTGCCTGACTCTGTGACCCCCATGGACTTCAGCACGCCAGGCTTCCCTGTCCTTCGTTGTCTCCCCAGGTTTGCTCAAACTCATATCCATTGAGTTGATGATGCCATCCAGCCATCTTGTCCTCTGTCGCCCCCTTCCCCTTCTGCCTTCAATCTCGGCCAGCATCAGAGTCTTTCCCAGTGAGTCCATTCTTCACATTAAGTGGCCACAGTCCTGGCGCTTCAGCTTCAGCATCAGTCCTTCCAGTGGATATTCAGGGTTGATTTCCCTTAGGATTGATTGGTTTGATCTCCTTACTGTCCAAGGGACTCTCCAGAGTCTTTCTCTAGCACTGCAATTTGAAAGCATCAGTTCTTTGGTGCTCAGCCATCTTTATGGTCTGACTCTCACGTCCACTGATGACTATCAGGAAAAACCATAGCTTTGACTATGTGAACCTTTGTTGGCAAAGTTATGTCTCTGCTTTTTATTATGCTGTCTAGGTTTGTCATAGCTTTTCTTCCAAGGAGCATGCATCTTTTAATTTTGTGACTCCAGTTTGAATGATAGGAGGGGAGTTTTATTGCCTCTGTGGAACTGGAGCTTGTGCTTTTTAAGGGACGTCTAAGGTTTGGATGAATGTTGAGGAAGAGAGAGGCCATCCACAGGGTGTGGGGCTGCAGAAACGGAGGCAAGAATGGGGTTGAGTCTCTGCTGTTGGAGAAGTGAGAGCTGACTGATTCGTAGTGTGGGGTCGATTTTAAAACCAGTCTGGGGAGCATCTCTTTGGATATTTTGGCAACTGTCTTTTGCATGGGAAAGGCTCTGGGTGAAGATGATGGCAAGAAGGCTAGGTTGATCTTTCCTTTCTGTTTTCTGGAATCAAAGATGGTACCAAGAGTTCCATCCAGAGAGCCCAGGGCAGTCGGCGAGGGGCAGTACCTCTTGGACATGTCGAGCCACGCCAAGTGTGGCGTGATGCCGCTTACAGACGTCTTGTGGTCTATAGAAAGTATGAGACGCACATTCAAGTGATAAGTCAGGAATGGAGATTTTTGCTTTGGAAGTCAACTCATAATTTCAGTAATTGAAACCACAGAAGTAGTTAAGGTAGTTGGTGTACAGAGATAAGAGCAGAGACCCAAGGGAGGTGGTGAAGTATGATGCTGGTTAATTCTGTGGAGCAGAGAGGAGAGATTTCTGGGGGTTAACATAGTAGGGCATTTTATTAAGTAACTGGAAAAGTGCACCCACATATGGCTAGAGAGGTAGGAGGAAAGCCATGTCAGAGAAGCAAGGCGGGGAAAAGATTGCAAGGGGACAGGCAGCAGTTCTGAATGCAGAGGAGATGGAAGAAGCTGAGAGAGAGAGAGAGGGAGAGCCATGGGCTACCCTGAGAAGGGCTTCGGTGACCTTGGAGAGAGAGCTGCGTCTTGAGACAGGGGGCCTTCTGACACCCCTTCCCGCAGACACAGTGTCTAGCACCCCCTCCAGAGAGCCTGAGCCGGTGTTCTGGGGTCGGGGGGTGGGCTGGCATCTGTGTGTATCTTCACTTGGGTCTACGGTTGGGTCTGCTGTGCCGCAAAGCTCGAGAACTGCTAATGCGATGCAGTCTAGCTCTCTGTAAGCACGTAGAGCTGGTGGAGTCACCTGGCTTTAGAAGACTGGTGATGGGAAAGTGAGGCCGTGAACACAGTCCACTTGTTGAAAAGAGTTGAGCCCCGAGGAAAGGACAGAGCAGCATCATGTGCCTGACGATGTGAACAGTCAGGTTCCCATTCAGAGGCTTATGTGGGAGTGGAATGTGGTAGCCTGTCAAGTGGGAGGGGGATTGGCCAGTAAAACCCTATGAAGACCTCATAGTAATCATCATGGAAAAGACAACTACACCCCTGCCGTAGGAATAACAGGCAATTTACAAAAGAAATAGCCAGTAAGTATCTGCAGATGGGTTCTGTCTTACTGGCAAAAAATGGAAGTGAGAATGAAATGCCATTTCTTGCCTGCCAAATTGACAACTTTTTTTTATTTTTAAAACAAAATAATACCCACTATTGATGAGGGTGCAGGAAAATTGAGGCTCTTGTGCCAGTGAGCATGTGTTGGAAAGGCTTTCCTAGAGGGCCGCTTGGCCTATGCCAGGCAGCCTGAAATATTCCTAGCTTTTGAGCCAGCAGTTACACTTCCAGAAATATGTCCCATGGAAATAGAGATGGAATATTATGGGTTAAAGCCTAGGTTTTAAAGTAGGAAGGAAGGCTTATGGTTTCAAAGGTTGACTTTGGTAGTATGTGACTTGCATAAGGTATTAACATTTAACCCTCTAGGCCTCAATTTCCTCATCTGTAAAATGGGCTGTTGAAAGGATTGAAGGAAATAATGTCTTTTTAAAAAGTTCTTAGAACTGTGCCTTGCCCTACTCAGTGGGTAGTAATTGAGCTACTGCTTATTTTTATTATTTTGTTATTATATGTGTAGAAAAATTTGTGAAGAGTTTATTGCTGTGCAGCATAAACAGCAAAAGATTAAGGATTGCTTAAATGTCCAGTAATTATGAATTATGCTGTGTCTGTAGGATGCAATATCTATGTTCTAACCTGTGAAGAATATTTCATGTCCTGGGAACACGTCAGTGCCTAAATTAAGTTAAAGGGGCAGTCCATTTGAGCAGTGTGATCCGAGGATGGTAAAGATCTATAACTACAAACATGAAGAAGGAAAAAAACTAAAAACTTCATACCTCCCAGTGGCTCTCTGGCCAGTAATATTGTAGGTGGTTTTTATTTCAGATATTGAGTTTTTCTACAGATATCCCGAGTTTTTAAAAATAGTGTGTTCATACTGCTGTAGTTAGAAGACATTATTTAAAATAAGTCTTAACATCATGAAATGCCAGATTGAAGCTCTTAACGGGCCAGATGGTACATTTTACATCATTTCCTAACTTTTGCTCCACAGCCCAATAGGAGAAACGGAGAGATCAGAAATGGGATCTTTCGAGGTGGATTTTTAGGAGGTTGGAGTTGAAAGGTTTTGGGTGCTGGCACAGAAGAAATTGAAGCAGTTGTTCACACTTAGTGGGGAAGGCGTCCCGTTTGCAGAGAAAGCTCTGGAGGTTGGGCGAGGATGGAGGCGAAGAGGCACCCGCTTCCCGGAAGGAGGGGCAGATGGTCCAAGTGGGAAGTTCAAGGGACTGCACTTGCTGGAAGGAGGGGCTGCTTCACATCTGGGAGGGAGATCCACGCATTATGCTGAATAAATTCAGGCCAGTGATGGACAAAGGATACTGGCCCGTCGTTCTCAGGATATGGGGGAGAGGTCTCAGGGTAGACACTGAAGGAAGTACCTAAGTGTTGGCTACAAATATTCATATTGCTGGTTAAATTGCCCCAAATTCTGCCCCTCCTTTTTTTTTTTAAAGAAAAACACAGAATCAGTAAAAACTGAGTGGTTTCACTTTTCATTACTGTATTATGGGTTTGGTCATTTTTGAACTTTGGGTGTGTCTGCATACATAGTAACAAATCTGTTCCGGTAAATACCAGCTCCTCTCTCCTGACACCCACAGCCTGGCCTGTTAGACCTGGCTCTGCTTCGGATCTCGCGACTCTCTCCTCCTCCCCTGCGGGACTCTGTCAGAGCCAGAATATCGCGGTAGTTGTGGATTCCCTGCAGAATGGACTGAGCTAGCAGTTTTCACTTCTAGGCTGATTTATGTTTACGCTGGAAAGAGCACAGATGCAGTTATTAGCAAACATGAAGCCCAGGGCCTGGACGATTCTCTGGGCCTTCCGGGCAGTGGTCCTCCTGCAACACAGGAGACCTGTTCCAGCATGTGTGTGTTCCCTGATCTCACCATAGTTACAGAATGATTCTCAAGGCTACAGGGAAATAGCTACCAAGAGGATGGAATCGCGCCTATTTATGGTTTAACACTTACCGACTTACACGCAGCAGCAATATACAAATACTGTTGTTGTGTAAAGCACAGAATGGAATTGGATATGATTCTTCAGTGGGTTCCAGGCTAAACAGCTGAGGGTATTATTTCTTTGCCCCTTGAATGAGGTTTCTACTTATCTCCAAACCTGGGTTACCCTTGGCGCGCTCTCTTTTTTTTCTTAGACCATGGGGATAGTTTATTTATCATTGTGTATTTTGCTAATACGTTTTAGTCTAGGTTAAGCAATGCCCACTCCTTGTAGGTTGCTGGATTTCTTGCTTTCCGTGGTGGCTATCCTTGCCATTATATTTAGAATTGCTCTTCACCAGGTTAGGGAAATCTGTCTTGAATCAGGATGCCACAGTAAATAGCTTTCAGCATGTGTTACTTGAAATCCTGCCTGAATTAGAATGGCCATTTGTGTTCTCCAACCAGGGAGTTCTACCTAGAACCTTTCGGCTGAAGAAAGGGAAGACCAGTTTTCTCTATCTGTCTGCACCTCCCCGTCGAAGCCTCCCTCCTGTCATGAAGCTGTGCCGGGAATGGATTTCAAATGAAGAATGATCAGGCTGGGTTGGCTGTTCATAGATATTTTGGGAGATTCAACACTTAGAGTTCCCACACTGGACAATTTTTTTTTTCTTTTTCATTTAACGTAATTTCAGATGTACAAGAAAGTTATAAGAATAGAGAATTCTCACATATATTTCATTCGGACCTGTCCCATGTTATTAATAGCATTCTCTCCCTTCTATCTGTATGTTTGTTTTCATGCATGTTTGCACAGAGACACACTCTCACACATGTATTTTCTAAGCAGTTTGAAAATGGAGACAGCATTTTCCTTTACCTCTAAATGGACCTGTACCTATTTTTAAAAACAAAGATACTCTTATATAACCACACGGCAGTTATCAAAATTGGTAACTAACATTCATCTACCACTGTTTCCCAATCTACAGACCTTAATAAGATTTTGCAAGTTGTCCCAGGTGTACCCTTTATTTGGGAAAAGTCCAGATTCTGTGTTTTGTTCATTGGTCCCTCTCTTTAGTCTAACTCTTTAATCTGAAACAGTGTGTCTTTCTGCCTCCTGACACTGAAATTTCTGAAGCGCCTAGGCCATTAGACTCTCCCCAGTTCGGATTTGCCTGCTGCTCTCTCATGATTAGACTTGGGTTTTGCATTTTGGGCAGGCATGTCATGGAAGGGACGTCATGTTCTTCTCAGTGCATCCTCTCAGGAGGCACAGGATGGCTACTTGTCTCATTCCTGGTGATCCTCACTTCGACCACGTGGTGAAGGGAGGTGGTGCTGCCAGGTTTCTCCAGTGTAAAGTCACTGTTTTTTCCTTCTGTAATTAATAAGTGTCTTGTGGGGAGGTTCTTTGAGACTGTAAATATTCTGTAACTACTCAAACTTTGACCCACTGCTTTTAGTAGTCACTGATTCTTTGCTGAATGGGTTACTACTATGGCGACGGTACTGTTCTAACTTTATCATTCCCTCTGTGTTTGTTAGTGGGATTTCCACCCTCAGCAAGAACTCTCCCTTCTGCCACATCATAAAAGAAAAATTATCAAAGTATGGAATCGCGGATTCTACTTTTATATGTTGGGTTGTAATCCTTTACTCTCACGTAACTTTCCTGCTGAAATTATCCCAGGCTCGGGCGGTGAGAGCCTCTGCAGATGCTCCTGGGCCTTTGGGCACACTCTCCATTCACTCCTAGAGCACTGCCTTATGTCCTGGCTCAGAAAGGTGCGCCACTCTCATCTTGCACTCTCCCTGCCCCCAGCCCAAAAATTGGCCGGCTCTCCAAGGAGACCTGCTTCCATTTAGAGGAGAAGAGTTACACCAGACATTTCTTCAGTTGAGAGGAAAAGAAGGAATGTGTCCAGGGATCATTTATTTCCTTCTGTCTCAAAGTGTTATCATTTCTCCCAGTACGTTAATTTCCCCCATGGTTTTATTAAGCACCTGTTACATTGTGGATGTGAAAGATACAGAGATAAATGAGACATGGATCTTGCTCTCCCACTGCTCACAGCCTCATGGCAGAAATAGACAAGTCAACATGTCATTACAGCAGTGTGGTAACTCTAGAATTGCAGTGTGTCCCCATATGCAAAACGGTGGGATCACAGAGGAGGAGGCTAAAGCTGATAAAGCTGACTGAATAACCCAGTGGGTCACCAGGAATGAATAGAGTCGTCACCTTTCAAACGACCCAAGAGGCTGCCTGATGTGGAACCTGCTGGCCATAGCAAAATGCCCTTCTCCACGCATGAAACCAGGGTCAACGTTCCACTTGGGAACTCTAATTAATCCAGAGAAAGCGAAGTTTCACAACCCTGTGAATACACGAAGTATCTTTGACATGTACACTTTAAGTGGATGAATTTATGTATTTATGTACGATATATGATTATATCTCAATAAAGTTGTTTTTAAAATAAAAAAAAAAGGAAGCACTTAAAAAAATCCAGGGAAAGATTTTTGTTTATATTGAATTGAACTCTAATTTTTAAATAAACTGCCCCTCATTTACTCCTAGTTAAACCCTAAAGCTCAGTAGAAGACTTGGAACTAATCCTCATCGTATGTGGCAGGCAGGGCTTCGTGTGGTTGAAGATGGTTGTCTTGCCCTGCAATGGGAACCTTTGATTTTTTTTTTTTTTTTTTGCTCTTGAGCTGATCATGGTCAGCCATTCTTTAGTCAGTACACCTCTTACCAGATTCCCCCACATGGCTCATAGCATTCTTCATGCAGTTAGAGAAAACGAGAGGGTTGTGATTCTGCTCAGCTGGGACAGATAGAGGCTCCCCTGTAGCCTGGAGGCCACATCTACACCGTTGGCCATCGTGTCAGCTTTAGGCTGCCTCTGAATTTGTAGTGAAGGAACACCTCTAGGTATGTTTTTTGTTTTTTGCACGAACTCCTGTTAATCCAAGTATCTTTCATTCCCTGTTGGTTTTACTGCTTGCTTGAACTTTAATACAAGGCTTCCTATTCCTCCTTTCAACATTTCATCTTGTTTGTTTCAGCCTGTTGTTCCAACTTACCGAGATATTTTTTTAAAAGTCTTGATTTCGCCATTGAGCATATTATTCCCCTCAATTGATGTATGTGCTTGGTCTCGTCCACCCCTAAAGTTGTCGATTTAAGTGAAGGGAACCAGGGATAAGGCAGGACTTTAAGGCATGTCCCAAGACACATTGACCTTTGAGTGGGTACTTTAGGTAATAACATCTTCCAGTTATAAGAGCAGGCAGACTTTATTATCTGAAAGACATTTTGCTCCCCTAGATACACAGAAATGATATACTTTGGGATACGTTATTAAAATCAAAAAGTACCCTCTACTGCGTTTCTCAGATCGTTGTGTCTAAGTGAAGCTATTTTTCAGTTTATTTTATGTGAATTTTCATACTGAACCTACAGCTAATTGCCGAGCCCTCAGGACCTTTCCTCCCCTAGATGCTATTCAGCAACTGTTGACGCTCTTCTAAAACTGTGAGGAACTTGCAGTATATAGTCTATAACACATCCTTTTAAATCTAATATATATACTTTATCCAAAATGACGATACACATCTTCCACCCCTTTTTCTTGCTTTATATTACTTCTGAGTGCTTTTTCGCCATTTAACATTATATTTATTTGTTTGCAGTCTTTCCCCACAAGAATGTAAGCTGATTCCTATTGTTGATTCTCTAGCATCTGACACATAATAGGCGGACAATAAATGCTGAGTTAATGGCTGAATACATTTTTTGATCTATAGTTTCTGGAACTGCCTTTTTTTTTTTCTTCTTGAAAGAAGTCAAGAGAAGGGGCCTTTTATCCCTTCTTTCCTGTGTGAAGATATCCAAGTAAGAGAGTCCATTTTGAACTTTCCTCTCCTCTATCACTCCCAAGTTAAAAAACAAAAAAGGGAGGAATGTGTCTATGAACTGGTAGTGTTCCTTTACATAGTCATCCTGATAGCCCATGATCTTAGAACAGATCCTGGTACCTAGAGATTGAATGCGACTGTCAGATATTCTGAAGTTCTCTTTGAGAAACAGACATTAAAGTAAAACAGAGAAGATGGGACTGCGCCGGTGGTCCAGTGGTTAAGCTTTGCACTCCCAATGCAAGGGGTACAGGTTAGATCCCTGGATGGGGAACTAAGATTCCGAATGCCACATGGTGGCGGAGGGGAAGAGAGAAATAACTAAAACAAGACAAGAAAACAGTAGAATGGCTAAGAACACAGGCTCTACAGCCAGATTATGCTTTTGTCATTTAGGCTTTCGTTTGTTATTTGACGAACATTATGCTATTTGTCATTTAGGTCAAGCAACCTCAGTTTTCCCAGCCTCAAAATGGGGCTAAAACAGTGCCCATCTTACAGAATGTTATAAGCATCCAGGTGGTGTTGGGCCCACAGACCTTACCACGATGACACACTCAAGAAGTGATGGCTTCCCTGCAGATGGTTTTCATTTTTAAAAAACTTTGGGGAAAAAAGGTGCAGAGGAGAACCTGAAGTTGCCTATAACCTCATCCCCTAGCAATTACCTCTGTAAAATTTTTTGACATAAATCTCACGTATTTTCACAGGCAGAACCTCTGTAGGCTTTGTTCACTCAGCATCCTGTGTGATCATTTCCCACCCACCCCTGTAAACAGTTTCTTTTAAAAAAGTGATATTTTGTAATATCCTATGGAATGCTATGTACTGTAACCTAGAAAATACCTTGTTTCTCCCGATTATTGCCATCTTTTTTTTTTTTTTTTCTGTTACAAACATTGTGATGAATAATCTTCTATCTCTGTGTGTATCTTGGATTGTTTCCTGGAACGGGGGAATTGCTGCGTCAAAGGACACGTGCGTTTTTGAGGTCTTTGACACCCACTGCCAAATCACCTTCAGGAAGGTGGTGCTCACTGAAGTCCCCGCCAGCAGAGCAGGGAACCCCCAGGAGCCCGCCCATACACTTCCCGCTGGTGATGCTGCATGGGTTATCCACGGAGGCAACAGTTTCTCCCATCTCTGCTGTTTTTCTTTTCTTCCCTCCTTTGTTTCCTTTCTTGGTTTTCTGCCAGACAGCCTCTTGTGAAAGGACCGCCTAATTAACCCTGTGCTAATTAACAATTTAAAATTACACAGTGCGACTGTTGGTGTTTAATTCTCCAGGAGCTGGAGCAACAGCAGAGCCCCCTCCCCTTCCTCATAACTGCACGCCCTGCAACTTCACCAGCTTCCCTGTAACTGTTGCATGGAGCCCTGGCCTGCCTCCTTAAGGGAGAGTGATAACGCTGTCACATCATGTCTTCTCAGTTGAAAGAGGGAGATGGATGACTTTGTTAATGGGGGGCCCCCGGGATAACAGGGTGCAGTCTTACCATTTTTTAACCGTCTTTGAAAAATAAACATTGAGACTGGCAAAGATGCAGGGGTTTTACAGGTAGGTTTGAGGAAACTGTAACCTGTGCGAGGAGCAAGAATGGGGGAGGGGTTCCTGATGAAAATGTTAGAACTTTTCTCCACAAGAGGACTTCTCAAATGGCAGAGGAGGGCGCTCAGCAGAGAGTGCGTGAGTGCTAGGTCACTCCTGTATCTTCCCTTTAACTCTCTTACTGAAGAGATACGCTCTGTTGAAATCTAACTGAATTCCTAAAACCACCACCACCACCAAAAAAGAAAAGAAACAAACCCATGCTGAGTCCAACACTGGTGGTCTTGTGTTTAAAGGGGGATTCGAGGGTGCAAATGGCTGGTGAGGAGCAGGCGGCCAGAAGGGGTGAGGGTTTGTGGTGTGTGAGCCAGCCCCAGCCATACCGAAGGATGAGGAAGGGGTGCAGAGCCGGGGTGGAGGGCTGCCTGTAAGAGCACGGGGACCCGCTGGGTTCCCAGGCTGCCCTCTATAACTGAAGATCATTGATTTTACGGGAAACCATGTTTACAGACAGAGTGCTGATCGACCTCGAGTTGACTTCTGCCTCCTTAAGTAAGAACTACCTTTTTCTTATTGACTGGCTGATAAACAGAGTGAGAGGAACTGCTGGCCAGGTGGGAGAGGGCCTGAAATCCTGGGGCCCAAAGGTGGGGCAGCGTTAAGAGATTCCTGCATGTCTGTGCTCTGGTCCCCTCCTGGCCCCCCCATCCCTGCACCTCCCAGGGACTGGTGAGTGAGCCCAAGACTGACCCTGCCTGGTTACCTGGCAGCATAGGCTCCAAGCACAGAGGAGCAGCGATCTGTCATAAAGCAGAGTGTCTCACTCAAGCTTTAGTAATGCACAGCCCCTGGGGATGGTATTAAAAATGCAGATTTTGATCTGGGGTAGGGCTGAGAGCCTGCATTTTTCACAGGCTCCCTGGCGAAGACAGGCTCTTTGGCCCCAAACCACACTTGGCTTAGCAAGGTGGCAAGAGCCGCCTGCTTACCCTGGCCAGCAAACACTGACAGGAAGCCCAGAGCAGGTGCTTGGGATCCCGAGCGGGCTCCTCCTTTCCCAACAGCATCTCAGTGGGCTGTTGCCCCCTTGCGAATGAGGGGTCCCCTACGTGTGCCCCCTCATGGGGCAAGTGTCACCACCACAGGGTATCTGTCTTTGCCCACAAGGTCATCTTTTCTTGACATCTTTTTCTGAGGAATAGAAAACAAAGTTGGGTGACTTTTTAAAAGTCCTAGTCCCTTAACCAGATGATTTGTGGAGAAGGAGGAGGAAGAAGAGAGCAGAGCAAGAAAAGCCCACCAATTAATTGGTAAACGCTTTGCAGGTTTCTCAGCCCAGTCCAGGCTGGAGAAGAGATTGGCTTTGCTGTCAATACACAAGTCCCTGGTGAAGCATCAAAGCTGTTCTCCTTTATCAATCGTGGCCTCCCCTTCCCGCATGTTCCTGTAACTTACCAAGCATTTATGACATTGATTTTACAATCGGGCTGTTAACCCTCCCGCCCCTTCAGGCCTGCCAACCATTTTGGCCCAAGCTGTCAATCAGATGTTATCCAGCCAATCACATGCGTCCTTAGGGAAGAGCCACCCTGGATTCTCACCTGTATCCCAGCTGAGCCTTGTGAGGATGTCTCATCGCATTTGCTGTTTGGTTTGGTTTAGTGTAGTTGTCTTTGTTTAAAATCAATATATCTTTTCTAAGGCACATGAAACTTTGTTGTAATGGAATTTGAGGTTATAAGCTGAGAACTGGTATATGTGCACATGTGTGCTTGTGTGTTACAAACAAAACATGACACGTTCTTCCAAAAAGTTGTTTCTCCTGAAACTTCTGGTAAACCTGCTTTCCCCATCTTTTCCCGAGAGGGAGCTATTGGTTCACTCTGCAGTCGAGAATCAAGCAATGAAAAAAAGAATGGGAAGATGGAGGCGGGGGTTGGAGGAACAAACCCAGTCAAAACCTTCATCCACCGTGTGTGAATGAGATGGTGGGTGGAGAAGCAGCCAAGTGTTCTCCAGGAAGGAGGCGGGGCGGGGAGGGTGGCCTGGGATTCACAATGAGTACTCTGAAACCTTGCGAGGCGCTGAGTTGCCTGTAGGAGCGGGGCCAGAGGGAAGAAACGCTCCTGTGATGTTGTCACAGGAGCAGAGCAGAGGCAAGCGATCTAATGTCTCCCTCCCCAGGGATGTGAGGTCTCAGAGGGCAGATTGAGCTCAGTGGCACTTTGGAGTCGGAAACGGAAAAGCCCCAGGGCTGAAGGACAGCTGCTTGGGTAACGACTAATAAGTAAGAGGCAGGTGTGGAACTGGGGCTGGCGGAGCCCAGCTGCCATCTCGGCTCGCTGTGAGATCCTTGACAGCAGAACCCACCCAGTCAGTGGTGAACGCGCTCCATCCAGGCAGGGTGAGATCCTCCCTGCTGGCCACAGACTTGGCCAACTGAGAGTCTGGGTGGATCTTCGTAGAAGCATCATGCTCATGTTTTGCACCTCCGTATTTTGAGTCTGAAGCCAGCTGAGTCGCAAGCAAGGGTGTTCTGCGGGTTGTGGGGAGGAGATGGGAATTGGGAACGCCACCTTTCTCAGTGTCCCAGTGGCATTGGAGTCATTTTTTTAGATCTAGGGCCTCAGTTTTACTGCTTGTAAAATGAGAGACAGTGTTTTCAAGCCTGGGACAGGGTGAATGCAGCCATGGGACCTTTGAGGGGCTTCACAGAGCTTGGCCAGGCCTGCACACTTGCCCTTGACCCCTGCAGCCCTCAAACACTTCTCCGCAAATTTCTCAAACTAAAAAAGTGGTCAGTAAGAGCACGGGCACAACTCCGCTTCTAAATCAAATGGCATGTCCCCGCCCAGGTTCACCATCCTTTCTCTAGGGCTGCAAAGTCGTCTTTCTCCTGTCTGTCTGTCTGTCCCAGGTGTTCCCCTGGCCCACAGCCAGTGTGGGCAACAGGGGTGGCTTTGTGTTGCCATCCGTATGTGATGGGGCCACCGCTCTGTGTCCCCCAGCAAGTTGAAACCAAGTCTCCTCCTGACCCCTGCCTGATCGCCGGGCCCTGACTCTTTAACGCTGTGCTTGCAAAGAACTCAAATTCAAACTGGTCTCCAGGGGTGCCGCAGCTGACAGTCTGAAGACAGAAAGGGCTTCTCCTGACTCCCCTTTCCCTGACCCCCCCCCACTCCTCCTGTGACACCCAGGGGCATCGCCCGCCCCCTGAGCCTGGACGGGGTGGGGCGACGGCCCGGGGTCCCCGCTGCCCCGCCGTCTCTGTTGTGGGTGTGGAAGACAGAAGCCTGCCAGGGCAGAGTGCCCTGTGCAGGACCCTAGCCTCGGCCCTCCTAACCTCTTTCCTTTCTCTCTCTCTTCCCCCCTCTCTCCCTCCTCTCCCCCTTGCCTCCGCCCTTCAGGTCCGATCCGTACTGGGTGCAATGAAAGCTCCACGCAGGCCTTACCATGGAAGGCTGTGACTCGCCCGTCGTCTCGGGGAAGGACAATGGGTGCGGTATCCCTCAGCACCAGCAATGGACTGAACTCAACAGCACCCACCTCCCCGACAAACCCAGTAGCATGGAGCAGCCCACAAGCGAGAGCCACGGGCCCCTGGACGGCCTGAGGGCCCCCTTCAATGAGCACCTCGCGGAGAGCACCGCCCCGGCCGGGCCCGCCGCCGAGCCCGCCGCCGCCGCTGGCAAGGAGGTCAGCTGCAACGAGTGCTCGGCGCCCTTCGCCAGCCTCCAGACCTACATGGAGCACCACTGCCCCGGCGCCCGGCCCCCGCCGCCGCCGCCCCCGAGGGAGGAGAGCGGGAGCGACAGCAGCGAGGAGGGGGACGAGGAGAGCGACGTGGAGAACCTGGCCGGGGAGATCGTGTTCCAGCCGGACGGCTCGGCGTACATCGTGGAGAGCCTGAGCCAGCTGACCCAGGGCGGGGGCGCGGGCGGCGGCGGGCCCCTGCCGTCGCTCTTCCTGAACTCTGTCCCCGCCGCCGCCGCCTCGGGGGGCAAGCAAGGGGACCCTTCCTGTGCGGCACCCGTCTACCCCCAGATCATCAACACTTTCCACATAGCCTCATCCTTCGGGAAGTGGTTTGAGGGCCCAGACCAGGCTTTCCCGCATACCTCAGCCCTGGCGGGGCTCAGCCCCGTCCTGCACAGCTTCCGCGTGTTCGACGTGCGACACAAAAGCAACAAGGATTACCTGAACAGCGACGGCTCTGCCAAAAGCTCCTGCGTATCCAAAGATGCTCCCAACAACGTGGACCTGTCCAAATTCGATGGCTTCGTGCTCTACGGCAAGAGGAAGCCCATCCTGATGTGTTTCCTGTGCAAGCTCTCCTTCGGGTACGTCCGTTCGTTCGTGACCCACGCAGTGCACGACCATCGAATGACCCTGAGCGAAGAGGAGCGGAAGATTCTTAGCAATAAGAACATCTCCGCGATCATCCAAGGGATCGGCAAAGACAAGGAACCCCTTGTAAGTTTTCTGGAACCAAAAAACAAAAACTTTCAACTCCCTTTAGTTTCCACCGCTAACCTCATAGGCCCCGGACACAGTTTTTATGGAAAATTCAGTGGCATTCGAATGGAAGGGGAGGAGGCTCTCCCCGCCGGCCCCACCACTGGCCCCGAGCAGCCCCAGGCGGGTCTCCTGACCCCCAGCACCCTCCTGAACCTTGGCGGGCTCACCAGCTCCGTCCTGAAGACCCCCATTACCTCAGTCCCCCTGGGGCCTCTGGCCTCCAGTCCTACCAAATCCTCAGAGGGCAAGGATTCTGGGGCAGCAGCAGGAGAGAAGCAAGAAGTGGGTGATCCGGACTGCTTCTCAGAGAAGGTGGAGCCCGCCGAGGAGGAGGCAGAGGAGGAGGAGGAGGAAGAGGAGGCAGAGGAAGAGGAAGAGGAGGAGGAAGATGAGGAGGAAGAAGAGGAGGAGGAGGGCTGCAAAGGACTCTTTCCAAGCGAGCTGGACGACGAGCTGGAGGACAGGCCCCCCGAGGAGTCTGGGGCCGCGGCAGGTAGTAGCAGCAAAAAGGACCTTGCTCTCTCAAACCAAAGCATTTCTAACTCCCCCTTAATGCCTAATGTGCTCCAGACCCTGTCGAGGGGCGCAGCTTCTACTAGTTCTAATTCCGCTTCTTCCTTTGTTGTCTTTGATGGTGCGAACAGGAGGAATCGTTTAAGCTTTAACAGTGAGGGCGTCAGGGCCAACGTGGCAGAGGGCGGCAGGAGGCTGGACTTTGCTGATGAAAGTGCCAATAAAGACAATGCCACAGCACCAGAACCAAATGAAAGCACAGAGGGGGACGAGGGGGGCTTCGTCCCCCATCACCAGCACGCTGGCTCCCTCTGCGAGCTCGGGGTGGGGGAGTGCCCCTCGGGGAGCGGCGTGGAGTGCCCCAAATGCGACACGGTCCTGGGCTCCTCCCGCTCGCTGGGCGGCCACATGACCATGATGCACTCTCGCAACTCGTGCAAGACACTCAAGTGCCCCAAGTGCAACTGGCACTATAAGTACCAGCAGACGCTGGAGGCGCACATGAAGGAGAAGCACCCAGAGCCGGGGGGCTCCTGCGTCTACTGCAAGAGCGGGCAGCCCCACCCCCGGCTGGCCCGAGGCGAGAGCTACACGTGCGGCTACAAGCCTTTCCGCTGCGAGGTGTGTAACTACTCCACAACGACCAAAGGCAACCTCAGTATCCATATGCAGTCCGACAAGCATCTCAACAACATGCAGAACCTGCAGAATGGCGGGGGGGAGCAGGTGTTCAGCCACACGGCGGGGGCGGCGGCGGCTGCGGCGGCAGCGGCTGCCGCCGCGGCCAACATGGGCAGCTCCTGCGGGGCCCCCTCGCCCACCAAACCAAAAACCAAGCCCACCTGGCGGTGTGAGGTGTGTGACTACGAGACCAACGTGGCCCGGAACCTGCGCATCCACATGACGAGCGAGAAGCACATGCATAACATGATGCTGCTGCAGCAGAACATGACCCAGATCCAGCACAGCCGCCACCTGGGCCTGGGCGGCCTGCCCGCGCCGGCCGAGGCCGAGCTCTACCAGTACTACCTGGCCCAGAACGCCAGCCTGCCCAGCCTGAAGGTGGACAGCACGGCCCCGGACGCCCCGTTCGTGATGAGCGGATTCCAGCTGGACCCCGCCGGGCCCGTGGCCGCCATGACGCCTGCGCTAGGTGAGGCTGCCCCGTGTGTGTCTGTCCTGACCAATGGGAGTGGAACCGGGGGAGGACCCGTTGACTCTGTCGAGTCCCGTGGATGTCGTGAATCTTTACTCTCTTGAGAGTCGTTCTGTGCTCTGCTCGAGCATCCAGTCATCACATCTTTGGTTTTTCCTCTAGAATCCCTTGAACTCTTGTGTTGAGCCCGTGGACAGTGGTTTGGGTTCAACGTGAGACACAGGTGCCCTCCAGCTCCGCAGAAGTGTAGTGAAGTTTGAGTGTTTCCTCTGTTGTTTGGCTCTGGGTCAACTTTCCTTCCTGTTCCCATCCCCGCCCTTTATCTGTCCCTTTCTTGATTTGAAAAATTGCCACAATTCCCCTCAACTTTCGGATTCCATTAAACAATTACTGAGATGTACAGGAAAGTGTCGCTGTAGTTTTCAGTAGGGACAATCACCTCTGAAAGAGGACCTGAGAATTGTGGTGTGACTTATTTAAATAAGTCAGGTCTGGTTGTGAGCAGACCAGGAGCCACCAGATACGTCTCCCAAAGTTCTCCAGTGTTGTTACCAGGATCTTCATGCTTTAAAGAGGCGGGTTCTTTTTATTACCTTGCGTGAGTTGCCAGTGATTAGTATAGTTGGGAATCGGTTGACCTGGGGGCACCGTGAGGAGTGATGTGATAGACAAGTAATAGATAAGTTCTAAAATTGCACGTTAAAGAAAGCCTGATTTTAGTATCAGATCCCGGTTAATGGAGCCTTTGTCGCCATGGAGTACATGGCTTCATGTTGGAAGACTGTCTTACCCGTTGGCTTCATTGAACCAGAATGGGACCAAGAGGACAGGATTTGGATGCCAAAAGCCATGACTGTTTATGTAAAAAGAACCGTGACCACTTATTGGGAAGAGCTTCTATTGCAAGCAAACGTACAAACCAGTTTCATGAGCACCAGTGTAGTGGTCAGGCCCCGCCTGCCTCAACTACACAAGCCTGGTCTCTGTTCCCTGACCCAGCTAACCTGAGACCAGCAGTGATGTCCTGAATGACACAGGAGCCCCTTACTGACATGGGAGTAAGTCGTTCTTGGCAACAAAGCATGCGCAAGCGCCTTTATCCTAGGATGGCTCAGGTTCCCACAGAGGGCTCAACCTCCCCAGTGGGCACATCTTTATTTGTGTGGTCTTTCAGTGCTTAATTGCTGCTGATGAGTTATATTTCACGGCATTTAATTTGTTTTTCCAGCCATGCATTTAAATTTGAATCCTGGCAACTTTAATCTTCTTCTCCGTTGACTCGTTGATCCTTTCTTACCAAGCAGTTTGAAGATGTTTTACCCACTGGTCAGTCACGGATGCACAGGGATCAGTCATTCTGTTTGTCCAAAGAGTGACCGTGGGGGTTGCACACCCACGAGTGGCATCGGTACTCAGAAAGACTGTACTGTTTTGAAAGCCTCCGGGGGTTGGAGTTTTCTTCATCTGGAGATTTAGAATCTTGGGGAAGCAGGTCTTGGAGTAAATCAAATATAATGTAAGTGGGGCAAAGACACAGAAAATGTATGGGTTCATACTGGGTCAAAGTGAAGACTTTTTAATTACCTTGAAAACCAGTAATTCTGACTGAGGCTTGAACTGAGTAGATAAATAGTTTACTTTTAGCACCCACTGTCTGTGAGTCTGCGGGACGCTGTGCATCATGAGCAGAGGGCAGATGCGAAAGATACGAAATGAATCCTTGTGTTCTGCACATACATAGAAGATGTGGACTTTATTTCTTAAAGAGAATAGTGTCCTTCCTTCTACAGACCTTATCCAGGTAGTCATGGAGGGCCCTTGAATTTCCAGCATCACTGCTTGGCAGTCGAGGTAAGTCCCTGAACACCTCCTGTGCCTGCCGTAAGCCACGAGCGCTGTTGAAAGGAGGGCGAGAGTGACAAAAATACTTGATGCCAGAGGCCTGCGTGCCTGTGGCAGTGATAGAATGTGTCCATTCAGACCCGTTATTTCAGTCGTAGGACCTCAGCAGAAGGCAGCGTAGGCAAATAGAAAGAGCGTAGCTTCCAGTTCTGCGTGCAGCCCAGCTGATTGGTCCTTGGGCCCACTAGGAGAAGGCTGTGGGCATTATTAGGCATTACTGGGCTCTATGGGGGAAGTAGCGGTTGTGAACTACACTCCTGCTCACAAAGTCAGTGTTCTCTTCTTCCCTTTGATGGAGCCTCCACTGATCCTGGGGATGGATGCGTTCTAGACACCCTCAAGGAAAAGCTCGGCATCATTGGTCTGGTATGCCTCAATTTGCCTCCATCTGTAGGTGAGATGTTAGGCTTGAGTCCAGATGACCATCCTTCCAGACATCCGTCTGGATTATAGTTTAGCACAGCATGGAGAAATGGGTGGCTCGCCAAGGCACCTACGTGTTTCCTAAGTAGCCAGCTGGCCAAGGGACATTTGCACCAGGTTTAAGAATGCCTCTGATTCTGCTTTTGATTGTAAGAGGTGTCTTTTAATCTCTGTGTCTTTCTGAGGACGTGCTCAGGGAAGAACTCTGTGCCAGGGTGTCAGTCTCCAGCCTTAAAGTTAAATGTCGGGGGAGATGGAGTCCTTTCCAAGACCATCCATCTGGCATGACTCAAGAGTAGGCACTGGCTAAGTTCTCAGTGTGTGCTCTCTCCCCCGACCTGACCTGCCTGTGAATTGGGTGAGGTTCCGCCACTTCTTGGGGACTGAATTTGTTCCTTCCAGCCCTGTGGATGTGTGGGAGCCCAAGGCCTGTGTGTGGTTCTCCAGGGTATAGTTCTCAGAGGGAGTTTTGGCTTGCCCGTCACCCCCTTTCACTGCTTCTCTGCTTCTGTCTTGGATTTGCATTTCATTTTAAGAGCTTGGGGTGGCAACAGGGACTTATTTCGTTTGCGTGTTCCGAGGACTTCTCACTTTCACTCAGGCACCCAGCAAGTGACAGCTGAATTTCTCTTTGGAGCGGCATTGATGTGTTGAGGTTAAATTTTAAAACTGAAGAAGATTTGACGCTTCAGGTGGTCGGCATCAGAAACAAATATATGTTTGCTCCTTGTCTTACCCTCTGGGCAGTTTCTGCTTTCACTGAACACTGAATGTGTTTTGTGGATGCTGTCTGGCCTGCATCCCTATTAAGGTATGGAGCTTTTAGGCTTTTTTTCCCCCGATCTCTTTTTCTCTCTTGTCCTAAGAAGAATGTCATAGCTATGGTTCCTCTCACCAGGGGAGATGGCAAGAGAGAAGACAGGCAGAAAGCTTCCAGAGTCTTCTGGCACGCATATGCAAAAGATTTCTGTGGCTTGCTAGACTGTCCGCAGGCTTCAAATCCTGCCACTCTGCTCAGTTGAGCCTGGATTGAGCTTCTCACTCAGAGTACCTCGTACAGCAGAAATAAGAAAAAAAAAATTTTTTTTAAATAGTAACATCTTTTCTTTGATTAACCACTAATTTGGATTCTAATCAGTCATTAAAAAAAAAACAAAAAACCTTCAGCCCAACCACATGTGAAAGGTCAGATTTAAATATCAGTTGGGGAGTGGCAGGGGGAGGCATAGCTCGAGCGTGTGTGTGTTTAGGGGAGAAGCAAAAAATAGAAGCCGACGCTAGGCATTCTGCTTGACTGTAGGCTTCTAGGTAATGGAGGGAAGGCTGCTCTTTCCAAACCTTTCTCGTGACAGAAATGAGAGCTCACAGTATTAACTTACCGCTGGTGAGTGAGAGCTGGCCCTCGGTTTATTCAGGGCCATGATGGACTGAGAAAGAGCCGGGCCGGAGAGGGAGGAGCAGAGCCGTCTCAGACCCTGTTTATCCAGGGCAGTGAGCTGACCTTTGCGTTTCACTGCCCATCTCCACCCAACTTGCCAAACCTGTAACATTTTGGCTGCTCTGTACCCTGGCTGGCATGGCAGATGTCTGGGCCCCTGTGCGGAGGGCTGGGTTCCCTCTTGAGGTTTAGCAAGGAGAAGACTGGATCCTTGTCCTAAAGAGGCTGGCTGTACCTGTTTTGAATGGCTGAGATAATGCCAGAGGGGAACGTGACATGTCCCAGAGTAGGCTTACGTTCCACGCCGTGTGGGGGCTCATGGACAGGAAATGATTGTACTCTTGGGGAGATGTGGGAGGAGCCAGCGGCTCTGACAGGCAGGTGAGGTGAGGAATAACGTAGATCATTATGGAAATCTCAGATTTAGGGCCGCGCTGTCCACTACGGTAGCCACTAACCGAAATGCAAATGAAGTAAAAATGAAGAATTCAGCTCCGCAGCTCTATCTTAGCCATATGTCAGGTGTCCCATAGCCATGCGTGACTAGTGACTTTCACATTGGACAGTCCAGATACCCAAAGTTTCCATCTTCACAGAAAGTTCTGCTAGGCAGCGCTGCTGCTCAGCCCAATTCTGATTCGCCGTGAAGGTTTGGGGGTCTTAGAACGCAGCTGTGACTTAGTTTGGAGACTGAAGCCTCAGATTCTCCTACGTCCAGTGCGTAATGCTTTTATGTCTGTCTTTTCTTGGATCTGGTGAGGAGCTGAATTCAAACATTCAAGAGATTATATGGTTCCTACCTTCTAGGCAGCCTTTTACAAAAGAAAAAAACCATAACACAACCTTCTGCAAATTTCAGAATGTCCATGAGAGAGATCTGACCACATCAAGCTGATTTTCGTTGTAAGTTTTCCCAGTGGATAGCACCTTGTGATGCTTGAAATGTGATCTTTTTTTCTGCTGGGACCTGGGTCAGGGATGGTGGAGGGTGGGCAGTGCCTCAGGTAGGAAGACTGTGAGCCCAGCCTCTGATTCTTTCCCTTCTCTTTCCCCGCAGTGGGCGGTGAAATCCCCCTAGACATGCGGCTCGGGGGCGGGCAGCTGGTGTCGGAGGAGCTGATGAACCTGGGCGAGAGCTTCATCCAGACCAACGACCCGTCGCTCAAGCTCTTCCAGTGCGCCGTCTGCAACAAGTTCACCACAGATACCCTCGACCTGCTGGGGCTGCACATGAACGTGGAGCGCAGCCTCCCGGAGGAGGAGTGGAAGGCAGTGATGGGGGACTCATACCAGTGCAAGCTCTGCCGCTACAACACCCAGCTCAAGGCCAACTTCCAGCTGCACTGCAAGACAGACAAGCACGTGCAGAAGTACCAGCTGGTGGCCCACATCAAGGAGGGCGGCAAGGCCAACGAGTGGCGGCTCAAGTGCGTGGCCATCGGCAACCCTGTCCACCTCAAGTGCAACGCCTGCGACTACTACACCAACAGCTTGGAGAAGCTGCGGCTGCACACGGTCAACTCAAGGCACGAGGCCAGCCTGAAGCTGTACAAGGTAAGCCCCGGACGTCTCTGGAAGGAGTGGAGCAGATCCCCTGGATGACCGGAAGGCTGGGGGGCAGATGGAGACTCCGTGCCATTAACTGGAGGGACTGGCGGCTGGCTGGTGCCCTGGCGTTGGGAGGGGAGCTGGTGACATGGTAGAGGGCTTCAGCTGGGAACTGAAGGCTCTGTGGGGTGCCTCATTTGGGGGCCAGGTTGTATTTATAGCAGCCCAGTACTATGCATTGTTCCACCTGCCTTTCTTAGAACTGAATCCTTTCCTAACTCACAATTGCCATTTCCCTAGTTTCCCCCTTTACCTTTGTGCTCATATGTTTCCCCTGCAGGCTCTCTGTTCTCTTTTTCCATCTGGTTATTCCCCCCTGTTTTTAGCCTCTGCTCCCTGAATGCCCGCTGGGGTGCTTTGTTTATTTGTTCATTCATTCACGGGATACACACTGAACCCCTCCCATAAACCAGGCCCTGTTCTGAGCCTGCATCCATGCACAAGGCAGACAAAAAGCCCCTGCCCTCCCAGAGCATCCCATTCATTTGGGGGATGGGTGATAGACAAAGTAAATAAATTATATGGTAGGCTAGAAGGTGGGGAGTGCTATGGGGAAAAACACGGTCAAGTGAGGGGCCCCTTTTTTCTTTCTTCCTGTTTCCCGTGTTCTGTGTCTCTGCTCTCTTCCTCGTATTTTCAATTTTTTTTTTTTTTTTTTGCTGGGTTTCTCCTGCCCTCCTGCTCCTCGAGTCCTCTCCACCTCTCATGCCTTCAAACCCCTTCCTCCTCACCCCTCCCTGCCTCCTTCCTTCTTCCCCTCAGTCCATAGACGGTAACGAGGAGGTGCTCGGATCCTGTAATAGTCCTTCCACTTGCACGGCAGAATTGCTCCAGACGTTTCTATTGATTTTCACTGGACTTAAAGCCTCACCTTTTTCTCTAATCATCCCATAATGGCTTTAGTATGAACAATCAGGTACAAATCGCCATAAATCTGCCCAGCCTCCCTCCACGTCCCTTCCACGCCCTCTCTCTCTCCGTCCCCCTCCCTCTTGTTACCAGTCTCTGCTCTTTCCATTCACATCGATTCCCACGTCTGTGGGCCAGTGAGCGCCGGGTTGCCCCTCACCCCGAGCTCCTTGAATCCCCTCTCTACTTAGAGACTCCAAATAAGGAAGACCCTGATCCTGTCCCCACATCGGTCTCTGCTGAGATTGAGAGGTGCAATTTATTTTACAGTTGCTCTTTCTCAGCTTGTCTAGAGGCCTGTGTTACATGGATGAGAAACCATTTTCGGGAAAGGGGGAGAAAGCAGGCACAAGGTGGTGGGGATAGAATGTTCTGGAATTGACTGCTGACTCAGGCATGAATGGGCTCAAGCGGTGTGGACGGGAGGGTCTAGACACCAGACAGCCAAGCCCGCCCTGTTCTCCATGAGCTGGGCCCTCACTGGTTGGCTTCCCTGAGTGCCACCCTTGGAAAGAAAGGCTCCTGGCCATCAGTTTAAATCGGAGGTTCTCACTGGCCACAGGGTGGTGCCGGTGTGGTCGCGAAAACCTGATGGAGATACCCATGGGGGGAAAAAAAAGTTTCTAAACGACCCAACTGAGCAAAAATTAGTACGAAGGGCTCCATGTGGCTCTAGAAGGTCACATACAGCTTTGAATGCGGTCCTTTAGAGGTGGCATGAAGCTGGCCTCTTCCATCTGAGGAGAAACATTGCCTTTTAGGTTATAGAATGCGTGGGGTGGTCGTTAACTGTCTACACTGCGGCCTCCAGTAAGAGCAGCCTTGGGTTTGCTTCCTTCCTAAGGGCCTGGAGCTTGGGGATTCGCTGACTACATCCCCTGCTGGTCCCCACTCCTTGTCCTCTGGTCACACCTTGAGAATCGGGTAGAGGGGTGTTCAGGGAGAATGTGAGGGAAGTGACTCGAGTCTCACCCTTTGTGCTTTGCTCAGCTAGCCCCGGATGCTCATCCTCCCCTGCCTCAGTTCTCTCATCTTTTCCCCTAAGTAAAAATGGAGGAGTCTCCTGTTCAGAAAAGACAGCATTGCAGAAGTGAAGGTGTGGGGATGCAGGGTAGGACGCGGGACCAGCCCTCGAAGGAGAGATGCCCAGGCAGTGTGTATGGCTGGCACCCACCAGGGGTGACCTCCACCCACACTCAGGACAGAATTCCCTGGGTCAGGAGCCGGAGGTCGTTAGTCTGGTCTCATTAGCTTGGGTAACAACTGTCCCCGTGACTCTACTGTGGGGGGCGGGGAGCTCTTCCCCGACTCCCAGATGTGACCCGGAAACTTACCGTTTCAGTGCCCGCCTCGAGGCCTTTCTGCCCCGCCATGTGACTGAGATAAACTTCTTTTACTGAGGGGGTCCCTAGCACAGGGTCTTGTCAGTCCTGGGATTTGGGATGGGGATCGGAGGTGGTTCGAGAGTCAGCTTTTCTGTAGGCCCTGGTGTGGCCTGTGGTAAATGGAGATTGATTGCATGTTATTTTTCCTCTTGCTAATGTAATCCATTAGCCCAGCACATGCATAATCAGTTTAGAGCACAGTTAACTGGATATAATCGAGTTCTTTACTGTCTGCTAGAGAAACAGCTCCAGATGCTGCTGACCCAGGGAGGGCCCCCAGCTTCTCACACACGGCCCTCCTCACTGCCCCCTTCCCCATGGCCAACCCTCGCCCCAGCCCCACCCCCAGCCCCCTCACCCCATCTTGGTTCCCCGGCAGATCGCTCATGGATCGGTCAAGGAGATGCCCACACTTGCCTTTTGCTGCATCTGCTCACGTGACCGTGATGTCTTTGACTCCCTCGTGGGTCTCCCACCCTCTCTTCCCACCCTTTCCTCTTCCTTTTCCATGCTTGAGGAGACAGACCAGTGGTCTCAGGGGACACTAGTAGAAGTGTGGCTTTCCGGTCTGTCACTGGGTCTCAGACAGGTCCAGAGTCTCTCCCTCTTGGTGTCATAAATCCTGGCGCGTATGTTGCTGGATTAGGACTGAGCCGTCTGAAAGCATGAGATAATTTCTTATCCGGACACAGGAGAGGGTTGGGCTGATCAGCAAAATGGGGAAACGGGCGATACTATCTCTTGCCTGGGATTGTCTGGTTAGTTTGGATTATTGTGTGAGAGCGGTTTTTAAATCAAGATTAATGTTCATCGACTTCTTCCTGCCTCCTGGAAGTAAAAGAAAGTAGGGTTCAGGTGGAGAGCCCCTGGCATCAGAGGGAAGCTGCTTTCCTTTTTTCTTGGCTCTCAGGTTAGTGTTCTGAAATGCTTGTGATTGAATTCCTCGAGTCTTTAAATACATTAAGTCCTACATATGAACAAGTTCCACTCTGAGAGGGTGTGTGTAAGTCCAACCAGGTTAGCCTAGGTACCCAGCTAACACAACTGGTGATACAGTACTGTACTGTAATAGGTTTAGAATACTTTTCACACAGACATTAAAAATACATTAAAAAAAAAAACACAAGAACAAAACATTTTTAATCCGACATTATATACTGTAAGCTGTAACAGTTTACTATGGCAGTACCCCATCTGGCACACAGGGGCGGGCATGAGTGAACAGGCAGGAAGAGTTACTGATGGAGCGGGGAGAGGAGGTGGGAGATGGTAGAGCTGAAGGATCGTCAGCAACAGGAGACAGAGGGCCGGCTGCGATTTCCCTCATGCCTGACACTGATGGAATACACATTCGCATCCTTGAAGGTTTGTACGCAGCGGACTTATCGCAGGGGTGGCCCTGGTCCGGCTCCCAGCGGTTGTATGTCCATACCCTCACGGCTGCCATCATGGGCACTGTGATTGAGTGACACTGCAACACAGCGGGAAGGCCAGGGACCCCAGTCAGGCTTAGAAGCCAAACTCTTGTTTTTTTGTTTTTGTCTATAGCGATTCATCAGAGCCAGAATGGAAGCGTGTTGTGGGTAAGGAGCTTGTCTCTCATGAGGGCTTGAGGTCTGGAAGGGGAATTCTGCACCTGACTGCTTTCCCACATAAATATTTTCACTTTTCTCCTGGAGGACCTGCTCCTGGGCCCCGGTCTCCCACTCCTTCCCCCACTGCAATGCAGGGTGCCCTTGCTTGTCTTAAATAGCTGGGGGTGGGCAGCAGGTACTGATAACGCCTGCCCTCCACACTCCTCCGTGCTCGTGCAGATCATGAACCAGGGAGTGGGTTCAGGGCTCACATGAGCCCTTCTGTATTTATCCAGACTTCCCTGCTGTCCCTGGCGAGCTCTCTGAAAATTGAAGTGTTTTCTGCTTGGGGGAGGAGGGTGCCGAAAGGGCAGCTGGAGATCAGTGCACACCTGCCAACTATCAGAATCTGGGTTTCACTTTGATGTTTTTCTTCACCTGAGAGTCATTGGGATGGAAATCCATCAACTTGAGCAGCTAGATTAAGACCCCCACCAGAATCTGTTACTCCAACAGTTCCCAGCTGACTTTCCTTTGATTGTGCCCAGCCCCAAGTTTTCATATTAATCTTAAGTTGTACACAAAGAAGCTTGTCTTCCCCCAGAGTTGGGTCTGGACCCCATGTGGGTTGTGTCGGGCCCCCCAGGCAAACCAAGGGGGAGACACCAAGTCTCTTTGGCCTAAACTAAGAAGTAGAGTGTGGTACCAATTGACTGAAAAATAGGCACCCAGATTCTCTACATAGTGGACTTCGATGCTGTTCGGATTATTTGAGGTAGAAGGAAGGAAGAAACCCTCCACCAGACTCTGCATTACTTTGGAATCTGTCTTCCCAGTTGTTTCCCTGATGTGTAAGAAACTCAGGGTTCACTCTCCCAGCAGGGCAGTAAGTTCACCAAAGGATGGATGGACAGATCAGATGTATAAAAAGTCAGACAAAGAGATTTGGTCTGAAGTTTGCATTCTTCGTGCCCTTTTATGGGTGCACAGCTCAGGGGGTCTTAGGCACTCTGCTGCACACGTTGTGCCCACAGATGGTGACTGGCAGCCTTTGTCCTGCTTGGAAAGCAAAAGCTGCCCCTCCTGCCTCCCTCCTCCTCCTCACTGCCCTGATGTGGCTTTGCATTTGAAGCCCTGTTACAGGTGTCATCTGGTTTACATCGTCACTCTGGAACCAGTTTCCTCAAACCTTGTTTTCTCATTAGGGCGACTATTTATTTATTTTTTTTAAAGTGCGTACCTCTGCCTTCTTCTCTCTATACGTTGGTGCCTTCAACCAAAAATGAAAGGCAGGGAGTGTTTTCCTGTGGCTGATTTAGAAGGTGTGAAAGGCCAGATGTTTTGGTAAATCTTAGCACATTTCGCCTTCATGCCTTCCATCTCCCAGCGCAGCTGGGGGTCTGAAGTTCATTTCCCTCACTTGATGGCTGGGCTCGCGGATGGGAGCTCCTGGGGCCGGACTGGGAGACTCTGTGCACATGGCCCCCTGGTCACCCCTGGAGAGCTGGGTGAGCCCTGGCAGTGGTTCTGGCCACCAGCTAACTTCAGGGGGATTCTGGGAAAGTGGCAATATTGCATCTTTTTTTGGAGGCAGGGCTCATACTGGGACAGATTGAACCCTTCAGTGCAGTAGGAACTGTGGCCAACACGTGATACAGGAATGCTTGGCCAACAGATGGCCGGTGGGTGCCGTGTGAAAGGTCGACACCTCACTGCAGCCTTGCCCTCCCTCCAGGACCATCCTGCATCTGAGGATCCCTCCAGTGTACCACTTGATTCAACACGTTCTCTTAGCTGATTGACTCTAAGCCAGGCTTTGCCCTCTGGTTACTGGGCTGCACAGACTTTCACGTCAGGAAGGTTGGATCCCTGTTAACCTTTGGCTCCACACTTTAGATACCGAATAATGGAATTGAAATCTTACTGGGTGTGCCTGTTTTTAATATGTCCAGTAGTAAATATGCCACCTTGGGAGTCCCTGGCAGTCCTGTGGTTAAGACTCAGTGCTCCCAAAGGTAGGGGGCATGGGTTTGATCCTTGGTGAGGGAACTAAGGTTCCACATGCTGCCCAGCGTGGCCAAAATAAACAACTCAATACGCCGCCTACTGAAAGACCAGGTTCATAATCATTTACTGTAATAGTTCCTCCTTTTTTCCCCCAAGTACTTTTAATATTTTTATTTTCTCTCACCCTTCCTGAATCCTTTTTGTGGATGGTAAAGAACTGATGAGACTCCTTCAGAATATTATTCTTATTTGTTACAAGACTAGCATTCTGAGTTTACCTCAAGAGTATAAATGAATAATAAGATGTGGATTCCTTATTTTTTATAGTAAAAATTATTAGTATGAGTAATGTGTGTTCACTGTAGAAAATTTGAGAAATCCAGGTAAGTATAAGAGAATATAATCATTTGCCTAATCTCATCAAAGAGGATAACATATTTTTCTTTCTTTCTTTTTGATTTAACAAGATGGGAAAGGCATCTTACAAAATTGGAATTATGTTGCATGTATACAGTATTACACCTTAGCCCTTTCTCATACCTTTAAGTACTTTTCAATACTCTTTAGAGTGGAAGTCCTTTTTCTACTCTCCAACTCTTCTCTTAAGATACGGATCACAAGTTATCTAATTATCTCTTTTGCGGTTGTTGTTTTTTTTTTTTTTTCTCCTGTGCTTATAGAGATAGAAAGTGTGCGTGAGTGTATACATATGTATTATTCCCTTATGAAATCTCTTAGACACACACTGTGCTTTTGGTTTGCTTTTTTCCTGTAACCTATCATCCTGAAAATCATTTCAGGTCATGACATATCGATCTACTTCGCTCTTTTTAGTGGCTGCATAGTTTCCCACTCACTGACCAGGCCCTTGCTGATGTGCATTCCTGTTTCCTGCAGTTTTGAGGTTATGGTAAGGAAAGTCTCTCCACACTCGAGCTGTTCCAAGAAGAAGGCCTGCTGGTTTTAGGGTGCCGTGCCCATAGATAGAGTCCTCCCTAATGGCCCTTCAGAAAGAACACCCTTTCAGAATGTTATTAACATTATTAAGAATATTTTAAACATGAAGTTTTAAGTAATTTAGCTATTAAACATTTCAAGTTTTATTAGGAACATTTTATCCCCTCCCAATAATAGATGATGTTCAAATTCCCACATGGTGACCAGCATAGCCTTATTTTTCTGTGTTCATCCCGTTTGTGAATTTGTCCCAGTGTGCATCTCTTTAATTGTTAGGGTGAAGATGTTTTCATGCATTTATTGTCTATCTGAGTTTTTTTAGTGACTTTTCTGTTCATAGTCTTTGCCCTGATTTCATTCATTCTTTCATCTATTTTGGTGGGTTGGTCTTTTTTTCTGATTGATTTGCAAAAGCTGTTGGTTTATCGGGGCCAGCGGTTCCTTCTGTGCCGTGGATATTGCAGCAGTTTCTTTGAGTCTGTTATTCATCTCTCACTTAGCTTGTGGGATGCTTCAGCCTCAGCAGCTTTTCATCCATGTGCTGTCCAGTCTGCACAACTGTTCCTTTATGGCTCTGACTCTTTTCGCAGGGAGGCTCTGTCTTGCTGCTAATATTATAATGAAAGTAATCGCTAGCTCCTACATGACACTTAACCACTAGCAAGTACTGTCATACCTGCTTTACAGGTGTTCATTGATTTATTCTTCTGTTGACCCACCTGTTTTCAAATGGGGGAACCGAGGCAGAGGGCGCCATAAGTCACCAGCAAATGAGTGTTGTTGGAGTCGGCCTTCAAACCCAGGCAGGTTGGCACCGCTTGATTGATAGTTTCTTCAGTACTTTCTCCCCACATTTAAGGCTTTACTCTGTGAGAGGTATATATGGTATATTGTAGGACTCTGTATTGTGTGATGTAGAACTATGTTTTCTTTGAGATTGGATGGTTGGTTGTTCAGTTTCTCAAATAGCTGTTCTTCCCTTGCTGATGTGAGAAGCCCTGTTCGTTGTCCCCCGTTTGTGGATCTTACAGAGCAGCCCTGAATACTGTGCAGATTTGGGTCAGTCTGTGCATGTTTACCAAGTATTTCTTGTCAGAAGCACTGAGGTGCAAGGAGAGGGGACAGAGGCAGACGTTCTCTTTTCCAGGCCCGTGAAGCCGCGTGGCTGACTTTTCTTCCTCTCTCCTGTTCCCCGTCCTCTCCCACGTATTCTCCGGGGTGGAATTTCTTGGATTAATCACCGTCATCAAATTCGCCAGGATGAGGGAGTCTCTGGGAGAGAAGGCGGCTTGAGAGAGGGGCCATTTTTTTTTTTTTTTTTTATTGTTTCTTAGTGACGACTATGGGTCTCACCATTTATTTAATAGAGAAAGAACAAATACTGAATGTCTGAGAAGTTTGCTTTTCCGAAGTTCTTATTCGGGTAGTGTGGAGATGGCATGGCTGTGTCTGCTGGTTTCTGGGAGGGGCTGTTTTCAGCTGCTGGTGACAGGTCTCCTCCTGGGTTCCAGAGAAGATGGGCCATGGCCCTTCACCCCGGCTTGAGGAGTGGGGTGGTCTAGGAACTATACCACTTTGTTGAAACCCTTAACCCTCCCATCTCCCCTCTCCCTCACCCCCGCAAATTCTTAAGTGAGCCCTAGAGCTTCTTGAGAAAGAAGAATCTCGAACTCTGTACCCCCCACCCCCACCCCAGCCCCATACTCCTAGTGGAATTCTTTTCATGGATGCCATCTGCCGTCTTAGGGGTGGTCTGTGACCCTTAGGAGAATTTTGCTGCCAATATTCCATTGCCTCTACATTCCAGAGTAATTCCATGTACTCCAGTTGCTCCAGGTAAACCCCGTCTGGAGGAAAGCCATGCCAGCTCATAGCGGGCAAAGGCATAAACCCAACTTTGAGTCCTTTCAGCTTGCCCAGGACTTGGACTAAAAGGGCAAATTTGAATACATTTAGTCCCAACAGGTGTTTCTGGTTTTTTATTTTGAAAGGGAAATTATAAGGGAACAATTAAACATTGTCAGGAACATTGTTGGAAGGCAAGAGTTTTTAAATAATTACAAATACACCTGAACTGAAGCCTTGAGTCTTTTTTTTTTTTCCAACATAACATGAAACTGTAAATACTATTTAAGTGTAGGGTGGGAAAGGCTGTTGCTATGAAAACCATTTTGGTAGCACTGAGTCATTTTATACTTTAATAAACTTAGGTTTCCAGTGCCTTTTTTTTTTTTTAAGCAACCAGGTTGTAGGGTGAAAGTTAAAAATGTTACAGACAAAAAAAATAAAATTCTATTGCTCACAGAGATATTGGAGGTTATTAAATAAGAAACATCAGACTGGTGACCCTGTGAAGCACTGAAAATATCACGGGGACTTTCCTGGTGGTCCAGTGGGTTAGAATCCACCTTCCAATGCAGAGGACATTGGCTCCATCCCTGGTCAGGGAACTTAAATCCCACACGCCATGGAGCAAGTAGGCCATGTGCCCTGGAGCCCAGGAGGCTGAAAAAAAAAAAAAAAAATATATATATATATACACACACACACACGTATATATATATACACACACACACATATATATACACATATATATATATGACTTACCTTTAAAAATACCACTTCAAAGACCCCAAGGTCAAGGTGCCAAGTTTAGCAAATAAAAATATGAAATACCCAGTTAAATGTGAATTTCAGACAAAGCCACATAATTTTTATTGTAAGTATGTTCCATAAAATAATAATCCTATTTCTTATCTGAAATTCACATTTTCCTGGGCATCCTATATGTTTGCTGGCAACCCTTCCTCCAGATGATGAAGAAATTCTCTCACAGTCCTACCAACTGGCCCGACGGTAGCATGAAGAGAGATAAGTGGCTTCCTTATTGGTAAAGCCTTTTTTTTTTTTTAAATAGGTCCCCACAAAAGAGGAAAATTACAGAAGCCTCTAATGATGATTTCCAATTTTTGTTATTTATAGAAAACTGTCATATCAGATTTTCGTGTTTTCTACATTAAATAAAGTGCTTTTTGTATAGTGAAATCTGAAATTTTCTCCAGAGCTATTTGTTAAAATTTGTTTCTCAGTAATTTTTTCATTATTCCCTTATGTTTGAAGTGCTCTCACATCACCTGGCGAGATGGACGGCAGCGTGCCTGGTTCGGTGCCTTGCGGCTTTGTCCAAGATTCCGCTGTCCTTGCTCTTGCCCGGCTCTTCAGGCCTCTTCCTGCAGTTGTAACCTGTATGTAGGTGGTAGAAATTCACAGCCCTTGAGCGCTGGCTGTTTCACTTGTGCCTTCCACATGCAGGATGCTCATAGGAGATGCTGAAGCGGCTTTGAATCAGGACCAATCATCAGGTGTGAGTAGCAAACCTTCTCTAGGGGCTGTCCTCATTCTGTAAAAGCCAAACTAGTTAGAAGGTTAGAAATGTTTTCCTACTGATAATATTTGATTTGTAACCTGTTAATTAGCGGAGCGGGTGCCCAGGCCCAGGACGGGGCCTCTAAAGCACACCTGGTCTCTTAGATCAACACTTTGAACCAGTGTTTTCATTTGCCTGTCGGCCTGTGCATTGAAACTGTGCGAAGAATCTCTCGTCTCCTTGCAGTCCCTGTTCAGTTTCTCTCTCTCTCTCTCTCTCTCTGACCACAGGCTCCTTCTTAAAGCCTTTTGGGCCCCTGTAGTCACTTTTGAGCCGACCCCTGGACTTGCCTGGGTGCCCTGCCACACCGTGTTATCCTTGTCTGTCTGCAGGAGAGGAGGCCCCAGGGCCCCTGGTTCTAGGCTGGGAGTGTCCCTGTACCCGTCCCCTTGCTGCACTCTGCTGCTGCAGGCCTGAACCCCAGCACGTCGGGCACCATCCCCTGGCTTCATCTCTAGGACACCCGTAAATGAGAAGGGTTTTCCTTCCTATGGGTCAGCAGCTTGTATTGAGTCTGATTTTGTGCTGAATCCTGAAGTAGGAATTTTGACTCAAGCTGATAAATCTTGTAACATGTTACGTAAACACCTCTTCTGGGTAGGGAGCTTGTAGTGCGTGGCAGGCACGGGGAGTATGTTTTACCTCCAGTATCTGTACTCTGTGACGAGGATCCCGGTTCCTGTCCGCCTTTCACGTTGCTCTGAGTCTTTGTCCCTTTGGAAGAGTGCCCAGAGAACATGAGCAGACAGCAGGTGTGCTGCTGCATCAGGAGAAGGTCATCATTCCAAACACTTGGGGCACACAAGTTGTCGCATGTTTCTTCTGCACCCTGGGCTTGTAGGGTTCGGGAAGATAAAAGACCACCCCGATTGCTCACCTCCAAACCAGGATGGTTTTCAGGGTAATTGTCCCACTCTTGCTGGGCCTTCACGTTTCTGTATTTCCCTTCTGCTGCCAGCTCTCTCATTTTCTAAAATCATCGAAGATGGAGCCTGGGACGATTCCTCGGTTCCTCCAGTCAGCCGAGCCAGCAGGCGTGGGTCCCGGCACTGCCATTTCCTCAGTGTCCTAGACGTGAGTCAGCCAGTGTGACTCTGCAGCCAGTTGTGCTTTAGGAAGCACTGTGGGGAAAGATTTGGCTGGAGGCATCTGCTTGCGTGTGTTCTTCCACTTCTGGTTCTCAGACTAGGCTCCAACCATTTGTATGTATTTATTTTTCTTGCTCGGTCTGAGTTCCTGTTAGTGATGGCCACAGCTGCCAGTGTGGAAAGATGCAACTGTCTCTCCAGGGACCGGAGTTCTGTAAGCTTGGTCCAGGCTCATCGTGTCCAACTTTGAATCCACACCCGCCCACCCCTTCTCATCCCTGTCCTCTTGCTGTGATCATATTTGCATTTCTGGGCCTTTGGTCCTTTGAGTTTATCCAAAGTCCAGGCTCGGGGCATCTGTGGGTTTGTTACGAAGTAGTGAGTCCTCAAGTCATTCTTCCTTCTTGACTGTTCCTCTCCGACGTTCTAGGACCCAGGGGACCTCAAAAGTCCTTGAGACACTCCTCCGTTCTCACCACCTCCCACAAACACTGTCGCGTGCTTTTCCCCCTTTGCCTGGCCTGCTCTTTCTTCCTCTTGGTACATGGCAACTGGAATCCAGTCTCACCTGGGGAAGTCTCAGACAGCAATGACAAAGCCCAGCTCCACTGAGGGAGACTAATTACACAGCTAATTAATCCAGCAGATGTCATCGTAAATGCTCGTTTCTTTATCTCCGAGATAGGCTTTGGGCCCCGATGAAAGTCTTTTTTTTTTAATTCAGACTTTAAGGGATAGCAGGTTTCCTGGCCTGCCTTTATGTTCTGGTGACAGATCCCTGGTTTTCCAGAGAGCTCTGCCTGCAACTGCAGCCACAGACGGTTTCTCCTCCCTGAGTGCGTGTCTCATCATTTGGCACCAGGCTAATTCTCTGTGTTATGTGTCAATTTGTTTCTCCAGGAAACCCCTTCAGAATACAGGCTGCCTTAACCAGCAAGTATCTCTTGAGAATGCCCCAAGACGCAAGACAGGGAGACACCCACAGATGGTTACTGATTTCTTTCCCACCGCTCTCCCGTCTTTCCCCAAGGCAAGTTGGTTTGCCATGAAGGTAGCTGAAGAGTAGTTGAAAGGTGCCGTTTTGATATCGGATGGTGAAAAAGCATAGAACACCCTAATTTGGCGAGTGAAATGGAACAGCGCACAGATAGGACCAGAAAGGGTTCTTGGAGTCGGGGAGGGATGTTGGGAAGCAGGAGAAAGGTAGTATTTGTGGCTCTTCCACCGCTCAGGGATAGGAGTGGCTCCGACAGACTGCACGGCTTGGTTTTCTGCAGGTGACCTGGGGGCGCTGTGGACCTCGCACGCTATCCTCAACCTCAGGCTGGCAGCCTGTGCCTGCCGAAGCGGACTAGTTCCTAGTGGGTGGGTCTTGCCCCCCACCCAAGGCTGTGATGACTGAGTTCTCCCTGCCAACATCCCCTTGCCCTCCCTTGGTCATGCCCACCGTGAAATCGCTGTGTCCCCTCCTGGCTTCTGTGACACCAGTCTTCTGGTTTCTGTGGTCCCTTACTGGCCTGTCTCCTTGCTGCCTCCACTTCTGTGATTTACGGTAAACGCGTCAGACTTCAGAACTTGGCTCAGGCCCGCTTCTTTCTTCCGTTGATAGTTCTCCCCCAACGACATCTCGCTTCTGGTGACACCGGAATCTGCCCTTGAGCCCTGCGCTCTCCTTCCGTCTGCTTCTGTCCTGGGGCGTTTCTGGTTGAATGTTTGATAGCTGACCCCCAGACTTAGCATGGTCTGAAGAGCTGTATTGCTGACCCTTTTACTGCCAAGCCCCCTCTCCCTCGGGCTACCCCACCTGAGTCAGGGCCGTCGCCAACCGTTCACTGAAGCCTGAAAGCTGGGAATTATTGTGGCCCCCTTTCTTTCGCTCCTCTCTAGCCAAATCATCGCTGAGCCCTGTCGGCTCCACCTTCAACACACGTTTCCTCCACCTTCCCTGTCGTCTCTCCCTGTGCCAGCTCCCTCCTTGCTGCACCTTTGCCCTTGACTGTCCACTCTCCACGCAGTAATTTCATGATGAGGAAAATCAGGTCATAGCACTCCCTTGCAAAGACCCAACAGTGGCTTTCCATCCCTCAAAAGACAAGCCAGCCTTTCAGCGCTGCCATATAAACCTCTCCATGACCTAGACTCCGCCCACCACGCCAGCCTCATGTTGTAACCCCGCTTCCCTTCCCATGACACTGCAGCCGCACCAGCTTTCTTACTGTTCTTTCAACGGGCCAAGCTTGCACCTCCTGCTGGACCTTTGCACTTGAGGTCCCACTGTCTGGAGTGAGCATCCTTGACCTTGACATGCAGTTCTGGTCCTCAGAGAGGCAGCCCCTTGACCACCCACTCCCAGGTAGTTACTGAGAGAAGCTCCATCTGAGCCTGCTTCTCCGCATTGACAGTTATTATCTATTTTTCTTGTTCGTTCATTTATTTATTTGTCTACCAGAAGATCGGCGACCTCGGTTGTCTTATTAATGGCTGTATCCTTGGCATTTAGAACAATGTCTGACACCAGCTCAATAAATACTTACTGAATGACAAAAGTACTTGCAGAATGTGCTTACGGTTCCTTCAGTTCTAAGATGTAGCGTAGCAGCCCGGTCTGAACCCCTGACTTTACATAGTTGTCAGTCCAGAAGTGTATGTCAGAATAAACTGGATGTGCCGTGTGGACCAGAGCTTTCCAGAGCTATTTATAACCATGCTATTTGCTGTCAGTTTTGGACTGTTTTTTTTCTATACTGACCCACTGAGAGATCGTCCTGGGATAGTTAGCTTATGCCCAAGTATTTTGGAAATTCTCACTTGCAGCTGTCCTTGGCTCTGTGTCCCCATGTTTTATCAGCCAAAATCACAACTCTTTCTATCAGCAGTCATAGAGATTGATGTTGAGGTATAAAAGTGACGGTACTTTGCTCCTGCTTCATAATATAGCCAGTTTTTATAGTGGTCTGTCTCCTTTACTCAATTGCAAGATCCTTTACAGCAGGATCTGTTTATTCTTACCCAACTCGGTATCCTTCCCAGTCCTACAGGTATCAGATGGACAGTCAGTATCTACTGAAGATTTGATACCCAGGGACAAAAGTCTTAAATATAGAAACTTAAAGACTAGGTTCTTCTGTTTCCTTCAAATCTGCGCTGTTCACTCTCCAGCTCTTTGCTTCTGAATAATGCTAGTTAGCCCCAGGAGAACCATGTGGCAAAATGTATTCTCAGTAAGAGAGAAGCTCCAGTTTCCTCTCCTCTTGCCCCATGTTCAAGCCATACATCTTGGAGTACCTTTAAGGAGCAGGATAATGTACTAACTTCTTTATGGCTGTGTTTCTAAACTTTGTAAACTTTGTTGACTAGTGTCCAAAAAAAGATACATTTTAATAGGTGACTAAGCACATATGGGAGCGATATTTTGTATATATATAATTGAAACAAAAGTTTTACAAAATAATTTTATGCTTACTATATGAGCAACATTCTGATACTTTCCTTTTTATCCACTTCCCTTGGTTTTTACACAAATACTGGTTGCATTTAGGACACTGATTTTTATGACCCCCCTAAGGGCTTGGAGAAGACTCTTGAGAGTCCCTTGAACTGCAAGGAGATCCAACCAGTTCATTCTAAAGGAGATCAATCCTGGGTGTTCATTGGAGGGACTGATGCTAAAGCTGAAACTCCAATACTTTGGCCACCTCATGTGACAAGTTGACTCACTGGAAAAGACTCTGATGTTGGGAAAGATTGGGGGCGGGAGGAGAAGGGGACGACAGAGAGTGAGATGGCTGGATGGCATCACTGACTCGATGGACATGAGTTTGAGTGAACTCCGGGAGTTGGTGATGGACAGGGAGGCCTGGCGTGCTGTGATTCATGGGGTCGCAAAGAGTCGGACACAACGGAGCGACTGAACTGAACTGAAGGGCTTCTCTGGTGGCTCAGACATTAAAGAATCTGCCTGCAATGCAGGAGGCCTGGGTTCCATCCCTGGGAGGGGAAGATCCCCTGGAGGAGGGCCTGGCAACCCACTCCAATATTCTTGCCTGGAGACTCCCCAGTGGACAGAGGAGCCTGGTGGGCTGCAGTCCATGGGGTCACAAAGAGTCGGACATGACTGAGTGACTAAGCATAGCAGAGCAAGGGATCTTAGAAAAGGGGTGAGGGGGACTGCCTGGTCCAGCCCTCAGAGACTCTGATTCATTGACTGTGGGTTTCTAATGTATAGTTCCAGATTCAGAACCACAGCCCTGAGGGATCAGGACCTGTAGTTTGAAAAACACTGTCACACAGGATATATAGATGAGTTGATTGGTGCTGGCAGATGTGTATATGAAAGTTACCCAAGTCTGGAAGGAGCTAGAGGGAGGGAGGAATCACCTCCGGTGGTCAGATCACAATAGACCTCCTGGAAGGAGGAAGGCTGGAGTGTCCTTGGACCAGCTTTGGAGAGGGAGTGATCAGGTAGATGGGCAAGCCAGACAGAGGACAAAGGCAGATTCATTTCTTCTACATACTAAACCCAAGGCCGTAATTCTAAACTGATTTTAGTGACTAGCACTTTCTTTCATGCACTTGTGGTTACAGTAACTTCTCAAAAAAAAGGAAAAAAAATTAGTTGGGAGCCAAACATTTCATACTGGTAACACAGTGGAATTGGGGTCTTTTTAGTATTTTACTAGTAAGAAAGTGCACTCAAATAATCTGTTCAGATAATAAAAAAGTATTTTTAAAAAAGTACCCCGTAAATAGGCTTCCCCGATAGCTCAATTGGTAAAGAATCCGCCTACAATGCAGGAGACCCCGGTTCAATTCCTGGATTAGGAAGATCTGCTGGAGAAGGGATAGGCTACCCACTCCAGTATTCTTGGGCTTCCCTTGTGGCTCAGCTGGTAAAGAATCTACCTGCGATGTGGGAGACCTGGGTTCGATCTGTGGGTTGGGAATATCCCTTGGAGAAGGGAAAGGCTAACCTCTCCAGTGTTTTGGCCTGGAGAAGTCCATGGACTGTGTGGTCCATGGGGTTGCAAAGAGTTGGATACGACTTTCACTTTTCACCCCAAAAATGAATCTTGAACTGTAGTTAATACTGTGTGTGCTAAAGTACTGGGGAGGGGTGGTAAAGTTTATTCATGTCTGCAGTTGACTTTGAAATGCATCAAAATGGAATCATCATTGATAGATGGATAAAAGGATGGATACACAATGTGTATAACAAAGTATTTTATTTTTAAGTTATTTTTTAAAGTATTATTATTTGGCTGTGCTAGGTCTTAATTGTGTCTTGTGGGGTCTTCAGTTGTAGCACTCGAACCCTTGGTTGTGGCATATGGAATCTAGTTCCCTCACCAGGAACTGAACCCAGGCCTCCTGCATTGGGAGCGTGGAATCTTAGCCACTGGACCACCAGGGAAGTCCTGTATTATATTAGTTTTAGCATCAGGGTGAGAGGCATCTATTCTATGTTTGTTTGTTTTTTATAAAACTCTTCTCTGTTATTGAAATTTTCATGATATAACTTTGAGTGCAGAATACTGAAGCCTGATAGCCAGGTGGTGTTTCCACTGTGAAGTCCACACAGGGAAGCTGCAGGTTTGCCGTGAGTTCTGTTCTTCACCCACCCTGTCTGCCCCTCCAGCTTCCTACGAGAATGTTCTGTTGTGTCTCTGAAGATTGGGCTCAGGGATTTCTGCTTTTTTGCAGAAGAACAGAAGCACGAGGCAGAAACACACACAACTGAGAGGTCTCAAACTGCGCAGGAGAGGCCATGGGAGTTGAACAGTCTCTTGGTCATTCCAGAAGTGTCAGATGCTCACTAGATGCCAGGCGCTAGAATACTTCAAGATGGGATGCCCATGTGTCTCAGGGGAAAATCAGGTAGCTCTTGGGGTTTTAAAGAGAGAGATAGGCTCTCTGGTGTCCGTTCCAGAAGTTTCAGATGCTCATTAGATACCAGGTGCTAGAAAACTTCAAGGTAGGATGCCCACATGTCTTAGGGGAAACTCAGGTAGCTCTTGGTGTTTAAAAGAGAGAAAGAGGCTCGCAGGTAGGCTGCCGAGATTTGAATCTCAACTCCTGCCCTTCACAGATGTGTGGCTTTGGACATGGAACTTAATCCTTCTGTCTTCTTCTGCTGTGAAACAGGCTCCTGAAATGACCTGCCTGGCAGGACTGTTGAGCAAGTTTAGTGTGATCCTGCCTGGGATGTTCCTGCATGCCGTGCAGTCAGCCACAGCTCAGTACAGTGCGCGCTCCTCTAGGAATGTCACTTTCCTGCCTTAGATTTTCCAGTGGCATATGCAGGCCACATAGAGAAGTCATTTTATAATTGGTTTTCATTAGTTTTGAATTTGGCACACCTTGGGTTTGGGGAATAGAAAGGCTGGTAGATTGTTTCAGTTTCCTAGAAGGGAAAAAGCATTTGTCTTAAGAGATGTGACCAACGTGTAGTGAAGACTGGGCAAGTTACTTAACTTCAGCTAATCTGCCGTGGTCCCATTGGAAGAAAGAGGGGCTGCGAGAGACCACTGAGTTCCCCTTCAGCACTGAGAGAGTGGGTTTGCAGGAATTTTTTTTTTTTTTAAAGAATACATTGATCTCTTCTGTAATGGAGCAAGAAGTTATCTAGTGAAGTACTTAGCAAAGTTAGAAAGTGGTCCAAGTACAGTTTTATTTTTGCTACTGCTTCTTTGACCCCTTCTCTGAGCTGTGAGAGGAATGAGCAGTAAAGTTACTTTTACTAATATGCTGCCTAACCTGGGGAGTTTAGAATTTGATTTTTTTTTTAAAGCAAGGCTACCCCAGAAGCCCCAATAGACCCACATTTCCCTTATGTGACCAGAATTAGGTGCAAGTAAGAATTGAAGTTTTCCCCATTCCCGTTTGTGTTATGTATATGTATGTGCGTGCTTAAGTCGCTTCAGTTGTGGTCAACTCTTTGCAACCCCATGAACTGTAGCCCACCGGGCTCCTCTGTCCATGGGGATTCTCCAGGCGAGAATACTGTAGTAGATTGTCATGCCCTTTTCCAGGGAATCTTCCCAACCCAGGGATCGAATCCTTGTCTCCTGCGTCTCCTTCATTGGCAAGCTGGTTCTTCACCATAAGCACCACCTGGAAAGCCCATATGTATGCATATCCATACATACATTATATGTATATAGTTTTCAGATTAAAAAGCTAATGCAAATTCCCATGAAAGAAATTATAATACAGAAATGCACAGCACAGAGCGTGAAGATTGAAGAGTGAAAGTTACATTCCAGTTAAACGGGAATGTATTTGGTTTTGGCGTCTCTCTAATGTCTTGTATTTGTGTCTGTTTGTTTTGTAACCTTGGCGATACCACAGATTGTCGTAAAGGGGGAGCAGCTTCTGAGCACAAATGAAGTATTAGCCAGAGCTGCAGAGCTGCTTTACCCACCTTGCCTAAGTGGGTTCACTTCTATTGAGAACCACCGTGTTGGTGGCATGGATGGCTTAACGTTGCCTTAGGAGTCTTCCTTCAGTGTTTACATTTGTGGCCATGCTTATGGCTGTACCGTCCCCGTCTCCATTCACTGTAGCAAACACCTGCAGTCAAATGTGCAAACCGTTTCCATGGCAACCATTTGTTATCCATTAATTTACAGTATTTCAAATTTTTATTCAGCTGAAACTTTTTTTTTCTTTAAACTGTGCATTCCTCCTCTCCCCTTATTTGTATATTGGAAGTTAGTTTCCTTGGCTACTCAAGTTATGGATGTTTTCTCCCTTCCTCTCTTCTTTTGAAAGCTGATTTTTATTTTTATTTTTTTTGGTTTAATGAACGAAATGACTAAACGTGGGACCTCTGATTACAGCTCTGAGTCAGTAAGCGGGAGAGACGTCTTTCCTTGGTTTTAAAGAAGCAAGACCTAATATGAAACAGTCTTCAACAGCTGAAAACAATGTGCAAAAAAGTATGTGCATCAGAAAAATCTCACCAAGCTCATTGCCTGCCTGATGGTTAGGTCAGTGTGAGCGGACTTGGCAAGTACATTTGAGAAACAGAGCCGCTCTTTGTCATTTGAATGGTGAGTTGAATGACTGCTCAGAGGGCTGAACTTGTGAAACATTGAGTTTCATGCTGGTGTCCACAGGCACATGAGGACGGTGTCCATGGCTAATGTTAGGAAAGACCTATGGAGTGGGATGCAAATCAATGGCAGTAACATGCTAAGTTTGCAAATTCAGACACAAATGAGGAAATGCAGAAGGAAGTTTTGCATAACAACACTCACTTCACATGTGGTGATTATTGCCACCAAATGCAATATTCTAATACGCAGGATGTGGGGCATTATCCTGCACCACAATTATTACTCCTTGGGTGAAATTTTACATTTTATAACTATCGTATGTGGATCTTTTGCATTGTAGGGGATGTTTCCATCACTTATCTTCACTGTAATCATAACCTTCCTTATTTTGGAAACATACAGACATTATCTTTACTTTCTTCTCTAGTAGGATTTATGGGTATTTCTAAATGTTATTGATTCTGAGCCGTCTCTCACAGTTGGCAGTGGCAGGTGAAGGCAGACACCAGCTTAGTTTTGTTGCTGGAGAGCTTGGATTGCTGTCGTCTTCCTAGCTATTTCCGTTTTGAAACATTCTCACTGTTTCTTACACAGTTGGCATCCTGGTCATTTCGGGTATTAGGACTTGTTGGTTTCCACATACTTTGGACTTTGGCAGCCACTCTATAAGAGTAGATAAAACGGAATTCACCACCCCCCACCCCACCATCTAAAAAATAAATTTACCTTTGTTTTTCTTTGTTTTCCTCCAATTTTAAATAGTTTGCATTTTTAAAAAGAATCTTAAAGGAGTACTTTATCAGATAGCACTGCCGTCTCATGGGATGATAGCAGGAAAGAGCTCGTAAGGGGAGAAGGTGTGAAGTGTGTTATATACATACAGAAATGTGCTGTGCTGTGCTTAGTCGCTCAGTCGTGTCCTGCTCTTTGCATCCTCATGGACTGTAGCCCACCAGGCACTTCTGTCCATGGGGATTCTCCAGAAGAGTATACTGGAGTGGGTTGCCATGCCCTCCTCCAGGGGATCTTCCCAACCTAGGTCTCCCACATTGCAGGCAGATTCTTGACTGTCAGAGCCATCAGGGAAGCCCCGCCCCCCCATATGTACATGTATATATACATTCAATAGATGTTTATATATATATATATTTAAGTGAAGGTTTATTTTCCTCTTGTCCCCCTTTTCATGTTGGGGGTCTCAGAGCCCAGCGCATTCCTGTGACTATAGTTGATTCAGCATAATTGATGTGGTCTCATTTCCCACAGCTGATGAGGATTATATCAGCTTGGTTTAACAGTCTCATTTTCTGCTCCCAGCGCACACTTGTTTTAATGTGTTTCAGTTAATGGGGTAGAAGAGAGAACGAGGTGTTGCTGTTTATACACAGACAGTGAGTTTGTGCGGGGATCCCCGCCACAGCCCACGTGGCCCCAGGCGTCCTCGGGGGCAGGTCCCACAGAGCAAAGCCTCCTTTTTGGAAAGTGTTTTTTTGTGGTTAATGCTGATAATGATCATTGACTATAAGCTTTCCCTGATACTCTTTGTAATAGCACTTCTTGGTATGTCTCTCCTGTGTCATGAGGAGAAGGTATAACTTGTCTCAAAGCTTGGGGTGCATTCAAGGGCATTAATACCGCCCCCCGCCACCCCCCAAAGAGACAAATCAAGAGGTTTGATTCTCTGGGTCGGGAAGATTCCCTGGAGGGAGGGTACAGCAACTCACTCCAGTATTCTTGCCTGGAGAATCCCATGGACAGAGGTGCCTGGCGGGCTGCAGTCCATGGAGCCACACAGAGTTGGACATGATTGAGGTGACTTAGCACACACATGCCCACCAAAAACCTTTGTTAAACTCCAAGTTTCATCCACCAACCCCACAACCCTAGGTGGACCCTTCCCCAGGTAACAATCAGTTCATTAGAAATAATGCGAGTGAAACTATTTTCAGAAGTCCAAGAGTATCCACGCCTGTGGGCAGGGAATCCTGAGTCCGAAACAGACACTAAGAATTTGTGTATTATGAGCCATAGGTCAGAACAGTGCTAGTGGTAGGGACGGTAGGAGACGTGGAAGAAACTTCTAGGGTGATTTTCTGTGAGCCGGGGGACTGGTTTGGGTCATGACTTTGCATTTACTCCTTTGGGAGGCAGGGCCCTGGTGCTTGGGGGCTGGCATATTCGAGGTGCAGATTCAACCAACCCGCCTTCTGCTTGCTGAGCAGACGGCCGAAGGGCAGTCAGGAAAGCACGGCTGGGGGCCCTTTTGCATGTATTCCAATCTCCAGCTTCTGGGCACGTGGGAAATACAGGGAGTGCGAGGGTGGGGGCAGCAGTGAGGACCTTCCCCTGGGGGACCCCCACTGAGCCATTTTGAGGAGGACGTGTGCTTCGGCGCCCACGCCCGCTCCTGCCCTGTTTCGCTGAAGCCTGTCCTTCCCCCCTCTCTCCCTCTCTCACAGTCAAGTGCCCTAAATGCTTAAAGCTGTCCCCCGGCCTTGGCCTGGTGCCAGCCGCCGTGGGGCACTGCACCGGCTGGAGGCCCCCAGCACACCCCGGCTTCCCAAAGGCTCAGCGGCCCTGGGTTTCAGCAGGAATTAAGCAATTACTAAGTCTTAGTCCCCACCTTCCGTGGATTGACTCTATAAATTGTCAGCCTGTTGACATTTTAATGCGAATTATGTCATGTGGTATCCCCTTTGATTTCGACATGCCTCAGTTTGTAAATACATGAGCCACTGAAAGGCTTGTGGTTAGTGTACACTCCGGAGGCCTCAGGCTTTTTGGTGGGGGAGAGAGCGCTGCGGAGCGCGCGGCGCTGGGAGCCTGCCCGGCGTGGAAAGCCTTTCAAGCTACCCTGAGCGGCTCGGAGGGTGGGTGGGCGGGCCGGCGTGCACAGGCCCTGCTAGGAGCCCCAGCGCCCAGCCGCTGTCCCCTCCCCCCTTCCAGGCCACCAGGAAGGCCACCACTGCCTTTGGGACCAAAGTCACAGGGTATCTGTGGATGGCTGAGCGCTTCCCCAAAGTCCCGGTGCAGCTCTGCTCCTCCTGTGCAGCCTGTCTCCTCCCCCGCTCCCCAGGTCCCCAGCACCTGGAGAAGAGCTGACTTGTTCTAGGTAACTGCAAATCAGGAGGGCCGGGGAGCATTCCCCTGGAGAGAACTCCACTGCCCCAGTGGGGAAAGTGGTTCCAGAAGGCTTTTTAAAGAAATGATTGACAGAGATTTTGTTGAGGAAGGGGAGAAGGTGTAGAGTGAGGGTTATTAAGGTATAGAGAGGAAAGGGGCAGACTGGCCATTTGTGCGGGAAGGGAACGGGAGAACATTTGGTAATGTTCAGAAAAATCCCCAAAGTGAAACCAAGGGAGGAAATGTTGAAATGGATTTTAAGAGGCCATTCTGCCACAAGAATAGTCCAGAAACCCTGTGCTAGGAGTCTGCTCCAGCCCACTGTGCTTGACACCCTATTTTCCAGCTTCTGATCTCTCCTTACTTGAGACTTTCCTTTAAAACTAATAACCCCAGAGGAGCTGACTTCTTGGCAGTGTTTTGCATGTAGTTTGTCAGTGCTCACAAAAGCCAGAATTAGCCATTTTGAGGTTGGATGTGTTGTGCCTGGAGGAGATTGGCCACGATGACGTCACTGATAGACCCTAAGGATGGACCAGAAGGAGGAACAGTGGTTTCTGCTTTGAATGCAATCATTCCTCCTCCAGATCCAGCAACTGCTGGGCCTGCTGTCTGTGTTGCTGTTTGGCTGACTTACAAAAATGTCATGGGATCCTTAATTGTCATGGGTGGTTGGGACCTATTTCCCACGTGCTGAGTAATTCCAGTTTCATGTGTGAATAATGCCCATATTAAAGCAATTTGAGTTACACATAATCTGAAAAGGAGAAAGGGACCCAAATTCCTGTTGATCACATACAGTTGCAGCCCATCAGTTACTTTGGTAACTTCTCTGAGTGCTGGGGAAAGTTGTTTTTGTTTTTTCCCTTTGGATTCTAGATCTTAATTCATTTTTGGAAAGTTGTAACACAAACAAGTAATTGGAAAGTGGAGTTGCTGCCGAGATCCCTTCTTTTGCCTCCTCTGTGGATTTATCTGGCTTTTATTACTTGGTTAAGGGTGTGATGAGTGAACTCCGGGAGTTGGTGATGGACAGGGAGGCCTGGCGTGCTGTGATTCATGGGGTCGCAAAGAGTCGGACACGACTGAGCGACTGAACTGAAGGGTGTGAGTAAGAGGGTGGGATGGAAGGAGGGAGATAGGGAAGAGAGAGTGTGCGAGTGAGAGAGAAAGAAATGTACACTCCTTAGGAGCGCTGTTTGGTTGGTTATCATGAGAAATCATACTTCGTCCCCTTCCAACATCTAGCTAGAGTTTAGCGGTAAGACTATTCAGTTCAGTTCAGTCACTCAGTCGTGTCCGACTCTCCGCGACCCCATGAATTCACAGCACGCCAGGCCTCCCTGTCCATCACCAACTCCCGGAGTACACTCAAACTCATGTCCACAGAGTCGGTGATGCCATCCAGCCATCTCATTCTCCGTCGTCCCCTTCTCCTCCCACCCCCAACATTTCCCAGCATCAGAGTCTTTTCCAATGAGTCAACTCATCGCATCAGGTGGCCAAAGTATTGCAGTTTCAGCTTTAGCATCAGTTCCTCTAATGAACACCCAGGATTGATCTTTAGAATGGACTGGTTGGATCTCCTTGCAGTATAAGGGACTCTCAAGAGTCTTCTCCAACACCACAGTTCAAAAGCATCGATTCTTCGGCGATCAGCTTTCTTCACAGTCCAACTCTCACATCCATACATGACCACGGGAAAAACCATAGCCTTGACTAGACGGACCTTGGTTGGCAAAGTAATGTCTCTGCTTTTTAATATACTATCAAGGTTGGTCATAACTTTCCTTCCAAGGAGCAAGCGTCTTTTAATTTCATGGCTGCAATCAGCATCTGCAGTGATTTTGGAGCCCCCAAAAATAAAGTCTGACACTGTTTCCACTGTTTTTCCATCTATTTCCCATGAAGTGATGGGACCAGATGCCATGATCTTTGTTTTCTGAATGTTGAGCTTCAAGCCAACCTTTTCACTCTCCTCTTTCACTTTCCTCAAGAGGCTTTTGAGTTCCTCTTCACTTTCTGCCATAAGGGTAGTGTCATATGCATACCTGAGGTTATTGATATTTCTCCCAGCAATCTTGATTCCAGCTTGTGCTTCTTCCAGCCCAGCGTTCCTCATGATGTACTCTGCATATAAGTTAAATAAGCAAGGTGACAATATACAGCCTTGACGTATACCTTTTCCTGTTTGGAACCAGTCTGTTGTTCCATGTCCAGTTCTAACTGTTGCTTCCTGACCCGCATACAGGTTTCTCAAGAGGCAGGTCAGGTGGTCTGGGATTCCCATCTCTTTCAGAATGTTCCACAGTTTATTGTGATCCACACGGTCAAAGGCTTAGGCATAGTCAATGAAGCAGAAATAGATGTTTTTCTGAAACTCTTGCTTTCTCCATGATCCAGCGGATGTTGGCAATTTGATCTCTGGTGCCTCTGCCTTTTCTAAAACCTGCTTGAACATCTGGGAGTTCACGGTTCACATACTGCTGAAGCCTGGCTTGGAGAATTTTGAGCATGACTTTACTAGCGTGTGAGATGAGTGCAATTGTGCGGTAGTTTGAGCATTCTTTGGCATTGCCTTTCTTTGGGATTGGGATGAAGACTGACCTCTTCCAGTCCTGTGGCCACTGCTGAGTTTTCCAAATCTGCTGGCATATTGAGTGCAGCACTTTCACAGCAGCATCTTTCAAGATTTGAAATAGCTCAACTGGAATTCCATCACCTCCACTAGCTTTGTTCGTAGTGATGCTCTCTAAGGCCCACTTGACTTCACATTCCAAGATGTCTGGCTCTAGGTCAGTGATCATGTTATCGTGACTATCTTGGTCGTGAAGATCTTTTTTGTACAGTTCTTCTGTGCATTCTTGCCACCTCTTTTTAATATCTTCTGCTTCTGTTAGGTCCATACCATTTCTGTCCTTTATCGAGCCCATCTTTGCATGAAATTTTCCCTTGGAATCTCTAATTTTCTTGAAGAGGTCTCTTGTTTTTCCTATTCTGTTGTTTTCCTCTATTTCTTTGCATTGATCACTGAGGAAGTCTTTCTTATCTCTCCTTGCTATTCTTTGGAACTCAGCATTCAGATGCTTATATCTTTCCTTTTCTCCTTTGCTTTTCGCCTCTCTTCTTTTCACAGCTATTTGTAAGGCCTCCTCAGACAGCCATTTTGCTCTTTTGCATTATGTGAAATAAAATGACAAGCGATTATAATAATCATATGGCCTGTAAGAACATTACTCTCTCCTAATTAAAAAAAAAAAAAAACTCCCAATTGCTGTTCTTTTCCAAATTAAAAAAAAAAAATCAAAGACTCAGTGGCTTCCAGTCTTTAAGATGAGTCCTGTGCTTTGTAAAAAGATCATAAAATGTTGTTTGCAACAGGTACATCAGTCTTGGTTACCTACTTCCTCTATATTGCAGTTAACTCTTTATATGGGAAATGTTGGAAGCATGCTTTGAGACATAAATGTAGGGCCCTTTTTAACAACCTGACATGTATTCTATAGCTTGTCTTGAAGAGGGAGGTTGGAACTTCTGCTTCTTGTCATGTCTTTCTTGTCTTCCAGTGGATGTAAAACTTATGATTCCCTGCCTGCCCTTGGCAGGTGCCCATTCCAACCCCCTAGAAAACTGATCTGGGAGGGATTAGGCCACATGGAGACAGTTGGTTTCTCGGCCTGTAAATGAGAATTCTGGGTGATCATAGCGTTGCAATTGAGGGCATCAGTGAATTTACTTTTGTTCATTTCTTCCTTCTTCCTCAGTCTTAGCTCTTCAAAAATCAAGGCAACCCACAGTGTAATGGAAGGACCCAAGAATGGGTAAGAGTTGGGGGCTGTATTTTGGCACAGCTGGGAACTGTCATCTTCAGAACTGCCAGTCCTTCACCCATGGCTGGTGTCCTTGACGTTGCCACTGTGGTTCAGTTTGACCTGCAACATGTTCATACCCCATGAAATTTTCTGATACTCTACAGGCTGTAGAACTCTCATGCCCATAATAGAGTTAGGAGCCCTGAGAGTCTTTTTATTGGACCTTTTTTTTTTTTTTAAGTTGAGCTAGCTAGCTGATGGAATAATGATGAATGAAAATGCAGTGGGCCCTTGATGACCGAGCTGAACTCCGGTTCATGCACAGTGGTGGAGGCTTGCTCATAAGGAAGAAGCTGGCCAGCCTCTGGGCAGCCAGGGAAAATGGGCAGCGACTGACCCATTTCTATAGCACAGCAATGGCTTTGTGTTCACTCCACATTCCAGCTCGTTCCAGCCCCACAGGTTATTTGCATAGCACACAAACAGCGGATTGTACAATGCATTACAGGTATCGCCGGCCTTGGCAATGGACCATGGACATGAATGGGATCTGTGTGTCCCTGTTGTGAGACCATCCCAAACCACCCCCACGACTGCCTGGACAGAGTCCAGACTTGCTGTGGAATGGGGGATGTGCCCGACCCATCATCGTTCTTACTTCTGAAAATGCATTTATAGAAAGGGTGGGAGGAGATGGGATGAAAATCCTGCGGGGAAAGAAGCGCCCTGAGGAGGAAAACCCAGGAGGTTAGTTTAATAAGAAGAGAGAGAGAGGAAAAAAAAAGGGGGGGGCATTCGAGGGAGGCGGGGGATGCATGAGAGAGTGAGTGAGAAGAGTTTCTGACAATTAACTAATTCTCCTTGCTCTAACCCATGACAGAATTAATCACACATTAACACACTGACAGCAAAATTAATGTCATATGCAAATTAATAGTGCAGGCTTGGCATTCAACAGCCTGTTGGCTTTTTAAGGCTGGCGTTGTCGTTACACCCTCCAGTCCCAGCCCATAGGCTGCTGCCTTGGTGCCCCCAGCACCACCCCCGTTCTGCCTGAAGATCCCCAGCACGGCTCTGGTGGCACTGAAGCAGCTTCCCCTCCACTGACTTGAAACAACTTACGGCAAAACCCATCAGCCAATGGCAACTGTTTGCTTCTCGAGGAGGGGACAGAATCAAGGAGGAAGCGAGTGATTGGTTAGGAACCGTTTGGTGCTTACCCTCTGCCATAGTTTTCCCAGCAGTGACTACCGCCGTAGGAACGCGGAGGTAATTTTCTTGAAACACTCCGAGGACGCTCCTGCCGTGTGGCTTTAGAGGTGCCTCCACAAAAAGACGCCTTGGGTTGAAGTGTTGTGTAGACTACAGTCACATCTAAAGTCATTCTAGTTTTGGTTACGCGCTACTAAGTTGAAAATCGTCTTCTGTGGTTCCAAGAGGTTTAACCTGTTGAAACCAATTCTAAAGGAGAAAAAAGAATCACCACCAGAAGAATGAACAGTCTGTTTCAGAACACTCTGGTGGCTGAACTCGAGAGCCCAGTGCAAGTGCGAGCCAGCCCAGTCAGTGCTGATGACTAACCCACTTGTGAATTTGCCATCGGGGTAATTATTATGATGCCTCCTGAGTAATAGCACCCTGAGGCAGGCGTTACAGGGAACATACCGACATGAGCCTGCCTGGGAGGCATCCCCGGAAGGATGAGGCTGCTCATAGGAGGATAAGAATGGTCAGCTGTGGAATGAGTATTGGCATTTTCTTAGCGGCGCCTTTTCATTAGCTCCCACTTCATCTGCTACCAGGGGGATTGATGAGGTCAGGACAGAGATGTGGGGCCCAGCACTGCTGGCAGTGGGATAACGTTCATTCTTGCGGGTGTTGGTGCTGCTTTTCATTGCGCGTCTGAAACGACCCTGGAGACTGATCGCCTGGCCTGAATCAGGGCCCTAGACGTGGAGACCCTGGAAAATCATGAACGCAATACCTGATTTCGTAAATGGAACAAGGAGTTTGCCTGTATCAGGGTTGCAAGTGTATCCCTTATGTCCCGGATACCGGGTTGAAGGGATAGATGATGGGTGTGGTTTATGTATATGTATTTAGTGTGTAAATAGATACACACGCACATACGTTGTATATATTTGCTGTAATTTTCATGTACAATATGGTACCTTGGATACTTCTAAATTAATCAGCCCTTATCGTGTCTTCACCACATATGAGCTTAATAGTCATACCTGAGTGACTTGGTATGGACAGAGCAGGGAACTAGACTGGGGAGTGGGACTCTATTTTGTTCTTAGTTCTGACATGTCCTGGGCTTTCCAGGTAGTGCAGTGGTAAAGAATCCACCTGCTACGGCAGGAGAAGCAAGAGATGCAGGTTTGATCCCTGGGTTGAGATGATCCCCTGAAGAAGGAAATGGCAGCCCACTCTAGTATTCTTGCTTGGAACATCCAATGGACAGAGGAGCCTGGCGGCCACAGTGCATGGGGTTGCAAAGAGTCAGACACGACTGAGTGACTAAGCAATAACAAAAATGACATGTTCCAGCCTCAGACCCTGCACAGGTGCCTTAGTAGCATCTGTAAATTGGACCCATTTGCCTCCCAGCTATTAGGATTGGATAAATGTGATAAATTTGGTAAATGTGAAGGAGTTCCAAAAATGCTACAGCACATAGCAATTGAAAGCAAATTTCTCATGATTTGTATCGAATCACACAAAGCCGTTTCAACAGTTTCATTTTCATCGTCATGCTTCCCACTTGGCTTTCATCAGTATGTTGGGTTAAGAAGAATGTGGTGAACTTAGGCTGATAGAAGGCCAGCTGACAGTGGCCAGAGGGAAGGTCCTCTAGCACGGATGGTCCTGAGCTGGTGCCATGGTTGGGAGATGATGGGAGCTCAACCTATTTAGAAGAGGGGTCGCCAAGTGGAGCGGGCTTGTCGAAACAACTGCAGAGGGAAGAACCGGGGTGCAAAGAGAAGAGTCAAGACGTGGGTGTCTTGGGCATCACTGCCTGGGATTAAAGTTCTCAGGACAATGGGGTGTGCATTTCTGGTTATCACGCCCCTGACACATGGAGAGGAAATCCGACCTTTCTATTCTGTGGCGGCAGGGCATGAGGCAGCAGGTGTGGTGGAGTTCTGCAGACGCCACAGGGCTGAGAAGGAAGTGAGACCACCTTGGTCGCTGGGGCCCCAAAATGCCTTTCGGCGGAGCTTGGTTTGGGGACCAGGGGCCCTGGGTCTCCCTGTGCCTAACTGGGAGCTAGGCCTCCTTCAGTTTCGCATCTGTGCCTGTGGCCGTTTTACTTTTTTCCTGGACACTGCCTGCTGCTGGCAAGTGTTGCTAGGAGACCGGCAGAGACCCATCTTCTTCCTTAGGACAAGGCCTTAGCCAACTTCCCAGGGCCTGGAATCAGCACACGTCACAGCACATGAGCGCCAGTCTGGACGCATGGCCCCTCTCTGCCCTGGCCCTTTCCTTCCAGATGCCTCCCCTCCTTTCTGCACATGGTGGCCTTTGTAGCCTAGAAGCATCCAGCAGAGGCCAGGCCACGTCCCCCATCTCTGTCATGCCTGACTCCTTGGTATTCAGATGCTTTATCAGGGAGCAAGGGTGGCCCTAAATCCAAATGACAGTGAGATTCCCTCTAAAGATTTTTCTAAGGCCTTTCTCAGGTCACACCTCAGCCCAGCCCCCCCTCAGCCCCATCTCCCCATCTTTACTGCCTCGTGGTCTCTTGCAAGAGCCCCCTGTATTTTCGGCTCCTTGTGCCTTCCAAAGGAAAGAGAAGCTGGAGGAGTTTGGGCCGTGGAGTCCTGGAGGGAAGTCCCTGGCGGCCACATTTCCCAGACGCTCTGCTGATTGTCGCCCTGTTACCTCCCTGTGTCTGAGCCTGGTGCTGGGCACGGGGGCAGGAGGAGAGGACCAGCTCTGTAACTGAGACCTCAGCCCTGGAGTCAGAGGCAAAGAGTGTCCGTGTGTTCTTCAGGGAGGTTTTCTTCTGATCTTTGAAGGGTTTGCTTTAACATTTTAGAAAGTTATCTTCTTCCACTTGGGGAAGCTGGTCTGCAGGTTCCACACAGACTGGCTGTTTTCCCTCTAAATGTTTATCATCTTCCTGCTTGTGAGGGGACTCAGGGGCCTGTGTGTCCTGTCGGTGAGCATGCAGAAGAGTATGATTTTCTGCCGATGTGCAGTGGCCTTAGGTCTCTGATGAGGCATTCTGACTTCTGGTTGTTGATATGCTTTTGAAATGCTCCTCATTACACCATTGCTTATTTCAGGTTTTCTTTTTTTTTTAAGTTGGTAAGTTGGTCATTTGGACTATATAAAATCATTGCTGTAAGTCCTTGCTGTGGATTACTATGCAGCTGTTAAAAATGATGGTGTGTATGTATCTTTAGTTGGAAAGATGATCTCAACATAGTATAAAAATGATTCATATATAGCTTATTTCATTTATGTGAAATTGTGAAATATTCTGCGTGTAGGTTAGAGATGTTTAGATGGATGTTGGCTGAAAGTGAAAGTTGCTCAATTGTGCCTGACTCTTTGTGACCCCATGGACTGTAGCCGGCCAGGCTCCTCCATCCATGAGATTCTCCAGGCCAGAATACTGGAGTGGGTTGCCCTTCTCTTCTCCAGGGGCTCTTCCCAACCCACAGATCGAACCCAGGTCTCCCGCATTGCAGGAGGATTCTTTACTTTGAACCACCAGGGAAAGATTCATCTTAATGACAGAATTTGGTGACTTTTTTTGTTTCTTTCAATATATTGCCTTCAAAAACCCCCAGATATTTCTTAAAACGTATTAAAGATTTCACCTTACCAAGGGTTTCTGAACCCAGCTGTGCGTCAGAATCAGCTGGTGAATCCTTTCAAGTATAGTTTCAGGAGTTTTGCCCATGAGTTTGATTCTTTGCATCTGAGTTGGAGAAATATTAATACAAGGGAATCTGTGTTTCTAACAAGCTCCTGGGCCTTTGAAGGGCCTTTAGAAAGTACTGACCCTGATGAAGGAACATCCTGCAGAAATACCTGTAACCAGTGGTCATTGAGACCTCTGAGTGGTTCCACTTTCTTTACATGCAGGACTCTAGGGGTCGTGTCTAATTGTTAGAATCCTTTCTGTTGAGATACTGTCTACTGGGTAACCTGCAAGGGGAGAGGCAGTTGTTTCCTGTTCCTCTCTCCGAAAAGAGGAACATCTTCCTGCTGATGCTGTTTATCATATTAACAGGATGTAAATGATGACTGTGTGCATCTCGTAACAGGCTGCTGTCAGACTTAGCCGTATCTGCTCTCTCTTACGTCACTAAGTATTTTTCTGCCGCTTGTTTTTCGGTGGGTGCACAGGGCACCCCAGCATGAAGCTGCCACAGTTTTCACTGACCTTTGTGCGCCCGCCTCATCTGGTCACTTGGCCCCACGCGTGCTCCCTCTCCATTCAATTGAGTACACATCTCTGATGTTTCAAACTTTTCCCGTGAAGTGGTTTCCCAGCTCTTTATCATCCCCGTGACCTGCCTCTGACGTGTTTGCTTGTGGACTCTTCTTCAGGGTGACGAGGCTTGTTATGGGATGTCTTCTTGGTGAAACCTCACTGGTTGGTTACAGAGTCTCTGTCCTTCCTTGCTATAGATACCGAGTTGTTAACTTTCTATCCTTTTCTTAAGGAGCCACATCAAACCCTTGGCTTCTGTGGGATGTGGGGTCTCCTGAAAGGAGCAGGTTTTACTGCTGTTTTTATTTTCATGGAGTTGACAGTTACCAGGCCTCCCTGTCCTCCAAACCTGAGGACAAGACTTGATATTTAGGCTGTTTTCCTTCATCCTCTTAATTCTGTTTCTCAGCCCTGCTGGTCACCGTCCCACATGTATAATATCTGGAAATGTGACCGTAAAGTCATCCTCTTCTATAGATATATTTTTCACTTTTAGGTTTGAGTTCAAAAGTATTTCTTGTCTGGAAATGCAGAGAAGCACAAAAAAGAAAAACCCCTAATCTCACCACCCAAAGACAGTTTTAATTTTAAGCACTTTGGCATACATAATTTTTAGCTTTTTCTGTACTGGTGGGATATTATTATTTTGTAGAATTTGAATGATATTCTGTCTTGTAACTGACTTTTAACTTTGCGATGTTTGTTTTTTATTATGTCACTAAATATGCTTATACCACATGATTTTAAACAACTGGACGAGACACTGCCTTAGGAAGATGCCACGATTTATTCAGCTGCCCCTCCACTTAACATTCATATTGTTTCTAGTACCTCACTAATATTTTGGCAAGGGTATAACGTAAGTAAACAAATTAGAAGAGCTCTTTCTGTATAAAACATGTTAAACGTGTGTTTGTTCTCTGTTACGGTTTCATTCCACACCCCCCAACCCTAATTCATCACTATCTTGTACTCTTGTTATGTTTGAGATTCCCAAGTTATAGAGTTTTGTACAGTGAAGTCTTTTCATTTCTGCTTCCTTCGCCTTTGTGAAGCTCAGAAATCCCTTTCCCCTGCCCACACCATGTTCACTTAAATGTTTGCCGTTAGTTCTTCCATGGTGTTTTGACACTAAACATGGTCGTCCATCTGGAGTTTATTTTGGTATATGTCTTGAGGCAAGGATTCCTCCATGTTTACTTTTTGCTCAATTATCTTCCCAGCCCCACTTACGAAGCCACCCACCTGTCCTTTCCTTCTGCACTTACACATGCCACCATCAGTTCAGTTCAGTTCAGTCGCTCAGTCGTGTCCGACTCTCCGCGACCCCATGAATCACAGCACGCCAGGCCTCCCTGTCCATCACCAACTCCCGGAGTACACTCAAACTCATGTCCACAGAGTCGGTGATGCCATCCAGCCATCTCATTCTCCGTCGTCCCCTTCTCCTCCCGCCCCCAACCTTTCCCAGCATCAGAGTCTTTTCCAGTGAGTCAACTCGTCGCATGAGGTGGCCAAAGTATTGGAGTTTCAGCTTTAGCATCAGTCCCTCCAATGAACATCCAGGATTGATCTCCTTTAGAATGGACTGGTTGGATCTCCCTGCAGTATAAGGGACTCTCAAGAGTCTTCTCCAACACCACAGTTCAAAAGCATCGATTCTTCGGCGATCAGCTTTCTTCACAGTCCAACTCTCACATCCATACATGACCACGGGAAAAACCATTGCCTTGACTAGACGGACCTTGGTCGGCAAAGTATGCCACCATAGCACACACTAAATTCCTATTTGGATCCGTTTCTGCACTTTCTCTTGTTTCATTAATTTGCCTTGACTTGGGCCCATAACGAACTGTTTTAGTTAGTTACTTTATTTGTGTAACTAAATCCTGCCTGGTACTAAAGTGTTGTAATTCTCATCAGTCATCTTTTCAAAGTGTCTAGGTTTCCCGTTTATTGTTCTCAAAGAATTGATGCTTCTGAACTGTGGTGCTGGAGAAGACTCTTGAGAGTCCCTTGGACAGCAAGGAGGTCCAACCAGTCCATTCTAAAGGAGATCAGCCCTGGGTGTTCATTGGAAGGACTGATGCTAAAGCTGAAACTCTAGTACTTTGGCCACCTCATTCGAAGAGTTGACTCACTGGAAAAGACCCTGATGCTGGGAGGGATTGGGGGCAGGAGGAGACGGGGACGACAGAGAATGAGATGGCGGGATGGCATCACCGACTCGATGGACATGAGTTTGAGTGAACTCCGGGAGTTGGTGATGGACAGGGAGGCCTGGTGTGCTGTGATTCTTGGGGTCGCAAAGAGTTGGACATGACTGAGCGACTGAACTGAACTGATTGTTTTCTATGACTTTTAGACCGTGTGGTGGTTGGAGGGGGGTGTCATTGTTGGGCAGAACCTCTGTCTCTATTCACGTCCTGTTGGAAATGTTAGATGAGGGAGGTCCAATGAGGTCTCTGTGATTTCCTGTAGACATTTTTTTCCAGGTGGGCTTTCATTTATGATCAGTGTCCTTTCTGCCACATTCCTAAGCACAGAGACACCTTACCATACTAGAATCAGATCATCCTGTTGCCAGATTTTTCACACGGATATCATGAGAGACAAATCAGATGTCATTAATTTCTAATGACCCATCAGTTCAGTATTAGTACTAAGAGCAGTAGTGGCTTTCATTACTTGAGGGGAAGATAAAACAGAAAGTCAAGGAAGGAAAGGTATTAGCTTCTTGTTCTGTACTTGGTGAATGTGTGTTTGCTTCTCATGATTCATTACTTTTCTGAGTGCTTACAAACATCAGCTGAAGTGACTTTAGATGTTTGCCAACATCATGCTCCAGTCCATAAGTTTTAGATTTGGGGGCCATTAAAAATCGGGAAATGTGCCCCTCTTGTATACGATTTTATTTTTTCCAACCAAAGTAAAGGATTGAAATGCATGAGAAAGAATACATTGAAATGTTATACAGTTCCCTCTAGGGTGGTTGGTGATATAGCTGTTTTATTTTAGAACAGGCCTGAGAACCATGGCCTGGCACATAGTAAGCACCCAGATATCTGCTGTTAACACTCTTCTGCATTTGATAAAGTGTGTAGACATGCTTTTAAAATGCACACTGAGACTCCATCTTGAGAGGAGGTGTTCTGTTTTCCCCTTAAGATCTAGCTTGATGGATGTGTTTGAACTGAGGCCGACCATGCTGATCTGGAAAACCTACACTTAGACAGCCATCAGGGGTGGCACCTTCTCTTCCCCGTTCTGTGCTTCTAGGTGTTGGTGAAAGATCTGCTCTCTGTCCATGTGTGAATGCAATCAAGGTGGTGTTAGAATTGATGTGGTTCTATGTTAGTGTCAATCTCAAAGGCAGATTTTTGCAGGTGAATCAGTTGGAGAACAGTACAAGCGAGAGTCAGATGGAGAAGAAATGAAGCGGATATTTCAAGAAGACAGTGGTGTGGGGTGGGCGCCCAGCAGGGGGAAAAGGAATTGCTCCCTGCTCAATTCATCATTTTTCTCTGCGATGAAGGGTAATGATAAAGATCAGTGTGGGGACTTGATAACGTGGGCCATCGAGGGAGAGAGGTAGCTGTCCACACATTCCTGGTTCCTTTCTTGTTTTTCTAGGAGCAGTGCATTTCCCTATTTCTTTCTGGTGTCAGGATACCACATTGTCAACAGTTGGGATTCAACAAGCCCATGTTGTAGATCAGGCGGGTCATGGGTCCAAGTGTCTCCCTCCCCACACACCGACCACACATCTGGGTGGATGGCTCTTTGTGAGTTGGCATCCTTCTCCCCCGAGACAGATGGACTTGCTCCAGCCCTGACCTTTGTGCTCTGTTGCTGACTCCTGAAGTGTCTTCTGAGGGTGTCACAGTGAACCCTCAGAAGAGGAGGAAAAGTGAATGTGGTTGGGAAGATGCAATTCCAAGCTGGTTTCTGTGACAGATGGGCTGGGGTGTCAGTAAGCACTGTGGTCCGTGGATTTTGAGCATCTTCTGTGCCTGGGGACCAGGAGAGTTCCTTTGACCTGCTCGGGTGTCTGGCATTCCCTGCCTCCCTCTAGAGGTAGAGGAGGACTGTCTTCTGTCGAAACCCTGACCTCTTCCCACCGAGACCATCTCAGTTTTGTCGGGCCACTTAGCCGTGCAGTGCGGATCCTCGGAAGCCACGGTGACCGTGCTTCTGTCTCTCATTTGGTCTAGACATCCTGCCCCAGGTCTCTTTTCTTTGTGAATTACACTTCGCTATGCATTTGACTGTCCTGAACTTATGGAATTGTATGTTGAGAAGCAGAATTACAGAGAGCTCTCTAGAGTACATGATCTCTAGAGCCAGGAGGCTTGAGTTCAAATCCCACCCCATGTAAATGTGTTCACGTGAGCAAGCGATTGTGCCACCTTTGGGCCACCTTTCCCCACTTGTAACTTGGAGTCGATTAATATAATGTCACAGTCCCACTTTCATCAGACTGTTTGAAGGATTAAATGAGTTAATACGTCTAAGTGGGCAGGGCACTGCCCGGCACAGGATGAGGGCTCTGCAGCTGTGGGCGTACATTCATCTGTGATGTTGAGAATCTTAAGTATTCGAAAGGAAGACAACAATTCTAACTTTCTAGATAGACATCATCCTTAGATACTTCTTTTTAAATGAAGAGAAGGTTGTCTCTTCTAGGAAATTTTTAAATTTTATTTAACAACATAGTAACCAGAAGGTGGAGCTTCATTCCCTTCCTCTTGACCATGGGCTGGATTTAGTGACTCGCTTCTGACGAATCCGGCATGTAAAGGAAAAGAGAATAACTTGCCAGTGGGGCAGCTTGGCAGGACCACCTTTTCTGAGTGATGAAAGTTGACCTGACTGATGATTAGTCAGTCATGATGACGTCATGTTCCCCGGAAGTGACGCAGTAACCTCAGTCAAACTGTAAGAAAACATCTGACCAATCAGAATCGAGGGAAGCTCTACAGGCACCTGACCAGTTCTCTCCAAAAGTGATGAAGTCACCAGAGACACAGGGAGGAACCGGCATGAATTGGAGACGTAACATCTAAACTCTGGGTGGCATCCTGCTTTGGATCCTGGCACAGAGAAAGGGCATGAATGGAAAATACCATAAATGTACAGTCTGTTCTTCAGTAACAGCTTTGAGCCCATGTCTCTTTCTTGGTTTTGACAAATGTCCCAGATGTTAAGACGCAAGACATTAACAGCAGGAGAGGCTGGGTGAGAACATGTGGGAACTCTGTACTCTGTACCACATCTCTGCTGTTCTTCTGTACATCTAAAATTATTTCAAACTGAGAAGCTTAAAACAACAACAACAAAAACAAGTTAAAAAAAAACCCCAACTCATCCTACCTGCTTGTTTGAAAAATGTCTTGAGTTTTAAAGAATATGAAGTATGAGTGGAAGGCCCTGCACTGCCCCTTGGTCCCCGTCTTCACGCCTCTCAAGGGCAGTGACAGTGAACAGGGGTGCTCCTCCTACAGACCTCCTCCTAAGGGCACGTAAAGTCAAGTCAGAGTCACTCAGTCGTGTCCCACTCTTTGTGACCCCACGTACTGTACAGTCCATGGAATTCTTCAGGCCAGAATACTGGAGTGGATAGCTATTCCCTTCTCCAGGGCATCTTCCCAACCCAGGGACTGAACCCACGTCTCCCACATTGCAAGTAGATTCTTTACCAGCTGAGCCATGAGGGAAGCCCAAGGGCAAGTAAACGTTTGCATTTAAAATCGTAAAAAAGGCTTTGGGAAAAAAAAGCTCTCATTCTGCTTATATGCCTTAGACTGTTGGAAAGCTTTTCATTTTAATACAACTATTTTCCAGATTCCTTTTTGGGCACATTTTGGCTCTTCCGAAAGATTTATTTAAAGCGGCATTTGTTTAGCCAGTGCTTAATTTTATTTTCCACTCCGACTTCTAACCCATCCAGGTCCCATTTATATTGCCTCTGCCCTTGCCAGTCTTGAGAAAGCCTCCTGAATTAGCATCATCTGAGAATTTAATTAACTTGCTGTTTACTAACCCTCTCCTTTCAAGATAATTAATGAGGATGTGAAGTGACACCAGGCCCGACACGGCTCCCAAGTGGCACCTGAGCAGCCACCTCCCCGGGCGAGCCCCTTGGGGGTGCCAGCTCCCTCTTGTTTACCTTCAGCCCTGTGGCCACACTGGGTGCAGGTACAGATGTCCAAAGTTTGCTTAAAACCGGGCTCTTCTGCGTCACCTTTAATCCACCCGTTTTTCTGCTGTGTTAATTAAAAAACCTCATTTTACTTAGAATGGAATGCTTATTTTTGTGTGTGCTATTCCCTGGGCAGAGTCTACATTACCGGGCCTGAAATTAAACTAGCTGAGAGAGTCAAGAATTACAGTTCCCTTTTGTTTTCTGTAAAAGTGGCAGCAGAGCATCTCCCTGCCCCCAGCTTTATACTTGATCCAGAAAGTAAGAGGTTGTCCTCAACCTAGAATTCAGTACAGTCTCTGAAACTTTCCCCGATGATGAATGTGTTCCATATCTGCTGCTACATGGTAGCCACTAGCCACAAGTGGCCATGAGCAGTTGACACACAGCCTGACTGGCTGAGGAGTGGAACTTCAAGTTGTTTTTAAATTAATTCAGACATACATCATCACAAGTGGCTAATGGTTACCATATTGGACCACCACTGTCAGTACTTCTTTTTAAATCTGCCTTGGGTTATCTGTGGCGGGTCTGAAATTCCTGGCAGTTTCTGTACCCTCCCCAACAACTTTCTTCTCTGGCAGAGAAGGTAAACTGATTTCTCCATCACATTCGGCAAGCTGTAATTAGGAAGGTAAGTTTTCCAAGGGAAAAAGATGTTACTTTCTAAATCCAAATGTAAATGACTTGGATTATCCGTGTCACTGAGCGCTTCATTCATGCAGATAATTGAGAATTGACAGTGTCCTTTTCCCTCAATTACTTCCTGATAGTTTCATGTGTTACAATGGGAGGAACATGGAGCTGTTTTTAAATAGCTATGTTAATGTCCTCATTAATTTTACCTTTTCCTACCAATTAACAAATATTAACTTCAGAGGCAGAATTAAGTTGGCTTCCCTTATGAAGCCACATTCATCCTGAACACCCTTCTTGCCCGAGTGTGGTGCAGCTTAGGTTTCCACCTTTGGTTTTTTCAGTCTCCTGCTCCCAATAGAGGCACTGGTTTTCAGGGGATCTTTGCACTGGGTTATTCACAGTGTAGTGCAGTGTGGCACCACCAACGCAGATCCAGGATGAGAAGACCGGGGGTCAACTTGTGTGGCCCCCCACATACAAGCCCCATTCTCACTTACAAGTGGCAGAGACAAACCCAAGAGCCTATGGGAGCCGTGTAGGCATCTTCTGTGGGTGCTAGTTCTGGCTGGAGAACACCTGCCCAATCTTACCCAGATAACTGTGAAACACAGTCTATAAGTGTTGGTTGTACAGCAGAGTCACCGATCATAATGTGTTAGTCCTGAAGTTAAGAGTTTTTTAAAACTCTGAGTTTTGAAACTCGTACCGGCAGCCTCCTCGGTTATGGCCAGTTTCTCATCTTTGACCTAACGCTTTCCTCTGTCCATGAGACAGTGAAGAAAGGCATCTGTGTAGCCCTTATTTCACAAGGTAGTTGTGAGAACCAGTTGAGCTAATGAAGGACCAAGCCCTTTGAAGTCTGTGCAAGGCTAGATAAACATGGATGGTGTTATTGAGAGAATGTTTAAATATTTTATTTCTCTAAATCCAGACTTCCTGATTACTCATTGTGGGATGTCAAGATCATTGCTGGCATTCTCCTTTTAAGAGATGCTTAGGAAACAGAAGCGTGGTGTGCAGGAAGATGCACAGGGACGATTGTGACCTCATTTTTCACCTTTTCGTTTTGCTCCCTGGGCTCTTGAAACACAGGTTATTTTCAGCTGCTAGAGGGCACAGAGGATGCCTCCGTTTTTTGTTTTTTTTTTTTAATGGTCGTTAGTAATTCCATCATTAGGTTGGTTAAAAGTTGAATTGGTTACAGGTATTGTTTAGTTTTGAATAAATGTATAACCTTAACTGTCACTCACGTGGCGCTGTTCACAGTGGTTATAGACAGGTGTGGAACTTGAGAGCAGGTACTGCCAACTGCAGAGCACGTTTACACACATGTTCTTACGTTCAAACGTCTGAAAACAAGGATGAATTGTTCTGGAGTGACTTCATAATTCCAAGTTAAATGGTACTTGAATTACTGTTGACCTTCACTTTGAAACAGCTTACTTTTATAATAGGTTTGCATGTCTGGCTCTTACTGGGGTTTGACGAGTTGGAAGGAACTTATTTTGCTTAAAAAAGTGTGTGTGTGTGTACACATGACTGTGTGTTCACCTCTCTTCATTGATATTCTGAATGATTGGGTACAGCTTTCACAAAGTTTTACATCAGAGGTCAGCACATGGCTCCTCGATGGACAAATCCAGCCAGTTACTTGTTTTTATAAATAAAGTTTTATTGGAACACAGTCCATCACTGCTTTTGTGCTTTGGTGGCTGAGTTAGGAAGTGACAATGGAAACCAGATGGCCCTCAGCCTAGAATGTTTACTGTCCAGATATTTACAGGAAAAGAATTGACCAACAGCTGATCTAGATGATAAAAATATGTCTTTTAAGAAGTTGTATTTTTTATAAATTCCGGGGAAATTGTGGATTAAGAAATTGTTTTATCCTGGTCCATCCTTAAAAATGCTTTTGTCAGCTCAGTCTGCTCTGGTTAGTTCTGTGATCTCAAGAAGTTGTATATCAGCTGTTGGATGCAGTGACCCTGGTTTCATGGTAACTAAACCTGCATCAGCTCCTTGCTAATGTACTGCTAGTCATTTTATTCAGTAGACTGAGTAGCTTTCAGTGTTTCTATGGGAAGGATACTGCTCATTAGTGAATATGTTCAGCCTTCAGTTCAGCTAAAGTCTGAATGCCTTCTCAACCTGAAACAGGCAGTATTATTCTAAACATTAAGTAATCTAGCTGTCCCTAAAGACAGAGTGCTTCCCAGTCATTACAAGCTGTGCGCCACCATCGTTCCTCACCGTAATGCCGTGAAGTAGGTTCTTCACGTCGCCATCCAGATTTTATCACCGAAGCGGGAAAGGGTGACTTGCTGAAGGTCACATAATGAGAAAGCCCACTGACAATTTGTGTCATCTCGTGAGTCATGTTGGCGCTGGGAAATGAAGCTGGCACCCGTGGGACTCACACCCAGGGGCTAGCCAGTCCTCCTCACCGGTTCCTGCCCAGCAAGGCCGACGATTTCATCAGCGAGGTGAGTGAACGGGTGATCCAGTAATTAATTCGTCTCTGTCTAGACTTGGGGCCCCAATGAAATCGGATGGTGGGAAAGGCTTCCCAAGTCTTCACATGCCCCCCTCCAACTGATTCTCATCACCCAGCAATGTTTTTTAACTTTGCCTGACCGTTTATCTAGTATATTCCTATTGATTTACTCTCTGGATCCTCATGGCCCTGTGTCGTATGATGGCCTTATTCCATTTGACAACTGAGGAGAGAGCTCGGTGTCTGAGCCCCGCCTCCCCTGCATGACCCCCAGCTCCCAAGCCTGTGTTCTTGGCAGAGTGACCTGAATGATGTGCGTCCATAGGAAGGCACGTGGGCCCTGCCTTCAGGAGCCTTGCAGTCTTGTGAGGGAATATGCCACATACGTAAAGCTGCTAACTGGCCTTCAGGGTCTCAGTGGGAAAAGATGTGCTGTGAGGTGGAGGCTTTGAGGTCAGAGGAGAAAGAATCACGGTGGACTGTGAAATAGGGGCGGAGGTGTGATGCTCAGAAAGAGGAGCAGGATTTGGCTGAGCTGGGAGGAAAGTATGCACAGGAGGGGGTGGCATGAGCCAGTATCTCTCTCTGTCACACACAACACGTGCACACACACACAACATGTATACACACATACAACACATGCACACACATACAACACATGCACACACAGAACACGTGCACACACACAACACATGCACGCACACACACAACACACACACATACACAACACATGCACACACACACAACACGCACACACATGTGCACACACACCACAGTGCACACAACACATGCACACAACACACGCACATGCACAACACACACACACAACACATGCACGCACACACACAACACACACACAACACACAAATGCACAACACGCATGCACACACAGCACATGCACACACACACACAAGCTGGAGCTCGGAGGGAAGTGTGCACAGAAGGAAGTGGTGTGAGCCAGTATCTCTCTCTCTCACACACACACACACACTCACCTGCACGCACATGAGGCCACTGAGAAATCGAGTTCGGGAGACAGCAGAGCTGGCTGGAGAAGGGGATGGGCAGCAGAGGAGGTGAGAAGCTGCTCTAAGGGAGGACCTTTCTCATGTACAGAGAATGATGGAGACAGTGATTCGAGAAGATGAATAGTACCTCTGATTGTTGTGTGAGGAAACAGGAAGCAGGAATGTCGATAGACAGATGGGGAATGAATGGGTCCAAAGCTGGCAGAAAGACCCCCACTGTAAACATACGTGTCACCAGAAACCAGATGGGCTGTTGGTTCCTCTGGCCTCGTGTTATTATAGAGTCATCTGGAAAGGTCATTGAAAAATATTTATTTTAATACTTTCAGCCTTTAAAAGAATGATCTGTAGTCTATATTAATACAGAGCAGGCTCCTGGATCTGAGATTCCACACAGCTGCCACCCAGCACGTTGAGGTGTGGGGAGTAACCAGCCACATCCTTGTACTGGGGCCCCAGGAAGCAACTGCATGCTGGTCTGTGTCCACGTGTCACCGTGCCCAGTCGCACCGTCGCTGCTAGTGTGTAGTGTGCATCAGAGCTCCCTGGTGCCCCAGGGCTGGAAGGATCTCAGCCATCCTCTTCCAAGTCCTGCTTTTCCCCAACATCCCCCCAACCCCCCTCCCTTACACCCCATCATTTTGCTCAAGGAAATTTCCCCAGTTGCCAGCTTTATAGATGCAGGATGTTTTCTGAAACTTGGATTTTACTGTAGGAAATCCCTCGCAGTTCTCCAGCAGGCTTTGCGAACCATCATCTGTCCAGAATGAAACTACCCGTGCCCCCAGCAGACCTTCTCCTGTGGGTCCCACCCACCTCACACTGGCTCTTGGACCTGCTGGGCCAGAGTGAACGTGCTGAAAATGGGGAAGGGATGTTTTGGTCAATGTGGGCTGGTTGGTGAAAACCCTCCCTGTATTTCACCATTTAGAAATAGGTTTTGAAAAATATAACTTACTGACTGGCCTCACAACTACATTCTGCTGGGAGGTTGAGAGTGGAACCAGGAGGTGTGGTATTTCTGGACCAAGTCACTCAGAAGACCCTGGGAAGGGTCTGCTGTAAGCGGGGCCAGCCAGTCAGAAGGCTGAGGAGCCTGGTGCTCAGGCATAAACTGGAAAGGGAGGGGGACACATCCAGGTATTCAGCGTCTGAACCCAGGTGGAAATGGTTCCTTCCTCAAAGGTCCCAGAACTTGGAAACTGATGAAAGTATAACATAACCAGTTCCTTGTGGTCCAGATAGCAGTGGGTCTCAGCAAATAGGAGGACAGGAAACTTGGGAGGAAAATAAAAGATGTGTGTGTGTGTTTGTGAAAAAATACAAACATCCTCATCCTAGTGCTTCGAATCTGGAGACAGTCCAGTTGCTCTGTCAGGCGTGGGGTGGGGGTGCCCACGCGGCCACCTCCTTCCAGATGTCTGAGCACTGTCATGCCACTCCGTTGGCTTGTGGACATTTTCTGTGAGAACTAACCTGTGTACTAAGCTGTTTTCATCTGCAAAGATGCAGTAGACACCTGTACTCGTCCTTGGAGCCGTCTTGGCCGAGTGACTTGGCCCGCAGAGGCGACTGTGCTGTGCGCTCCGCCCCCATCTCTGTGATCATCCAGGCGTCCTGGCTGCTTTCAGTATCCCCAAGTCTCACAGCCCTCAGTCAGTTTAGTAGTAAAAGAGGATGGCTGTGTTAAAGCCAGGTGAACACAGCGAAGGGTGTAGAGACAGCACAGGGTAGAATGACAGTGACCGAGCCGGCCTCTAGCTGGGGAACGTTTGGCTCGTTTGGTGGGAGAAGGACAGCACCTCTGCGATCCATAGATTGAAATAATGGGGTCACTGAACACAGCCATTTATAATAATTATCTCCTGCCCCCCAAATCTTATTTAAACAAATGGTGTATATTTGTAAACGTATTTATTCCGCAGCCCCGGCATCCCACCTGGACTGCAGACTCCCATGTGGGAGTCCAGTGGAGCATTTGCTGAAAAGAATGACACGTGGTGGGCGCGGGTGGGACCACCTGTGCTCTGACATCCCAGAGGCGGGGAGATGGGGTTCTGGCCCAGGTGTGAAGGGTGCCCCTCGCCTGCTCTAGCTGCTGTGCAGCTTGTCAGCAGGTGGAGGGTGGTTTGGGGAGGGTCTCCAAGCAGGAGGGGGCACCAAGCCCAGAAAGCCCAGGGCTGGTGGGTAAGGTGGGAGAAGCCAGGCATCTCATGGTGTGTAGGGTGTGGTGTGGGATGGAGGCTGGACATCTGAGATGGAGGAGGGAATCGGACTCGACCAGCTCGGTCTGGAGTGACAGCCAAGGACCAGGAGCAGCAGGAGAGCATTAGAGGAGCGTCTCAGTTTATTCAGACTTTCAGCCAGCCATCTTTCAGTCCCTACCGCGGGTCAGGAGCTGTGCCCCGAACCAGGATGGAAAGTTCTCCCCACCTGTGAGGGGCTGTCCATGGTGTGGCGGAGGAGTTGGAGGTGGTTTGAAACACAGATGAGTCCGGAGTGGATGCCACTAAAGCAGGTTTTGTGGGCCCAGAGGAAGGAGGGGTGGAGCTGGGAGATGGGAAAGTCTTCGGAGAAGGTGTGGCCTTTGTGCAGAGGAGGGCTCTGATCTCTCCAGCTGTATATTTATTTTATTTTTTTCTTGCTCATTCCTGCTTCAGTCGTGTCTGACTTTTTGTGACCCCATGGACCGTAGCCCACCAGGCTCCTTTGTCCGTGGGATCCTCTAGGCAAGAATACTGGGATGAGTTGCCATGCCCTCCTTCAGGGATCTTCCCGACCCAGGGATCGAGCCCATGTCTCATATGTCACCTGCACTGGCAGGGGGGTTCGGGTTCTTTACCACCAGCGCCACCTGGGAACGTGGTCCTTTCTGGAGGACTTCCCCAGCAGTCTGTCTTCCTAGACAGTCACAGCAGGAACAGGTATGCACACGCACGCATGGTGGCCTCTGAGGGAGGTAAGACGGCTCTCCAGACTCCCCAAGAGCCCTCCAGGTTATCTCATGGGAATTCAGACTTCTGTGATGCCTGTGCAATGGCATAGATGCTGGGATGGGTGAAGTGGGGTTCTAGACTCTTGACTTCCTCCCCGTCTATGAGGGCTTACCCATTCCCAGGACAGAGACTCAATCTCAAAAACTGACGGCACCCGTGAAGAGTAGCAGACTTGTTCTCATCTGGCTTGGGTCCGTGGGCTCCCAGTGTGGTCTCCCAAGTCTCCTTCTGGGAGAGGTCCCTCTTGTACCCGGGAGATGTCGTGCTGGGGATGCGAGCGCTAAGAGTGACAGCCCCAAGGAGGCCAGCAGACACCTGGAGATCTTCCAGCTCTCAACGGATGCTCCCAGTCCTTGAGCTCATGCCCACTGGAATGATTAATTGACGTCCTCCACTCTGCTAGACAATTAAGGAATGCAGGAGAAGGAGGGAAAAGTCTTCAATTGGACCTAATTTGGCACCATATTGTTTTCTGTTAATCTATTTTGTTTTCTGTCCGTCTGTCCCCAGGGACGGGTGCCTTGCTGCTTGCTGAAGCATGCATAACTAATGTCCTCATTAAGGGCTTATCTGTTTACCAAGGCCAGGCGAGGAAGCCAGCCTGCCAAACCTAGGCGCAAGCTGGGGGCCGTTGCCTCCCTCTGGGCCTTAGCCCCACCTCATTAAGCTGGTCCAGGCTATTGATTGGGAGCCTGTGTTTGGAAGAGTCTTACTTACTCCATGCATTATCTTGACAGATTGATCAGACCTGATTGAGAACCTCTTAAAGAAACGAACAGCTGTAATGGGAAAGTTGGACTCTGTCATCCGTTAGGATGATTCTGGGAGCAAGAAGAACAAGTCTGACATCTTGGAGCAATTGTATTTACAATTAACATGGCTGAAAACGATTGCCTCTATTGATCCCCCCTTCCTGCAATTACAGCCCCATTGTTTACATTCCAGCACTTCAGTTATAAAAAGGAAATTCAATAATTATTGCATTATTTAAAGTTAAAGTGCCACAGAGTTTGCTGGCTACGCTTGCTGGTTGATTTAACGTTCAGTAAAATCCATGCTGAGCTCTCCATCTTGAGGCCGAACAGTATCGGCTTTTAATGAGACTTAAAAAGAGGGGGAAGGAGAGCAAAACCTAGTGCACAGGGTGTTTGTCTGGGTTATTTATGGGGGGACCCAAAGGCAGGGCGGAGAAACTTGCCATGTCATCTTTTGCAAAATTATGTCCCCTCTTGCCAGCCGTCTCCTGGTCTCTCGACTCTGCTTCCTCAAAGAAGCACTTCTCTCTTTCCACTCTCTCAGTCCCTTGTCCCCTTCCCACAAGTGTAACTTCTCCTTCTTAGCCATCAACAAAATCCACAGAATTTAAGGAGAAAGAGTGAAGCATCTTAGCACCCAGAAGGAGTGACATGAAAGGCATTTGTTTCAAGGGAATTTTTCTCTTCGTACAGTCATTTTCCTATTTTCTGATTCGAGAGGAAAAAAATGAAATAAAAAATGAAGGCCCCCCCGCCACCGCCACTTATGAGGATGAAAGCCCTACGCGTGTTCACTGCCCCCTGCCCGTATCACGCTGGCGGCCCTGACCCCTCTCATAACGAGGGTGATGAGGGTGTTGGTCAACAGATGCTGGGAGCTCGAGAGGTGCCTCCAGGTTGGAGAACCACACTCAGGCTCCCAGCAGCAGCAGCTGGAAAGTTCAAGAGCACGGGAGGAATTTTAAAGACCGTTTTATTTTTCTCATATTTGGTGGAAACTCTCTGGTGGGCTGGGTTCCAGCAAAGACATCTGGACAGGTGTGCTCAGCGGGGTGCTGAGCTCGCGAGGAAAAAGTGATGCCTCATGCCTAGCCATCAAGAGTCACGCTTTCAGCCCCAGCCCCAGGAAATTTGAGACTGCAGGTGTGAAAGGGGAGAGGAAGATGAATGGAGCCAATTCCGACTTTTATGAAGTATCTGGAGCGGGCCGGTAGCAGGCAGCTGCTTCCGTGGGCCTTTTTCATTAAAGAGGTGAATTCTTGAGTGCTGGCACTGCGTGATTTATCGAGTGCAGTTTGCTAGCATCTGAAATGCTCTTTGGGAAAAGGTGGGTGATGCGGAGACTTTAGGCCTGGGCAGTTTTCCTTCTTACAAGGAAATACCTTCATGGGTTCCGACTTAGGTCTCTCCTCCGTGGTGTTCGCTGTCCCAAGCAGCTGTTCTCAAGAGTGTGATCCCAGACCACCAGCATCAGGGAGACGGTCAGGAATTCTCCCTCCCTACCCCGAACCTGGACCTGGTGAGTTAGAAACCCTCAGGGTGGGCCCCAACGCTCTGCGTCGGGACACCCCACCTCCCACCCCAAGTGCTTCTGAGGCACGCTCAAGCCAGAGGGCCGCAGAGCTGGAACGTATCTGTATCTTTAACTGCTGAGTCCGTGCTGTGTACCTGCCAGCCAGGTGAGGAAACAACGTCCAGCCTCAAGGTGGAAAGATGACGCCCATGCCAAATGTTTGGGCAGTCCTTCCCGTCTTCTGAGTCTTTTCCACATTTGTTTGCTCGTGTGGTTTTAAAAATTGCCTCCAAGGAAGACAGGGCAAGTATAAACATCTGTGTTTCACAGATGAAGTAACGCACCTGTTTTGACTGCCAGACAAGTTTGTTTTTTTTTTTTTCTTTCTGCTATGTTGACTGTCATGGGATTGGAGATACAAATAAGCAGAAGCGTGGATTTGGGAAACCAGGGATGTGTCTGTTTCAGCTCAGTTCTCCTTCCCTGGTCCTCACCTGGGGTGTTGGCAGATGTGCTAAAGAACAAGGTTTCTGATTTTTCACTATTTGGGCGCCGACAGACAGAGAGATCCAGTAAACAGATGTGGTTCTGGAGCAAGGGCCTGGGCCTGGGGTGAGGGTCCTGGCCTTGCCGCACCAGCTGTGTGACTTTGGGCAAGTGACTTAAAATAAGAATTAAGCGCCTCAGGTAAGGAAGAAGTCGGTCACGTGCACGTGCAGTTTCCCCTCTGTTTCATAATTTCTGCACATCGAAATTTCTTTACTGCCAACAAGTCGTCCTGCTTCGAGACTGGGGGAGTGGGGCGGCGGTTCCCAGGGAGGGGACAGACTGGACGTGAGGAGGGAAATGTCAATAGGTGAACTCAGTAACATTCATTCCTGTCCCCAATCTCAAAAGCCTAACCCGTTTGCAAAGTGATGATGATAATAACCTTATTAATTATGAAGGTGAGCCATATAGCAGGCGCCGTGTTAAGCACCTTTGTGTGAATTATCCCATTGATCTCTCCCACTCATACTGTTATTGTCCCGATGTTGCAGATGAGGAAACTGAGGCTCAACCCATGTGTGTATATCTTGCCCAGAGTAGCACAGAGGGAGGGTTTTCCCCGGCCTGCCTTAACCCAGAGTGCTTCGTAAACCACCGTTACGGCAGCTTTGTGACCTGGAGTTGAATGCGGACCAGCTTGAGTAGTGCGAATATGGTGGCCTTTGTTTCATGTGGGGACTTAAACCCGTGGGAGCTGAAGAGGAGCTCCAGGAAGGAAGCGTATCTTCACGAATGAAGAAAGTCACTGTTCCCGGTACCCTGTCTTAACGAAGGGGTGACCTTCGGACTCGAGGAGCCCGGGCTCGTTCCTAGAGAATGGTCAGGTTGATGTTAGCCTGGGACGTACTCTTTTTCCCCACCGTGTATTTCCCTTGGCTTCCCAGTTTATGTACATGCTCATTTGACCAGTGTGGAAACTAGCCCTTATCTTGCTTGAGACCCCGTGCTCTGATGGGCCGCCTCCTTTAGGAAACCCTGAGAAGGTTCGTCTCTGTGTGGTTATGCCATGCCCCTCTCTGGAGTTTTCCCAAGAGGGAAACGAAATCTGTTAGTACCAGCATTCCACAAGCGCCCACATTTGGTTTTTTTCTAGACAAGACTCAAAGCCGAGTCTGATACACCCTCTCAATGGTTGCAGATTCCTGCTTATTTTACTTCTAGAATTTATTGTGCTTCTCTCTAAGGACCATTCATCTTCTTGAGACTTTTGAATGAGGAGATGTCATTCTTGCGAGCCAAGAGATCCAGGGTTGGAAAGCCTGAACTCCAGCCTTGGAACTCGGATGCCGAGAGCAAACAGTCAGGGCTTGTTCCAGGGCATGAGGAGTCTGGCCTAGAAACCAGAAAATAGGTCAGAGATTGATCTAAGGGAACGTTTTTACTTCCTTTTACTTTCTCTTGTAAATTGTGGTCGGGTCTTATATCTTAACGCTGTCTGCTGGGCTCCTGCAGTGAAATAGGACTAAATTAACATGTGCCAAGGTCGAGGGCTTGAGTGGGTGAAAAGCCAACATGAAACAGAAAATACATATATATTTAGGTTGACCTTCTGGAAGCCTTCCTAAGAATGCGACATTAAATCTGGAACAGTAACACCACTCCTGATTAAAAAATTAACCACCCCTCTTCCAGATTGAGTTACACCTGAAACAGTTGCTTCTTTAGATTTCAAGGTGAATACCTGGGTCTGGGGCGTCTTGGGTCCCATGACAGCCCCCTGCAGTCAGTGCAGCATCGCTGGGCGACTGTGGACCCGGCCTCCAGCCCCTGGTTCCAGCCCTGTTTTGTCCATACTCTGTGGGAACTCATGGGTGGGAGGAGGGGTCATGTGACCTCTCAGAGCTTTGGGTTTCTCCAAGGACAGGAGCCAAACACTGCCCACCTCGGGCTGTAATGAGAAAATGAAGTGTGCGGAGGTGCCTCCTCAGCAGTGCCTGCCGTGCAGGGTTACGATGGCGAATTAACCCCCCTCACATCTTCCTTATTCCATCTTAGTGGGTAATTAGCGGGCTCACTCCGGACCTTCATCTTCCTGTCCTGTCTCACCGGAGGTGTTGGTGAGACCTCTGCAGCCTTCTCCCTGAGCCCCTGGCTTGCTCTGGTTAAGTTTTCTCCTCCAGAAGCCTGATGGGACAGCGGCCTCTTCCATCAAGGCCTTCCGTGTGTGGGTTGGGGGGCCCTCCCCCCTAGGTGTAGGTCACCCCCACGTGCCCCAGGAGGGGTGGATCCCTGGGAGCCACTTTACCTTACCCATCACGGAGCTTCACCGTTTGATCTGCCCTCCGGGTGCGGTTGCGATGTATTCGTGGGAGAATGTGGTGAGCCGGGGTGGGCGTTTGTGTGTTCCTCCTAACAGGTATTATTCCCCGAGGAAGCTTCCTTTGTGAATCCTGTGTGTTTTCGTTTGTGAGAGTGTGTGTGCGAGTGTCAGAGAGTACTTTGTCCATTTCTACTTTAAAGGGGAGGCTTTGACAAAACCTAATCAATATTTTGCATTCCATGCATGAAGAACCAGATGTTAGAAGTTTCCTCTTGTTGGGGAAGAGGAGGGAGCCGGGGCCCCTCCAGATTTATAGAAATCGATGTTCTCTGACAGAAGTTGGTTAGTTTTCCTGGGAAACAAGTAACAGGAACACACTTTTTTGATTTTCGCGATGAATTATTTTCTAACAAGAGCCCTCTTCTCATCTCCTTGACTTTCAGTTGCTGGCCGGGGTGGACGAGCCCAACATGCTAACGGGGTGAAATCCCACAAATACTGCCGGTGGCTCCTTTTTTTTTTTTTCCAATTATTCATTTTCTCTTCATACCCTCCCTCACGTGCCAGGCTCATTATCCGAGATGCCTTTTACTCTATTGAGGTCTTGTCTTTTCCAAGTTCTTCCCCTGAAACCAGACCCAGAAGCAAAGATGGGGGACCCCGGACATCTCCAGGTCAGGGGCACAGGAGTGTCACCTGCCAGATAAACCCAGCCCAGCCTTTTATTGATGAAGTATAAATGCTCCCGCAGGATTGGACAGATGGACAGGACAGGGTCCCTGGTCAGCACGAGGGAGCCCCCCCGGCTCATTGCCAGCACAGGTGCTGCTCACCCAGCGTGTGCCAGTCCAGCTCCGACGTGCTGAGGACCATCTGTTTTCTGCTGCACAGTGGTCATTTGGAGAAATTGGAGTTTTCAGAGTTCTTTCCTTGCTTCCATTTATGAGTCAGACCCGGTATTTCCTTTTTGTGGGTCCTTGTACTTCTTTGTGCTTTCAAGAAGTAAATCCTATTGCCACGTGTAGAACTTTATTTCAGTGGAAACAACTGTACACTTGCAGTTCTTATAACCCAGTGTTTTGCAGGCATTTTTTTTTAAGTTTTTTTTTTTTTTTTCTTGATGTGTTCCATTTTTCAAAGTCTGCACTGAATTTGTTACAGTATTACTTCCATTGTTTATGTTCTGGATTTTTGGCCATGAGGCATGTGAGATCCTAGCTCCCTGACCAAGGATGGAACCGGCACCCCCTGCATTAGAAGGCTAAGTCCCAACCACTGGATTGTCAGGGAAACCCTTGCAGGCACTTTTAAAACCAGACAGTAAGGCTGGGGAAATCAGGGAAGCCCTCGGTGGTTCAGGATTCAAGGTGGTAAGAGAGGCTGTCTGGACGGAGTGCTGGACTAGACCTTGGTTTCTACTCTTCCTTCAGCTGAGTCAGCCTCCCTTCCTTGACTGATTTGTTGGTCCTGCTTCTCCATTACTCACTGATTGGTTTTTCTTGCGTGATCCAGTGATTTTCCTGTGCCACTGGAGGAAGTATCCTCACGGTGGTATTCACACCAGAAGGTTGCCCTCCTCATACCTCTTGGCCTGTCTGCCAAGTTACTACTATCACTGCCTTGTTACTTGCAGGGCCAGGCCCTCGGGTAGGGCTTTGTGTGTGTGTCTGTGTGTGTGTTTACATTGTGCGTGTTTTCATGTGTTGTTGACATCTAGAATCGAACCAAACCCTGCCCAGTGGGCCCAGTGACCATTTTTTGTTGGGTCCACATGTAGCACACATGGCCGCAGTTGAAGTTATTGTTCTGTTTTCTTATTCTTTACTTTGTTTTTCTAAAAAACCTTTATGGTTATTTATGGCTGCATCAGGTCTTAGTTGCAGCACGCGGGATCTTCATTTCAGCGTGTGGGGCCTCTGATTGCGGTGTGTGGGTTTCTTCCCTAGTTGGGGCAGGTAGGCTCTCCAGTTGAGATGCACAGACTCAGCAGTTCTGGTGCATGGGCTTAGCTGTTCTGCGGCATATAGGATCTTCATTCCCCAACCAGGGATGGAACCTGCATACCCCTGCCTTGGAATGCAGATTCTTAACCAGTGGACCCCCAGGAAAGTCCCCTGTTTTCTCTTTTAGACTGCACCAATGACCCGCTACAGGTGAACATAAAGAAATCTTGAGCATAGAGTTCAGAAAGAAATAGATGGAAACAGCCAAACAAGTCTTGGGTCCTCCTACCTGAGGATGGGCGAGCTCTGTGATGGAGGGGGAGAGGCTTGGGGAGTCCACTGTCTGTGTGGGAGAATTTCCTGCCTGCCGAGAAGAGCAGGAACTCTGAGATGAGGCAGCCCCTTCCCTGAGTGTTCCACTGGGGTTTGTGCCTCCGTGGATTCTTCGTATATTACAGTGAATTTAATTAAATACACTGTGATCCCAACTGAGGGTATCCTAATTAGCTGGGTCAGGAACAAATCATTCTCCCTCCTTCTCCAGATGGAAACATCTACTCTGTCCTGCGGGGAAAGCATTTCCGGGGTGACAGGCTGGCCCTGTGGAGTCGGTCTCTCCAGTCCGGCCCCTCCTGCTGCTTCTTACAAGGCAGGTTCCCTGGGTGGAATTCTGGGGATGGGCCAGCGCATCTTGGGAGGGAGAGGGTGCCCGGCCACCATGGTCAGGGCCTGGACCCACTGAAGGCCTGGGAAGGGACCAGATGGTGCGGAGAAGTCAGGACCCTGTTGCTGGCTTCAGACCCCTGTTTGCTGCATGTTCGATAGCCTGAAAACTGCCCAAGCGGGAGCCTATAAGATGTGGTGAGAACAGGAGCTGTCACGTGCAGGTAGACCCCCAGAGATTCCAGTTGTGAGCGGAAGTTTTTGTTGGGGTGTAACCTTTATGAGCAGGTGTTTCCTCGGAATGGAGAAATAGTTTATTCTGGATTTCCATGTGTATGTCTTGGAGAGTGAACTTGGAGTACGCAAGCAAGCTTGGAATTTTGAATTAAGCTTCTGTGCAGGTCTCTGAGAGGGGACCCTAAATGTCCGCTACACTGGGTTTAGAGGGAGAGGCCGTGGCTCTGTTTCCCGCATTTTCTGCTTTTATTCTTGTCTCTACCATTTGTATTGGGCACCCATTTTCTTTCCAAAATGGTTCTCACATAGTAGACCAAAAGGATTCCTGGGGGCAGCAGAGATTACCATTGACTACCAGCAGTCAAGTGTGGTGGTTTAGGGGCATCATCACTGCATCAGTTATTTTTCCAGCAGGAGTCCCCAGTGTGATGTTTATTTCAGTTGAGGATTTATACAGCCCTGTCACCCGAGAGCCCCCGAGTCTGAGGGTGAACGACATCTGACATCTCAGCTCCCATCCAACTCTTTCTGGCCGTGTTATCCTCTCTTCTGGCTCAGAGACTAGAAACCCCAGACGTTTGGAAAAGAACCCTCACATCCATGTTAAAATTTCATGTTTAAGGTTCAGAGCCTTACTGCCAGGAAATCGTGTTTCACGGGAAGGTAATGGGAATTTGGGGTTAAGGCTTCAGTGATCCTTTCTGAGATTTCTTAGTTTACGATATCACCAGAATCCCTTGATAGGACTTATCGCTTTGGATTCCATGGTTATTTTCCCTGTTAGCTTTCATTCCGTCAGTTTCTGTTGAAACTTTAATAAATGTAGTTTGTTGGGTCTTAGTGATCCAAGGTGGCCGTTCCTGGCTCCTGTACGAGTTCCCTGTTCCTCAGTCCCAACCCTAACGCTTGCTTATGGGAATATCCGGGTTCCATTTTTGGCTTTCGGGGGTCCCTATGGAGAATTTGGAGAGAATCGGCGTGGGCAGGCTCATTTTGTTTTCCTTTCCGTCCAGCCTGTCTGTCTCTCTCTCCAGAGTCCCACCCTCCAAAAATTGTGGCTTTGGAGCTTTCCATCCTTGGCAAGGAGACTTAAGTCAGGGGGTGCAAACTGAAGAGAAACCATTAAAAAAAAAAACCAGCTCAAATTTATTTCAAGAAAAGTAGCTTTGTGTTTTTGGTGGTTGTGCTCTGACAGTTAGCACTGAGCTTGCTTGTTATTCGGTCTCTCTCAGGTTCAGGTGGTAATTTCTGTAGGCCAGCTCTTACTGGCGGCAGGGCTGGGGAAGGCATATTGTTTTGCTCCAAGGCTCTGCGCTTGAGTGTGTTAAGTCACCCATTTCTGGGAAAGAAGGGATTGTTCTCTGCCGATACCTGTGAAACCCTTCACTGTGTTACCTGCAAGTTGGCCCCAGAGCAAAAGTTAACGTCGTGTGGCCAGTCTACACGGTCGAGGGCCTGCGCCCGCTCCCCTTCTTCAGCCCTCTGTTGTTGCATTCATATTTCCTCTGCCAGTGAGGTCCAGACCTGCTTCTGGGATGTTCACACTTTTTCCGTGAATGTCGGATGTGTGCATGTGAGCACATGAGCCTCAAAGCTGTGTCATCCAGTAGGAACAGCTGGGCCACTCTTGTTAGTATTGAGCAGAGGGCAGGGCATTGACTTCTGTGCTTCCTGAGTGTCTCACAGTATAATCAGGACAGGACAGAGGTCCAGGCAGGACCAGAGATGGTTACAGGCACGGGCGTCAGATAGAGCAAGTGTGGTCAGAAAGGAGAAGAGCGACACAGGGCAATCCCAAGGCCTTATTGTGCTTCCTTGGGCTGGGCTCTAGGGACTGGAGGCGGGGGTGAGGGCCAGGAGAAAGAAGGAAGGACAGGTGGTAACCTGAGCCATAAATACGCGGTCTCAATTTCCTCCTCCAGAAGGATCCTGGGGGCGGATGCTGCCAGGTTCCAGTTCTCTTTCTCCCGTTAACTAGCTGTGTTACCTTGAGTCAACCACTTAAAACTTCTTGGGATTTTTTTCCCTGCTTTATGTGTACCCGTGGAAGGACTAATGCTGAAGCTGAAACTCCAATACTTTGGCCACCTTATGCGACAAGTTGACTCACTGGAAAAGACTCTGATGCTGGGAGGGATTGGGGGCGGGAGGAGACGGGGACGACAGACAATGAGGTGGCTGGATGGCATCACCGACTCGATGGACATGAGTTTGAGTGAACTCCGGGAGTTGGAGATGGACAGGGAGGCCTGGCGTGCTGTGATTCGTGGGGTTGCAAAGAGTCGGACACGACTGAGCGACTGAACTGAACTGACTGAATAGAAAAATTCCCTCTCTCCCTAAAATGAGTCATTTGAAGTGAAGGAGGTGGCCTTTCTATACTAGGAGCATGTCAGTTCTCTAATTCTTAATAAAAAGGGTCCATAGCTTTCCACGTGTTCTCACAGGGACCCCAAAGGATGTGAATATTGTGCTTGGATCCAAGTCTTCTTCAAGATGCAGAAGTCTGGGTTCTGCTAACTCCATGGCCTCCACTGGTTTGGGAACCATACTTTAAACCTGTCATGTCTGCTTCGTACTGACTCCTGGGCTTCCGTGTTCTGGAATCAAAGTTCTGTATTGACACAGACTCACCCCAGAGTGTAATTTTGACCGGCTGAACACTAAGCTGAATGACCTTGAGATGTTGAGGGAGAACTGGTCTGGACAAATTTCTTTTTCTTTTTTTCCTAATCTAGGGGAAAACCTAATTTCAGGGTCTCCTTATAGACTAAATACAAAAGCTTGAGTCATCTTTCTTGTGAAATAGCCACACAGCAGCTTTGGTGCTTCGTTACTGACCTAAGATTCTGTGCAGGTAAGGTGACCACCCTGCAGGCTATCCCCTAAAGCGGGTGCTCGTCACTTTTTCCACAAAGGGCCAGATAGTAAGATTTCAGGCTTTGCAGGCCATGTACTCTCTATTGCAACTGTTGAACTCTGTCTGGTGTTCAGAAAGCATCCATCGACGATGTACAAACCAATACATTTTGTGGCTGTGTTCCACCGAGACCCCATTTGTAAAACCAGGCAGCAGGGTGCGCTTGGCCTGTGGCCATAGCTTGCCGACCCCTGTTGCACATAGAGCAGACACTTTGGAGATAAGCGGAAAGAGGAATCTTGGATTCTTGTGCCAGGAAGCCCAGTTTTACGCTGGGAGGGGCGGATCATCAGCATTTTTAGCACTCGGATACACCTGGAGCAGGCAGGAACGAGAGTTGCTCCCTGTCCTCATCAAGCTGCTGGGGGAAGGGCCCCCTGGGAAAAGCGAGTCACCCCGGAAAGGGCTTGTCGGGCGGCCGGCAGGGCGGGCGGGCTCACGGCCCGGCTGGGTTGGTGCGGCTGACCGGGGCACGCCCCTCTCTCTCCCCCTCGCAGCACCTACAGCAGCACGAGAGCAGCATGGAAGGGGAGAGTTGCTACTACCACTGCGTCCTGTGCAGCTACTCCACCAAGGCCAAGCTCAACCTCATCCAGCACGTGCGCTCCATGAAGCACCAGCGCAGCGAGAGCCTGCGCAAGCTGCAGCGGCTGCAGAAGGGCCTCCCCGAGGAGGACGAGGACCTGGGGCAGATCTTCACCATCCGCAGGTGCCCCTCCACCGACCCCGGTGAGTGGTCTCGCGGGCCGCGGGCGACCGCTGTGCTCTGGGCATGGGGGGCATGCAGGGACTGTCACTTTCCTCTTACCTTTAAAATTTTTTTAGAGGACCTTAGCACCACTTTTCTTTGCACGTCATAAACCACTGCCCAGTGGCAAGCCAACAGACCGTGTGTTGTCCCCTCTCCCCAGGTGCAGCCAGCGTGCATTCTAGATTCAGATTTTGGGTTCAGATTGACATAAAGAAAATGCTGAAGTATGTCTTGCTCAGAATTGAGATTGGGCAGTCTGTGGCCTCGAGTCTGTTCTATAAGAATGAACTTCAGAGGTGATCGAAGCAATGAGTGCTTGTTAAAAACATCGTGACTGTATCCGAGCGCCCCGGCTATTCCTGACTCAGAGCTGCCCCTTCACAGAGAGCAGGGGGACCTTGCCGCAGCCCTTGCCCCGTGTCTGCTTCCCGCGGGTCTTCTAGCCTGCAGCCCCTTCTCCTGTCTTCCCCATGTGACTTACTCCCACAGGAACCTCATACAGTAGACTGTCCCCTCTCTCTCACTTTTTTCAGCCTCCCAATCCCTTTCTCTCCACTTGGGAGCATAGCACAGTCACCTATCTCTTTAAAAACCATACAGCAAAAGCTCTCCCTTAATCCTGGGTTCTGCTGTCTGTCTACAACAGAATCTTCAGATTCTTGAAAGAACAATCTGTGTTGGTCCATCTCCAGTTTGTATGTCAGCCTGTCAGAGCCTGTTTCCTCTCATCATCAAACCATGCTTGAGAAGGCACCTTTGACCTTGGATGTACCCAGCCCAGTGGCTATGTGCTGGGCTTCTTTCTCGGTCTTTGAGGTTGCTGCCCAGTGCCTTCGGGAAGCGCCCGTGCCTGGCCGTGTTTCTGTCTTGTTCTTCGGCTGCTCTGGACCATCCTTCATGCCCCTGCCTGGCTCATGGTCCTTGGTCTGCCCCACAGGCCAACATCGCCAGGCACTAGGCTTGGCCCTTGGCTCCAAGCCTCTTGAAACTTTGCTCTCCTGCCGTCAGCACGTGCCCTCTGGGCAGCTCCCTGGATTTCTCACTGGGGCCATCTCACCTGCCGAAGTTCACGACTTCTCCTGCACACAAACCCCTTTGCCCATTCCGATGGCGTGTTGCCGCACGACCTGGCCAGGCTGCAGACTCGGGCGGGCCTTTTGGTCTCTCCGTTGCCTGCAGCACCCTGTCAGCCATTGAGCTGTCATGGCTGTGTGGGGTTTTAATCCTAATGTTATCAGATTGCACATTTTTACAGTTTTTAAAGGCAAAAAGTTATATAAACCTTACTGTGAAAAATGGCATGGCCCTCCCCAGTGCCATTCCCCAGAGCCCGGCTTTCAAGTTTAATTGTTCCTTTTTTTACTCATGGCTGTATTTCTTAACACACCTCTACTATTGTTGCTTGAAATATTTTTTTTTTTTTTGGCTAAGTGTTAGACATTACCTATTGGCTTTCTACACTGGAAGATAAGGCTTTTACTAGTATGCCATTCTGCAAGCCCACACACTCATACCTACTCACACACACCCCATCCACAAACTCACATTCCCACCCCGCCCCCACTCCTTACACAGACTCAGTGCCCACACGCCCCAGCCCCTCAATGCATTCTGTCTTCCCCTCCGATCCGTCTTCCATTACTATTAAATAATAATTTGGGGGCATATTAATATTCAGTATTTTCATTATTCTAACTCTATAAATATTCATCACAGCTGAGCCATGTAGAGTTTTATAATTTCATTTACCTTCTTGTACAACTTTTTGTTTTCTCTGGTTTTCTAGGTACCTATGATTAATTCATGGCTAACCCTCTGCCAGAGTAGACGTTTTCGCCACTCTGCAGGCTCTGCTATATCACTTTATCTGTCAGCTTTGTTTCCTACTGGAGGCATCGCTCCAGAGCCCCCATGGACTTCTCTGCCCACAGCTTCTATGTCCATCACCCAGCTGCTTCTCTTCCCCCTTTTTCTGCATAGATGGAGCTAGATTCCCCAATGATGGGATACATCAGAATTTGAGAATGTTTCCTCTCTGCTCGAGTAGGATTATCACAGAGGGGGGGCCAGTCCTCCTAGCAGTCAGTCTGAATTGTCGCTTTGGGAAAGTCCTGCGTGGGGATCAGGGTGATTTTTGTCACCCCCAGGTCACTGCAGGATGGACTGTGCCTTCCCACCTGTATCATGGATGCCTCTTTTGTTTAAAGTTCATTCTTCACCTCTGGGGCTTGTGTTTCATGTGTGACCCCATAGTTCTGCCCTAGAATGAGACCCAGCACCCACCGACATGCCAGGGCCCCAAGACTGGGACCATTATGCCATCCGGCGGTGGGGGTCCCTGCTCCCCATGAGGGCATTTTGGCCTGTTTGTTTTGCTACTCTCTTTATTCTGCTGTTAAGCCATTTCACGGGGTTCTTCTTCCTCTACCAATATACTCAGATCTGTTTATTTCAGGGTTTAATTTTTTTTTTTAACCAGCTTTGCATACGTCATTGTTTTAATCTTCCACTAAAAGCTGGTCCCTTTTGCCCCCTCAATTCTTTCTTTCACTCTGCTCAGAATTCCCTTTTTATTAATGAGGTGCCCCAAACTAAATAGTGTACAGCTGCCATTTCACCCGGGGTCTATGAGCTGGAACAAACAGTTCCCTGTTTTATAATGTAATACTTCTATTTATGCAGTCGCTGTGGAATTGCGTTCTTACACCATTGCCTTCTGGGTTTCTCTCATTTAATGCGTATTAGAGTTTTTTTTTTTTTCCTCCCTCTCCAAAGTGTATGAGCAACTTTCATCTAGATGATAGACTTCCTTTCTGTATTTCAGAATCCTTCTGTGTTGTCTTCGGCCTGGAGTCATGTTTTCTCTCTCCACCTACCTCCCTTCCCACCCTGCACCGCCCCTTCACCCACATGCTCTAGCTAAGTGTATGCTCTTTACTGATGACTAAGGCATAAATTACTAGGTAATGTCCGTATTAACATGAACAGTAACTCGGTTCTGTTTTAGAAACTCCTTCAAGAAAACTCATCTTAAAACATATCCTCCTCCCTTGCACTGGGAATGGACTCTTATAAACTTCTTGGAAGAATGTCTTCAAGAGAAGGGCCACGTGGACCTGGTAGAATTAAGACACTGAAAGTCATCATCTTCTGGTTTTGTCAAGACAGACTTCATAAAACAGGTGTCCCTTGTTCCGCCATGCTTAGAGACACTGCATCATCCTTTTACAGGTGAAAGGTTCATGGCTGCCCCGCTTGGAGCAAGTCTGTGGGTATCATTTTTCCATCAGTATTTGCTCACTTTGCATCTCTGTGTAATGTTTTGGTAATTCTCACAGTATTTCAAGCCCTCCACCAGCAAAAAATATTTCGACCCCTTGAAGGCTCAGATGATGATCAACATTTTTTAAGCACTGAAATGTTTTTTAATTAAGATATTTGTTTTTTATTTAGTTTTATTAAGATATTTAAGATACTTTATTTTTTTCCCCCCGACCTTAATAGACTACCATATAGCGTAAATGTAACTTTTATATGCACTGGGAAACCACAAAATCACATAACTCACTTTGTTCTCATACTCGATTTATCACAACATCTGGGAGGTGTGCCTGCAATTCCCACTTCTCTCCTCTGGAACATAAAGGTTGGGGCCCTGATCTTCAGCTGGCAAGGTCGTCCATGTGGTGTGAGGAGACCTCAGGGCATCTTTGGGCACCTGCTGGGAGCCCTGCATTCTGACTCTAAGCCGTGTGTAAACAGTGGTGCTGTCTAGGGTTTTCGTTCCTGGCGTTCTGTCATCACCTGGTGAAAAGCCGGTGCTCTCTCTCCTTTCCTTTCCGCCTGTCTTGTCCACACACCAGACAGATTTACACAGAAGCCACCGGAAATAGCGTCCTTCCCTTCCCTGAGCGCAGGGCCTCGGAGCACCTTCTGCAGCGGCAGGGCTTCTCTTGCCGAGGCTGACGGAGTGGCCTGTCCCATGGTTTCTACCCTGGGGTTGACAGAAACACCACTCCTTCAAACCTTACTTGTTAGCTTAGTCCCACATGTTTTCCAGTCAGTCAGGTTCACCAGGTAGTCTGCCAACCCACATGGAAGCGCAGAGAAGGAGAAATTGTGAAAGTCTCCTCTGCCTTCAGAATTTTGCAGCAATGGCCGAGATTCACACCCCCCACTGGCTCCCCAAGCCCCTCGAGAGCCCTCATGACCAGCCTTAAAGTATCAAGGTCCTGCCCTGCTCCACCAAAGGGCTGAGTCTTGGTTGCTGACCACATGCTGGTACCTAGTCCGCCCTCCCCGACACAGGCCTGCTTGTGGTCACGTGTTACCCTTACTTCCATCAGAGAGTCCTGTAGTAGATTTTTTTTTTTTTTTACCGAGTGCAGTGGCCTTTGTGGTTATGTTTGCCACCCTCACCTCTGTGCCAGAAACACACACACACACGGCCTTCCCATTTAAAAAAGAATGTCTTGGAAATGTACATCTCACAGAAAAGAAGGTAAGCACACTACCGAGATTCGTGCCTTCCCAACACTTTTTGTGTGTAATCTGGTATTTTGATCTTGGCTTGAATGTATTTTCTGCAGGACCAAGTATTCTCTTGACTGTGTTGGGATTTGGCCTTCCTGTTTCATTCCCTCCCCTTCCCACATGCACACAGAGAAAGGGGGACAAAGCTCGTTGCTGCGGCGACACCTGGGTTATATCGCCCAGCGGTTGGCTTCAGCTCTTTGCTTCTACTTAGTTGACCAGAAGCCCTTGGAAGATGGAAAGCACGCGTAGGTGGATCATGTGTAGGATCAGCTTCCCTGTTTGCTTATTAAAAAGGCATTTCTGGCTCCTGGGTGAAACTGTAGTTAATTTCGCTCTGTCAGTGCCCTGAGCTTCCAGAAGACAAGAGGCACTTTGTGTTTCTGCCATCAGCCTTCCTCTGTTTTCCTCCTCCTGTTTCTCTTACCCTCCCCTTAACGGCTTCTCACAGGGGGACGTAGCCCTCCAAACACTGCACAGAAGTAATGACATGACTCTTCATCGAGCACCTACTCTGGGCGAGACTTTGAGTTGGGGGCACGGCTGATGCCGTCTCTCAGCTCTTGGTGTGGATACATTGTTCTAGACGCTGGCACAGGCGTTCAGGGCACCCGGGTGATGGCCCAGCTTGCAGATGGCGCGCTCATTCAGAATTTAGGGGAGTATATTGCTTGGAGCAGAGGACAGCAGCCTCCTTCACTGACACATCTTTGGCGCTCAAGGTAGTGAATCCCTGGGGTCAGGGAGCTGGCCAAGTGATGATGTGGTTTAGACGACAGCCTTTACTAAAACACTCACCGGCTTCACTTGATGGATGATTTTTTTTGAAGCAAGTTCCAGGGAGTTCTACTTAACTTGTACAATTTAAGAGACAAGAAAATGCACTGTTTTCTAGTTCGTCATTTGTTTTTGTTTTGATTTTTCAAAACTGGCATAAAGCTGCCCTCTGAATATTAAGTGCATTGTTTTTTTGTTTGTAAATAGCTAAATTATACACAATTTCAGTGTAATTTTTCTTTTAACACTAAAATACATTGTGACCAGTTCTGCAGTTCTAAAGTATTATTTTTTGTAAAACCAGCAGAGTTTTTTCTCTCTCCTTTTTCCTTTCGATTGTATGTCTTGTCCATGAGGCTTGGGGAAGCATAGGCATAAAGTAATTCTGACCAGAAAAGTTAAACGTGTAAAGGGCATCCAAACAAATTGGGATGACTGAAAATTTGAGCACTCATGAAGGAATAGGGAAAACATGACTTTATCCGTTTTAAGTCCATTTCCTGATGAGGGACTACTTGGGATGAGAATTATGAATTTCGGGGTGCTTTTTTAGAAAGCTGCTTTTCAATGCAAGGCTAAAGAGACTTCATTATATATTGACATGAAGAGAGAATATAATATTGTTGAATGAAAAATGGAGTTTGCTGAATAACGTATACTTTGATTCTGTTTGGTTTTTTTTCCTAAAGCTTTTAAAATAGCCATTCAAAGCAACGTTTGTAATTGGCATTTCTGACTGCTTCATGGGTGGGATCTGTTTATACGGAATCTAATAGAGTACCAGGCATATGGCAAGAGCTCAAATAGTGGCCGAGCTCGTTGACAGAGATATTAGCAAAATTACTTACAGGATACCAAGGAGTGAATCTTACTTGTCTTTTGTTCATGGAGACAGTTTTCCTTTTGTCGGTGTAAAGCACATGTTGTTTGATTACCGTCTGATTCGCTTGCATTTTGCATCCCCATGAGGAGGACAGGAGTGCTTCTTAGGGTGTCTACAGTCTTGTTTTTTTGTTGGAACAGAGTTCCTGATTTGCCTTAATTAGTCCTCTAACAATCTACAAAGGTCAGCGCCAATTGCCTGTTCATTTACATTTGTAATTGTGATGGCTTCTGATTACATATTCCTTGTCTGAGTCCTTGCTCCAAGTATCTGCTAGTATGTCTGCTGCTGCTCTCGCACATGTGTGTGCGCGCATCCATGCATGCACGTGCATGCACACACACACGTGCACGCGCACACAGACACACACACAGACAGACACACACACACACACCTCCCCCTGACCAGTGTGGAAGCTAAGACTCCATCTCTTCATACAAGACAGCTTTGTAGTGATAGCACCTCCTTCCCTGCAATGTCAGAGTCTGTTATGAAGAAGCATCTTGGAGAGGCTGTTGCTTCTAAGTTAGGAATGTCCTGAAGCCACAGTCAGGGCAATTACATGGATACCAGGCAAGACCTCTGAGAGCCATTATCCAGGAGCTTTTTTGACTGGAGTCGTCGTTGTTTACTTACTAAGTTGTGTCCGACTCTTTGCAACCCCATGGACTGCAGCATGCCAGGCTTCCCCATCCTTTACCATCTCCCTAAGTTTGCTCAAACTCATGTCCATCGCGTCGGTGATGCCATCCAACCATCTCATCCTCTGTCGCCCTCTTCTGCTCTTGCCCTCAGTCTTTCCCAGCATCAGGGTCTTTTCCAGTGAGCCAGCCCTTTGCATTAAGTAGCCAAAGTATTGGAGCTTCAGCTTTAGCATCAGTCCTTCCAATGAAAATTCCCACCAAGCTTGTTTCCTCTCTGTCTTCTCCAGAAGAGATAAGCATATGCACCAAGACATTCCAGCTTTTAGAAATGATCTGAGATCTGGCTGCAGTAGCCTGAGTTACAGTGATTAGCATTCATTGGCCCATTTGTCTTCTGGATCCACCATTTAGTAGTTGCTTTATTTTTATGGGTGGTTCAAAGCTGTCAGGGTTCTGGGTTTAATTTCAGTGTATGACGCTGGAGCATATATTCCCCTGTATAATACATTGGGCTGTATGTGTGACTGTACGTTGCCTGTTCTCCTCATTTGGGGACCCGAGCTATCTCGCATGCTGTCCCCTCAGTAGGTAATGGTGGGTTCCCTCACAGCCGCCCCACACTGCCCACTCTGAGAGGTGCCAGCACTACAGCTGCTCCCTTCCAGAGAGGGTGATACTGAGTGGCCCAGCAAAATGTAGATGAACGTAAAAGGGAAAGACCGTGAGTCCTTTTGGAGGGGGGTGGGTATTGAGGGTGAGCGTTAGGGGTCTCCTGTTTAGGGTTGTAAGCATGCCAGAGAGCTCAGAAACATAGGGATCCCCACGGGAGACAGAGAATGTCATGTCCCACCAGGTGTTAGGTCAGGGAAACATTTATGGGGGGTCCCTTTGAAAGGGGGGATCCAAGGAGCTTGAATGAGGGAAACTTGTCCCTCAGGTAAGCATGGGAGCTAGCCAGCTAGTTGGGGTTGGGGCTGTGTACCTGGGGGTGTTGGGGATGGCTGTGGTGGTCATCACCTGCTGTCCCGTGTCTCGTGGGCATGTCTTCACTCCAGCCTCTTCACTTCATACCAAACCGTGCTGCTCAAATGTAATTTTTCAAGAGAAACAATGATTTGAACTTGTTATGCCTTCAGACATGCCCGAAGAATCCGTTTCTTGGGCCACTTACGCTCTATATTAATAAACTTGCTCCTGACCTTGGTAGGGGGCCAGGTAGGAAAGTGGAGCATGCATTGGTCTCTCTGCTCACAGAAATAGCTCAAAGCCTTCTTCTCAAAGTCACGGATGTTAAGGAACCCCCTTCAAACTGTGACCCAATTAGGAGAATTATAGTCCTGCCTGATTTTTTTTTTTTTTTGAAACACTGACTAGCAGTGGGAAGTTTTCTGACCGCCCACATCAGAGTTGTCGCGGTCCAGAGCCTCCTGATTCTGGAGTTTCTCGACCCTCTGAGAGCGACAAGGGCACATCTCCAAGTTCTCAGCCTGTTCCGCGCGACAGCCACAAGCCCCCTGTGGCTGTTTAAATTTAAATTAATTAAAGTTAAATAAAAATTTAAAATCTAGTCTCTGTCATACCAGCCAGATTTCAAGTGCTTCTCAGTCACATGTGGTTCATGGCTGCCTCGGTGGAGGGAGCAGATTTATTGAGCAGTTCGGGAGTTTCTAATGGACAGTGCTGGCCGGCCGCGGAGCACACGGCATGCTTGCCCTGGCACTGGGTTGCTCACTGGGATCCCCCTGGCCCTGCCTAGATTTGGGCCACACTTTCCATAAAACTCTTTGACTTCCTTTTTAAAGAAACGGATATGGTGCCCGCTCACCTCCTGCTTTCTGTTAGGCTGTGTCAGGTGTATTCTTTAGTGCCCTCCCGCCTCTGTTTCTGCTATTTACCACCTCCGCCCTCCCCCCCACCCCGATTTTTCTCCATATGAGAGGAGCACGTTTTCAAATAGGCATTTACTTTTGGTTTTGCCACTTAAGCCTAATCCATTAGCAGTTTTGAGGGAGTTGGAAAGGACTTTGTCAAGATGTAGCCTTCAGAGTGGATGTTAAAGGGCTTTTTATAGTTTCACACTTCCAAACTGTCTTGAGACCTTTTGTGTGTTTGTTAATAGAAAAGAGCTATTTATCACTTTTAAAAGATACTTGACTTCAGCTCTAATCAGAATATTAAAGGTTGGATAGTATGTGATTTTTCTTGGAACAAGCCTATCTATTGTCTTCAATCAGTTTTTATCCAGATCTGTCGTCATCTCATGGAGACAGAAAAAGAATCTATGTGCTCCTCTAGCACGGTTTTGCTCGGTTTAAAATCCTCTGCTTGGGACAGGCTTTTTCCTTTCAGACTGCCTTAGTTTGCTTAGTTTGCTGTAATGAAAAGCCATAGGCCGACTGCCTTAAACAACCAAAGTTCACTTTGCCACAGTTGTAGAGGCTGGAAGTCCAAGATCAAAGCATTGGCAGGTTGCGTTTCTCCTGAGGCTGCTCTCCTCCTCGGCATACAGAGGGCTGTCTGCTCTTCTCACAGTCTTTGCTCTGCTCTCGGGCCTGTCTCTCTCTGTGTTAATCCCCTCTTCTTATAAGGAGCCAGCCAGGGTGCGCCAATCCAATCTAACACTCATCTTTAACTTAATCACCGTCTTAACGGCCCTTTCTCCAGATACAGCTACATCTGAGGTTTTGGGGGGTTAAGCTTCAATGTATGAATTTGGGGAACACATTTTAGGCCGTAACCACCCACTTCCTGACATCTGAGTTCGGTGTCTTGTTCCTTTTTGGATGTGGAGGGAGGGCAGGAGGCAGAGGTGGAGTGCCACAGGGAGACCCCAGACCTTCCTGCCACGGGGTCAGTGCCTGCCGGTCCCTCCGTAGCTTCCTGCTCCCAGATCTCGGTCCTAGGTGCGGGCCTTGGTCTGTGAAGAAGCAGAGCAAGCTCCCTGGCAGGGGGCTCTGGAGGAAGTGCCCCCTGGTTAGGTCAGAAAAGAGGTCAGACCACTGTGCCCACTGAGCTCATCAGATGGGCAGCAGCACTCTGCCTGGCCTGTCCTAACACAGCCTCTGTTCAGACCTGCCACTGATGAGCCCCAAGGGCACAGCCAGCCCGTGGAGGGACATTCTCATGCCTGTGAAACTTGGCGACCCACGCCTCAGGACAATTTGCCCCTCTGTACGCCAAGGAGAGCGGCCTCAGGAGAAACGAAACCTGCCAATGCCTTGATCTTTGACTGCCATCCTCTAGAACTGCAGGAAAGAGAACTTGGGTTGTTTAAGGCACTCGACTTATGGCTTTTCGTTACGGCAGCTCTCCAGTACACTGTCGTGTATGAGGCTCAAGTGCGAGGGTTTATACAAGGAGCCTCTCCTCTCTGTTACCCACTGGCACTTTTAAGAATAAGCACAACCCCCTTGTGTATTTGTGGATGGTGTTTAGAGGTCTCATTTTTTGTTTGTTTGGGGGTGATTCTTTTGCTCTGATTAGAGTAAATGCCATCCCCCTTGTCATCTTCTGTAACCTACTTTGGTAGAGAATTCCATACCGTGTCTATTGGTTGGGCTTCCATCTAGAGGATTCCAGTTACCACAAGTACTGAAGGATTCTGACTCCCTGGTTTTCCTGTGTCTGTGTTGAGTCCTCCAGACCTGACATTCTAGAAGGGCCCTGGTGTGTAAGCCTTCACCCTTCTCATTTAAGGCCCACCCCTCAAGTGTGTCCCTAGGGGAGGTCTGTCCTCACCCCCCAACCCTCATCTTTCCCTAATGTGAGCCCAGGACACAGGCTTCACAGCTGACCTCCCAAAGGGCCTTGAGAGTGTAAAGCAAGGGCATGTTCATGGCTTCTCAGCCATCATAGGTCTCAAGTCTCCAGGTTCCCAGATTGCGTGCTTGTTTTAACACGTGGCTGCCATACTAGATGGTGCAGACGGAGGGCATCTCTCTCATTGCAGGAAGTCCTCGTGGGCTCTGCTGCTCTCTGTCAAGGCTCTTCCCTCAGTGTCTTGCCTTCTTGCTGGGGGCTGACAAACTCACCCAAGGGACCAGCAGCACTTTGCCCCAGGGACAGGGTTTTTCATGTCCAGAAAGGACTATGATCCACCGCCGGATCCTCTCAGGGTAGAAACCAGGAAACCTGTAAGGCAGGGCAAGAAGGGGCAGCAGTCATTTGTGACTCTCCAGCCTGTCGAGTGCAAACTCAGTCTTCTCTGAGAACTGGCAGTGATTTAAGTGGTTTTCCTAATATTCAAAACCCTTTTATGATTTTCCTGTTCAAGTCAGTCCCAGTGGCACTGGAAACCCCGCGGTATGGAAGGGCAGCCCTCCTCTGGGGGGCCGGGGCTTGGGGGTCTCTGCTGGAGTGACTCCTGGCCTGTGAGACATTTGGGATGAGTGTGTGGCCTGGTCATAGGCCATGTGTGCGTGTGTCCACCCCAAAGTTTTCATGCTAATTTTGTAGTAGACATGAGTCCTGAATTAACAAAACTGTCAAAAAATTCAACACTGTGTAGGCAATTAAATTCAGAGCAAAATAAAAATTGGGGCTGATTTTGGAGTTCAGGAGGGGGGCACGTGCTGAAGGAGTTTGCAAATGAAGAGGCAGAGATGGGGCACAAGTTGCAGAAAGATGTACTTGACTTTCCCTGCCTCTTTTAGACGAGAACCACGGCTGGGGAAAGTGACAGGTTTGAGTCCAGGCGTGGAGTTCTTTAGCCCTGCAGACATGGAGTGTCCTGAGTGTGGCCCATGGCGCTCTGGGCTCTGGGAAAGCTGCCAGCAGGGAGTGAACACAAAGTCTGGACTTTTCCCTCCAGTGAGGGGGAGACAGACGCCAGATAAACAAATAGAGGATGTCAGGTGTGCAAGGTGCTATAAATACATAGCCGGGCAGGGCAGGGCGAGATGGGTCAGCTGTCTTACATAAGGTGCTCTGAGAAGTCTCCCTGGGGAGGTGACATTGGAGCTGAGCGGAGTGGCCCTGGTAGAGGGCCCAGCGGGTGCACAGCCCCTCAGCCAGTTGGAGGGGCAGCGGGAAGGCAGGCAGGGGGTGCTGTGGACGCTGGCAGGCTGCAGGGGAGGGGGGATCAGATTTTGCTCCCATCAGGATGGGAAGGTCAAAGCAGGGGAGTGACAGTGTGACTTCTACTGTTGAGGCTTCCATGGGAACTTGACCTGCCATGACCCCTGTCGCACAGGGGTGACTGGTCTCCCTCCACATCGCCCCCAGGAAAAGGAGCCCCTCAGGCAGGGAGGGGAGGGCCACCACAGGGTGCAGTGTGTGCAGGGTCCTTGCGAGCGGGGATGACTGCAAGGAGAATGGGCTGTGTTGACCTTGCACTGCTTAGAAGCCACTTTCTGGGATCAGTGGCATTCTTTGGAGCTCTCTGGTTTAGCCCAGGGGTCAGTGGTTTTCTCATAAAACAAAATCTGTTTCTGGTGACTCATGATGCAAGTGCGAAGTGCAGGACAAACTTGTGTCCTTTAGACTTGAGGATGCCTTGTCTCTGCTACAGCATAAACAACTACGATGAAGAACGGGAAGCTGGCTCTGCTGGGGGTGTGTATCAGACTGTAGCGAAGTAAGAACCTTTCTGCTCCTCCTTCCCTCCACCTACCAATGGGCGATTCCACATTCCACGCAGAGCCTTGGTGTGTCAGAGGGCAGTGCATTTTTCCCAGACTGGAATTCCGTTCCACTACATAGTATCATGATCCAGAAAGTCCTTGGTTCCCAGGCACCTGTGTTCTCTGGGCATTCCAGATGCTGCGTGTCAGAGGTCATTATCCCATTCTGGGAGGGCCGAAGACCTCGCTCTGACTTGTGTGTCTGGCTAGCCTTTGACAGACAGGCCTGGTCCATTTCTGCACCCGTTTTCCCCTCCATAGACATGTGCCCAGACCCCAGGCAGTTTTGAAGATGTCCTTAGAACACATAAGACCAGGGAGATTTGTGCCCCACTGGTCTGTTTTCTCTGGGCTTTGCTGCAATCAGGAATGCAGACTGGGGTGTGTGTGTATTTCCGGTAGATGGTGTGCAGGCGCACAGCCTTCCTTCCCTTCCGTGAGTCAGAATTACACGGCTAATTGGGAAATGGTGCTTCTTTTTCAATAAAAAGGGGCCACGCCTGCCCCCTCAGGGTCCTAGTCTTTCTGGGATTGTCAGGCTCTCGTGGAAAGGCCCCTGGAGGGAAGGACGACGGTTATATACATCACGGGATATTTGGAAAGAATGTTTCAGCCACACCTGGCTGCCGTGTGTGAGGACAAATGCAATTTATTTTAAAAATTTGGCCACAGGCAGCCTTTTCTGTCTGTTTCTTTGGGGCGGGGGAGTGAGCAGGGGATTGAAGAGAGGCAGCAAAGTGATGGTTTGCATTTGTTTTCTTCCAGATTTGACTAGCCAGCAGAAGAGAGATTATCTCTAACGGATATGAAAGGTTTAATCATTTTAATTTTGTTTTTATTAAAGTTTATCGTAACTTTTTCCCCCAATGTGCCCTGGTAGAACAGAAGGGAGAGAAGAGGAGGTAATATAAATATACACAAACCCCCAAGCACTTGGTTAATAAACTGTCTCAGGGGCGGGCCCTTGTGGGGAGGAAGTGGCTGGCTGGCTGGGGACAAGTGCTGACCCGGGCATGCCGTGACAACCCTGAAAACGTGGTCGGCATCTCCTAAGCGTCCCAGCCCCTCTCCAGCAGATACTTGCCACGGGGAGCTCAAGGCTTTCATTAAGCAGAGAGAGGAAGCTTAACTCTTTTCTTATTCTATCATGATCCTCAAGTGGACTGGCTCCCCAAGCCATTTCTAGCTATAAAGAAGCCTGAATTTGCAGAGAATAATAGAATTCATTTCCATTAGATTCTTCTGCCCCTTATCATAACAATGAAAATATGTAAACCTGGATATCCTGAAGACTTACTTTAGGTCAGAATCCCTCAGATCTTGTCTGTGTGTGTTTTATGGAACATCAAAGTTGGATAAAAATAGTCTTTCATTTTGGGGTAGGAAAACTGTCCTATACTTGATGGTGAAACGGAGCAGCTAGGATCCTAGGTGAACAGGGCTGTTGGCTCGTTTTCCATTCAGGGCAGTAAAAATAAGCTTATGTCAGAGTCAGTTGTCCCAAATCACCTGGGTGTGGACTGGAGTCCCTGTGACCTCAGCGCTGTCTTCTCTCTCCTCCGTGGCTGGAAAACCCCATGGAGGCAGGGGTGTTTGGAATCCCAGTACCTAGACCAGGTGGGATGTTGCCCGGCCTGAAAATGAGGAAACGGTGTTCATGCCTGTGTTCACGAGGCTGGAAATCGTTCCTGCACACCTGAACCACTTTTTAAAGCAGTAGAATGAAAGCATTGTCATCTTGTTAATCCTGACTTAAGCAGATAGCTCACTTAACCTGCGGTACGCACCAGTCCTGAAGTTCTGGGCTACGTTCGGGCTTTAGAGCACTTTCTCTGCCATTGTTATGGAAGGTTCATCAGTAGAGAAGCAGCTTTTCTAGTGACGGCTGCACCTCTACACCCTTGAATCAAGTAGAAACTGCAGAGAGGCGGCTTTGCCTCAGCCGCTGTGTGAGCATGAATGGCTGGGCCCCACACAGGCTGTGTGGGCAGGCACGTGCCTCATACAGGTTCCCTTAGGGGCTTCTGTGAGGAGCGTGGTGGGTGGAAGGCTTCCAAAAACAAGCCTTTCTTCTGAGAAAGAAACCCAGAGCCCACAGACTGTCCCAGGCTTGCAGGCCTCTGCCGCGCCCTTGCCCGTGCGCTCCATGTGGGAGAGAATGCCAGCAGCCCAGCGGCCTGGCATTTTGGAATTCTTTTATGGGAGTTCCTTGAACTGGTAAAGGGCAGCTTTCCTGGTCACTGTCGACCAGCGCTGTGTGAACAGTACAAATGCATAAATGCAGGCCCATGTCATTCCCTGAAGGCTCTTACCCCCATCCCACCCCACCCCCACCCCAACCCCCCGGCTAAGCTGCCCTCCAGGAGAGGAGAGACCCAGATACTCCCTCAGCTGGACTTTTGTCTCACATTGGACTGGATGGCTGCAGAATTTCTGGTTTGTGTATGAGGCCTTAATCTCATATTTTCAAAGCTTTGTATAGACTATGAAGATAGTAGAAGGTGGGAAAACAAAAAATATGTATATTCTTTTTATCTCATAGCTTTAACCTGTGAGCCACAGAGCCACCCCAAAAGTGTCTTAAGCAAATTAGGGGTTCCGTTTTTCCCTCACATAAGCAGACTTGGGAGGAGGGCAGCCTGGTGCAGGAGTGAAGGCCCCACAGGTCAGCAGGGACCCAGCTTCCTTCCATCTTTCCTCTGAGCCATCCACATAGTCTCAAAGATGATGGCTCTCCATCTGTGCCCTGGGCAAGAGGAAACAGGAAAGGGAGAAGCACACTTCCCACCCGAGTTTGCCCCTTCCAAGAGCTTTCCCCAAGCACCTAGTTACTTCCACTTGCATCTCATTGGCTGGAATTTGGTCACAGGACTCTCTCTGGACTCACAGGAGACTGGGAGATACTGATTTTAACTAGGGGGTATTGCTGCCCGGAATAAAGTGAGTGCTCTGTTCACAAGAAAGAGCAGTTGTTAGGAAGGCGATTAGGAGCCTCTGCCACCCATCTTTTAAAAGATGAGGACAGATTCAGTAAACTGTGTTATGAAAATGTAGTGGAAATCTGGGTGGCCGTTAGGAATAATGTTCTTGATTAATATTTAAGGACATGGAAGAAAGCTCAACAGATAGGGAAGCAAGACCCAAAATCATATAATTGTCCTAGTTTCCTTTAAAGTATGTATAAATATACTGAGATGTTATCGCTGATTATGGGCAATTTTCACTTCCTTCGCACTTTTTTGTATTTTCAAGATTTTCAACAATAGGCACTTATTGCTTTTATGATCGGGGGGAAAAGGCAAACTTTAAGTGTAAGGAACAGAGAACTTGGTAATTACTATCTCGTGTATGAAATATACTTGATGGAAAAAATAAAATGAGTAATAAAGGGGAAAATCTATAAACCTGTAGTGATAATGGAACGATGATGAGTAACTGTAGTGCTATGGATTCATCAAGAACAAATCCCATCATACTAATAAGATAAAAGGAAATAATGTACATCAATTCTCATTGCAAAGGGAAGTAGTATTGTGCAAATGCAAACTTATATTCTGGAGGCTGTAAATGTACTTCAGAGGCATCTGCCATCTCCAAGCATGCTTTCAAGGTGACTCAGGCAGGGGCTGGCTGTTCTTTGCCCTATTTCAACTCTGGAAATTTGGGGTAGGGGGTGTTGAGGTTTGCAGCTGTTCAAGCTCCAGTTCATTGTAAACACTAGTTACTGTGGAAAAATAAAACAGAATAAGAGAAATGACCCCTGCCTATCATATTTTGGGAGGATATCACCCACGCAAACACATGCATGCATGCATACACACACACATATGCACATGATTAACACAGTTCAAGGTGGTCCGTGGTAATCACCAGACAGTGGGGCAGGACAGTAAAGACCCGGGGCCTGCCAAAGTGTGAGGGATTCTTGGGTGAAATCATTGGGGCAGCTCCAAGGAGCAGGTGAACCCCGTCCTGGTAGCTGCAGGTAGAGGAAGATGCTTGGGGTTCTGGGCAAGTTCAGGAATTTGGTCGGGGCCAGGGAGCAGGCCATTCAGCTGGAGAAGGAACCCTGAGCAAGGACCACAGGTTGCAGACCCATCTCCTTCCGTTGATCGTATCTAGCTTCTTCCACTTTCCCTGTCCCACACCACTATGCCCCTGTGAGAGGCAGATAGAATTGCGAGTATGAATATCGTAGGTGTATTACAAACAAATACATTAAGGACTTCCCTGGCAGTCCAGTGGTTAAGACTCTATGTTCCCAATACAGGGGACACAGGTCCCTTCCCGGGTCAGAGAACCGAGATCCCGCATGCCACCTGGTGCTACCAGACAAACAGACAAAACCATACATCAAAACTACTGTTTCTCCCAAAACCTCTTAATCAAATTCTGAGCCTAAAGAGAAATTTTTATGTGTTGAATTCTGACTACAAGAAAGACTGATAAACAGGGATAATATATTGATTTCTAGGCTGTTTGTGTTGAGGGGAACTGCACATGCTGGTGCTGGCAAGAGTTCTGTTTTCATCCAACATTTTCATTGATAACTTGAAAACAAATAGTGAATGAAATTTGCATACAATCTACAACATTTATGCAATAATGTGCGTAATTGCCAATACTAAAGAATACAGAAAATATATAATGGGACTAGAGAGGTTAGGAATCTTACTACATTTTCTTTTCAGTTTGTACTTTTTTTTTGGTCCATGGTTTTCCAGCAGTTAGTTGTGATTTTGGTGTTTTCATGAAAGGGAGTGAGATTAACCTCCTCTACTTGTCTCCGCCTCTCAATTTGTACTTATATTTTTTTTTTTAAATTTTGATATAATTTCAGACTTGCAGAAAAGTAAAGATTAGAAAGAATTCCTGTATATCTTTACCGATTCCCCAGATGTTAACATTTCAGCGCATTTGGTTTATCGGCCTCTCTTCTTCTTGTACCCCCTCACTCTCTACATGCCTACTTAGGACGCGCACACACAGATATTCATTGTTATCTTTTCTGCCCATTTCAGAGTCAGTTTCAGACATGATGACACTTGATTGCTAAATATATTAGTGTATTTTCCAAATATATATTTGGAAATGTGTATTAGTGTATATTTCCAAAGAACAAAGGCATTATTTTATATAACTGCAGAAAAGTTATCAAGATCAAAGAATTAACATCAATACACAAGCACTAGATAATCTGCAGGTCTTTCTTCAAATTTTCCCAGTTATACTATTTATATGAAAAAAAAAACCAACACAGATCACAAGTTGTATTTGGATGTCCAACTCTTTTTAAAAGAGTCCTATAATCTAGGACAGTTTCTCATTCTTTCCTTTGTCTTTTACAGACTCAACGTATCTGGTAAGGACAGGTTAGTTAATTTGTAGAGTGCCCTTCAACTTGAGTGTGTCTAGCGTTTCCTCATGATTCGAATCAGGGTTTGCATGTTGATAGAAGTTCCCCGGAAGTGATGTTGCTTTTCTTCTAGTACACTGTATCAGGAGGGATGTGGTATTGATTTGTCTCTTTATTGGTGTTGTCAACTTTGATCAGTTAGATGTGGTGACAGATACTGATTAGTTATGTTAGTGAAGAATTAGTAGTTAACAGTGATTACTTATCCATTGTAAAATTACTGTTTCCCCCTTTGTAACTAATGAGGATCTCGTGGAAGGATACACTGAGTATATTTAATAAGGAATTGAATTTTTAAATGGAATTATTTGGAAAAATATATAGCTAATAAAAATCAATAGGAAGAAATGTTTGGCAAAAAAGTAGTATAGTCATTAAAGTTGACTTTTAAAGCTTAGAATTTATCAGTTTCTAGATGATGAAGTAATTCAATAATCCAGAATACTGAAGGAGTGAAAAGAATTCTCAGAAGTGTCACTTGATGCTGGAAGTGAATGAGAAGCATTGAAAGTAACTAATGAAGTGATCCTAGTGAAAGAAGGAAGCGTAGCATTGGCTTGGCCAGATCCTGAAGAGCAGGGTCTTAGGAATGTGGGAGCTGGGGCTATGATAAATCTTAATTCGGTTTTACTTCCATTGTTTAAGGAAAACAAGCACCTCTTGATCTCATGGGTGTGCTCAGGAGTCAGTGGGCCCCTGGTCTGGGGGTCCCCGTCGCGACAGGGTCAGCAGATGCGTGCAGAGTGCAGAAGGGAGGGGGCTTCTGGGTCCACCTGCCGCTCGGCGTCTCTGCTTCCCTCCGCCCCACAGTGCTGTAATGCACGCCTGGGAAGGGCACTGATGGGCTTTCACTTCCTCTCAGCTAAGCCTAATAAAGTTCTCGGTCCTGCTTCCCTGCTGTCCATCTCCTCTGTCTGAGGGGCGCGCGGGAAAAGGCCCCTCTTTGCCCTGGGGTGGCTTGAAAGCACAGCCTCCTCTTCACCTTCCACCCTTTCCTCTGACGGGCTCTGGTGGAACCACAGCCTCCTCGTTTTTCTTCTTCATGTATCAGACTGTGGTTAGCTTTTCCTCCTGTCCATTGTTAGAATCCCTGCCCCTCTCTTACCTGTCTTCCTTTCCAGAGGTGATTATTCCTTCTGTCATCTTCAAGGCTGTACAGACAGTAGGGCCCTGCCTCCCAACCCCTTAAGCGAACAGAGGTCTAGTGAGCCTTTAGTGGAACAAGGGAGCTGGAGAAGCCGAGCAGGACGTGCTCTGTGCCCAAGGTGGCTCACTGTCTAACAGAAAAAGATTCTTCAAAAGACCGCTGCCATGGACCCGGAACTCTGCGGATAATGTAAAGGGCGTGGGGATGTTCTCTGTGGCCGTATCCTGAGTGTGAGCAGATGGAGAAGGCGGAAGTAATCCCCGAGTGGGGCCAGCATGAGTCATGCTTTCCACGAGAAAGGGAGCTCAGACTTCTAGGACTGAGTCTCTTCTAGGACTCTTCTAGGGGAACCGGGAGCTGTGAGATGCTTAGCAGAGTCACGTGACCTCACCCTCTTTTAGGCAAGTAATACTGGCTCCTGGCTGGAAGGTGGAAGGATTTGAAAGCGAAGCTCACGTGCTGTGACAGATGAGGATCTGAGCTAGTGGAAGCAGGGAGTGGGGGTGGTGGCACGAGTGAAGGCTTAGTATTGTTGAGTTGGTTCCATCTGGGAGACATGGAGAGAAAGCAGCTAAGGATGGTTATACGGTATCTTGCGGGCACTGGTACTTCACGTCGGAGAGAGCAAGTCGAGATGGAGGTGTGGGTGAAAAAAGAAGTTATCGGTGAACCCTGTTCATCCTCCTCATCTCCCAGTTTTCGTAATGAACATAATGAATATAATTCTTAATCTCTGCTTCAGAACCTTTCACATAATTATAATTATGTACTGTTTATTTATCTCATACTGTTGCGAAAAGATTTGACAGCCTTGTCTGGCTGATTATTTAATATCTGCTTACTGTTCATCACCAGAAATGTAGGCCTCTGTGTAACACGGGACCGGGTCTTACGCTGCTTGTTTGGCACCTGGGCTGGGACCTGTCTTGCTGAAAGGCAGCTCAGGCAGTGAGTGTCCTTGCTCGAATCCTTTGGGTCCTGTGGTTGGCTCTGAGCCTGCCCTGCCAGGTCCTCACTGCTGCTGACTCTTCCCTGCGTCTCTAAGCTGCCGCCCCCTTTATACGATTAGTGAGAACTCGCCAAGTTTGTGCCCTGACTGGGGGCACCTTCAGAAGAGGAGGGCTGCCACCTTGAGAAAGAAGTACCTCCCGATCACGTCCGGCATCTTTTGTTTCTGGGAATGATCATCCTCTCGCAGGGTCCACTGCTGTTCACCTTGGCCAGAAATTGGGCAGGACATGACTCCACAAGCCAAAACAGATGATCCAGCCAGAACACACGTGGATTATAAGTTTAAACCGCTGTCAGCAGCAAACCCAGGAAGAGTTGAGCTGATTGTTGGTTCCAGGGGGCCCGAGCCCATTGCAGCTTTACGGCATTGCTCGTTATGGTCTTCGGAGTTTGGCATGTCTTATCTTCCGAAGGTTGCGTCTTCCCACCCTCTGACAGAGGGGGGCACCCTTGAGAAACAGTGCTTGTCTTCCTCCTCAGGGTGACCCAGAATGCGCCGCTCTGCTTTGATGAGGTGCGCGTTTCCATTGTCCTCTCACCTGGGCAGTGCCATTCTCAGCTTCCCCCAGCCCCGCTTGAGGAGGGCTGCTATTTCTAACTTCAGTGATGCTGCTCGGGGTTCTATCACATAACACGCTACCCTGCCGTCATTCACTGTGTGGAGTAGAACCCACCAAAGGTGTGCTTCTCTCAGCAGAGTCCCGGGTGACAGGGCTCCGGAGCATTTAGGGCTGGGGCAGAGAATCCAGACCTGACAGTCTTACGCTGTGTTCCTGAGACTTGACACTGAACCCACCAGGCCGTTTTGGCTCAGCCTGTAGCTGGGAAACATGAATCTGTGTCACGAGATGCAGTCTCAGGGTACAAGCAGCCCCTCTCCAAACTAAGGGAACCAAGACACGCTTATTATTTTTAAAATTGCAATGCCCGTATAAGGGGTTGGGAAACCCCACACCTTTCAGGATGAGACCCCCTTCCCCCCCAAAGACAATAACTATTCATATTTTTCAGAATTTCCTTCTAGAAAGACTATAATTTAGGGGATCTGAATATCGAGTGCTTATTCTGTCATTTCCAGGTCGTTTTTCTGACTTCAGGTAGAGCTGGGCTACAGTTGGTGGGTTTATACCTGTGTCCATGATGGAGGGGGGGAATGGAGGTGGGTTCCATGAAAAAAATGTCTCTCTTGTACACAGAATGTTTTCAAAGAGATGAGATCGCTTTGAAGCAAAGCTTAGGATGGGGTGAAAAGGCCCCATGAATAGTGTAACCGTGACCTTGGCCCACAGAGCATTCAGCTCCACCGAGCGGTGGAGATGCGGGCTCACTGGTGGAACTGGGAAGAGCCCAGCAACGGGAACACTCATTTGTTCTGGGTTGAAGGTGACCCTGACCTTCCTTCTCTGACCCAGAGCCCACCCCCTCTCCCTCTGCGTCTCCTCAACTCCAAGGAAACACCCAGGCTCCCATCCTCTCTCTCACAGCAAACACGAGGACTTTCAGATCAGACCCGGTTTCAAGACCTTTTAGAAGTTGCAAGGTGGTTTAGATCCCAGCTTTTCTGAGCTGGCTGACTTTGGTCAAGTTACATAATCCAGGCATTCTTGACCCTTCTGGGTAATCTGATACACGAAATGGTCTCTCAGCTCAGAAAAATGCCCAGATACTAAAGAGTCTATGTGTTTACTTCCAGGACTCCCAACAGCACGCCTCTGAAGCATCAGTTATTTTCTCTGCAAGTGGGGGGCACTCATTCGCAGTTTGGGGTCCGTCTCGAATTCTCTCGTGACAGTGAAGTCAGAGAAGATATATAAAAGGTTCAGCCTTCACATGAAGTCCAGCACACAGCTCAGGCACGTTCGTTCCTTTGTCCCTCGTTCTCTCTAACTCTCCTTCTCTGTCCCCCGAATGGCTGTGCCTTGGCCTCCAGTACACTGGCCAAGGGAGGGTTAGTCTCATTTCATTTTTGGATCATTTGTTAGGATAGAACCCTGCCAGATTTTTTTTTTTTTGTCTGTCCACAATGATTTCTTTGTTCCTTTCTTCCCTGCCTCCTCTTAGGGCATCTCACGGCCGGAAGCATCGCGTTATCTCTTTGGTCTGCCACTCTCTCATACCCATTTCTTTCCTGCAGGAGGGGGCTGAGCTCAGAGAAGCTCCACATCCGCCTCTTCCACTCCCACTGTCCTGGAGTCACGCAGACCCCCCATGGTGGCGTTGCCTCTACCCTTGAGGGCAGAGGAAGCCCTGCTCCAGATTTCATGCTTCAAACAGGCATGAATAGCGTAACCGTGACCTTGGCCCACAGAGCATTTGGCTCCACCGAGCAGTGGAGATGCGGGCTCACTGGTGGAACTGGGACGAGCCCGTCCCAGCAACAGGAACACTTGTTTGTTCTGGGTTGAAAGAGACCCTGACCTCAACTGTAGCATCTGACATTTCCAAAAAAGCTTGCCCTGTGGATGATTTTTTTTTTAACATTTTTATTTAGTTTATTTAGGCTGCACTGGGTCCTTGCTGCAGCATGCAGGCTTCTCTGGATGCGGTGCATGGCCTCTCTAGTGCCATGCGTGCTTAGTTGTGGCACATGGGATCTAGTTCCCTGACCAGGGTTGGAACCAGCACAGAGTCTTAACTGCTGGACCACCACACCGGGGAAGTTCCAGTGTGGATGACTGACCGCTTTCATTCTTGGTTCAGAATCTGGCTTAGGCCACGGTGGTTGGAGCTAGTAGTCCTGGTGTGTACCTGCCAGCGTGACTTGGTGACGTTGAAGCCATTTGCAAGGTCGGCTGCCTCTCTGCCAGCACAATTTGGTGCTTGCTTCGCAAGATTATAGGAAGGTTTCAGTACTTTATGTCTTTTGATATACAGGAATCAAATAGAGGAAAACAACAGAATAGGAAAAACAAGAGATCTCTTCAAGAAGATTAGAGATTCCAAGGGAACATTTCATGCAAAGGTGGGCTCGATAAAGGACAGAAATGGTAAGGACCTAACAGAAGCAGAAGATATTAAGAAGAGGTGGCAAGAATACACAGAAGAACTGTACAAAAAAGATCTTCACGACCAAGATACTCACGAAAATGTGATCACTAACCTAGAGCCAGACATCTTGGAATGTGAAGTCAAGTGGGCCTTAGAGAGCATCACTATGAACAAAGCTAGTGGAGGTGATGGAATACCAGTTGAGCTATTTCAAATCTTGAAAGATGATGCTGTGAAAGTGCTGCACTCAATATGCCAGCAAATTTGGAAAACTCAGCAGTGGCCACAGGACTGGAAAAGATCAGTCTTCATTCCAATCCCAAAGAAAGGCAATGCCAAAGAATGCTCAAACTACTGCACAATTGCACTCATCTCACATGCCAGTAAAGTCATGCTCAAAATTCTCCAAGCCAGGCTTCGGCAATATGTGAACCGTGAACTCCCAGATGTTCAAGCAGGCTTTAGAAAAGGCAGAGACACCAGAGATCAAATTGCCAACATCCGCTGGATCATGGAGAAAGCGAGAGAGTTCCAGAAAACTATCTATTTCTGCTTCATTGACTATGCCAAAGCCTTTGACTGTGTGGATCACAATAAACTGTGGAACATTCTGAAAGAGATGGGAATCCCAGACCACCTGACCTGCCTCTTGAGAAACCTGTATGCAGGTCAGGAAGCAACAGTCAGAACTGGACATGGAACAACAGACTGGTTACAAATAGGAAAAGGAGTATGTCAAGGCTGTATATTGTCACCTTGCTTATTTAACTTCTATGCAGAGTACATCATGAGGAACTCTGGGCGGGAAGAAGCACAAGCTGGAATCAAGATTGCTGGGAGAAATATCAATAATCTCAGATATGCAGATGACACTACCCTTATGGCAGAAAGTGAAGAGGAACTCAAAAGCCTCTTGATGAAAGTGAAAGAGGAGAGTGAAAAGGTTGGCTTGAAGCTCAACATTCAGGAAACAAAGATCATGGCATCTGGTCCCATCACTTCATGGGAAATAGATGGAAAAACAGTGGAGGCAGTGTCAGACTTTATTTTTTTCGGCTCCAAAATCACTGCAGTTGCTGATTGCAGCCATGAAATTAAAAGACGCTTACTCCTTGGAAGGAAAGTTATGACCAACCTAGATAGTATATTAAAAAGCAGAGACATTACTTTGCCAACCAAGGTCCGTCTAGTCAAGGCTAAGGTTTTTCCCGTGGTCATGTATGGATGTGAGAGTTGGACTGTGAAGAAAGCTGATCGCCGAAGAATCGATGCTTTTGAACTGTGGTGTTGGAGAAGACTCTTGAGAGTCCCTTGGACTGCAAGGAGATCCAACCAGTCCATTCTAAAGGAGATCAATCCTGGTGTTCACTGGAAGGACTGATGCTAAAGCTGAAACTGCAATACTTTGGCCACCTCATGCGACGAGTTGACTCACTGGAAAAGACTCTGATGCTGGGAAAGGTTGGGGGCGGGAGGAGAAGGGGACGACCGAGAATGAGATGGCTGGATGGCATCACCGACTCTGTGGACATGAGTCTGAGTGATCTCCGGGAGTTGGTGATGGACAGGGAGGCCTGGCGTGCTGTGGTTCATGGGGTCGCTGAGAGTCGGACACGACTGAGCGACTGAACTGCACTGAACTGCCAAGATAGTGTTTAAACTGTCGAAATGGCAGGGGGAGACTTTTGTGTCCTACCGAGATGTGGGGTGAATGCCGCCTTGTGACTGTGTGCAGATTCACGGGGAGTGTAGTGCTGTGAAATGACGTCCAGCGATGTTTATGGTCATGCCTGTACCCATGCCTGTTTTGTGATGTTCGTTTCATGCAGCCTCCTCTGTGCCAGGCACCTTCAAAGCCCTGGGACGTGGTGGTGAGCATGGGATGGTAGGCTAAGGACCCGGGCAGCTGCTGTGTCCTGGGGAAGGGAGAGGCGGAGGGCATAAGGTCATTGGACCTGCCTTTTATAAGCAGGTCCTGAGTTTGGGGTTGAGGGGCTATGGAAGGAGATGTTGAAAGTGGCCTGATGTGGTTGGACTTCCTCAAAGTTTCCCTCGTATACAGTCGGTCGCACATTGCTGTCCTCATGGAGCTTACTGCTCCAGAGAAGACGGGAATGAGACAGGAACTAGTTTCATCTGTTCTCGTGCCAAAGTTTTAAAACATATGAACTTCTGTGTTCTTTTGCCTCTTGCTGACTTTTTCGGATCAGGTTTCTCTTTGGTGTGATTTTTTCGTCCCAATCTCTGCTTTGCAGGGAAGCATATGGGGCTTCCTCGTGGGCATCAGGTTGTTCTCTTGCTTTTGTGAGACCGAAATGCCTCATCGGTGTAAGGACACGTGTATATGAGTGGGGAGCGGTCTCGTTTTTCAGACTTGGAAGAGTATTCCGAGATCCCACTTGAGACCCATTCTCGTGTCTGGGGCTGCACAGATGCCTGCGTGGCCGTGCTCGTGCCAGCCACAATACTGGGCCTGTCTGCATCTCAGTTGCTGTTTGCCCTCATCCTGGGCATGAAATTAAAAGACGCTTGCTCCTTGGAAGGAAAGTTATGACCAACCTAGACAGCATATTAAAAAGCAGAGACATTACTTTGCCAACAAAGGTCCGTCTAGTCAAAACTATGGTTTTTCCAGTGGTCATGTATGGATGTGAGAGTTGGACTGTGAAGAAAGCTGATCACCGAAGAATTGATGCTTTTGAACTGTGGTGCTGGAGAAGACTCTTGAGAGTCCCTTGGACTGCAAGGAGATCCAACCAGTCCATTCTAAGGGAGATCGATCCTGGGTGTTCATTGGAAGGACTGATGCCAAAGCTGAAACTCCAATACTTTGGCCACCTGATGTGAAGAACTGACTCATTTGAAAAGACCCTGATGCTGGGAAAGATTGAAGGCGAGAGGAGAAGGGGACGACAGAGGATGAGATGGTTGGATGGCATCACTGACTCAGTGGACATGAGTCTGAGCAAGCTCTGGGAGTTGGTGATGGACGGGAAGCCTGGCGTGCTGCAGTCCATGGGGTCGCAAAGAGTCGGACACGACGGAGTGACTGAACTGGACTGAATTCATCCTGGGGGCGATGTTCCCTTCACCCTGTTACTAATGTGAGCGGTGCCACCACATTCTTGGAGGAGAGACCTTAATGTCCCCTTATCGTTGCTGATATTACTCTTGGTAGAGAGATTTGGATCTGCAAAAGGGGCATAATGTATGACAGGCAGTCTGACAAGACAGCCCTGTGACTGTAGGGACCTGTAGCTGCCAAGGTGCTTCCAGAAGAGTGATGCAGGGGTTCATACCACAGGGGACTTACGTGTCTGCTGGCCGGACATGCGTTAGAATTGTTTGAATGGGAAAGGGACGGTGGTGGGGAGCAGGGAAAGCCAGCTGGCTAGTTGCCGTCAGCGAAGGTGAGGAAAAGAAGTGCAGGTGGTGGTTGTAACTTGGGAAACCCTGCATGGCCATAAAGGCAACTTGAGAGACATCAGAGGAACAGCCAGGCTTGGGTAAAGATCTGGAAAGGAAGGGCAACTGAAGGTTTAACCAAAGCCTGTCCTGTGCAGGAGGGAGATCCACAGGCTGGCGGCTCCAAAGGTGACTTAAAAGTTTGCAAATTATGAAGGATGCAGAGAGGGCCAAGTTTTTATTGTTGGTTAAGTGATGAAAAGAGAAAGCAAGAGTGAACTTAGCAAGTCTTTTAGAGTTGTTAAATATGTGGATGTGCAGCTTCCCAGAGGAAAACGGAGACATTCAAACTAATCCGTAATGAATCAAGAGGAACTCTCTGGGCACCACCCCGACCCACTCCCTTAGGGTGCCCTGCTCAGATGGGCTCCACGTCTCTCCAGTTTTTGACAGAAGGTAGATTTTCTAGATGGGGATTGGAATCTCTTAAAAATAATGGACAGAGAGCCTAGTATGATTTATCTAAGTAGGGAAGGCTGAGAGGGAGGGACTTGGTCTGGAAAGAAGAGGAAAAATTTCTGCTGGTGGAGAACCGAGTTCTTCCCGCCCTGTGAGGGGTTGCAAACGTCTGTCACATGGGAGAGATGGGCAAGTAAGAACTCTCAGCCCCCATGAGAGCCCCCCATTAGGGCCTTTAAGCTTCTCTCTTCCTGGTGTGTGTTATTATTCATCACCTATTTCTGTACACTGGGCTTTGAGCCTCTTGCTTGCAGGTCAGTACCACCACTGGGGTTGGGTCCTCCCTAAATAAACCCTCATGACTTCAGGAATATGAGCAAGCAGCAGCTCGACAGATGTGTTCTTACATCCCTGAGCAGAAGTGGCTGTAATCAGAGTGCCTTGTTCCATCTGACCAGTGTCCTGTGTGTTCTTGTGTGACTGGCCAGCCCTTTGTAGACTGCAGAATGGTGCCCTGGACTCTGCCTGGGTTTTCATGAAGATGGCGAGCTTCAGCCTATGGTTTCATGTGCTGAAATTCACATGAAGTGAAAGCTATATTTTAAATTCTCATAGTGTCTACATTTCCTTCCATGGGAGACAGAAAAAAAAGAGGGGCCTTGTTGATAGACTAGCAGATTTCCAGAGATTTTCACAACTGTAGAAGGGAAGTTGCAGGAAGAGAGCTGAGGTGGTGATGGGCGGTGGGCTTTCGTCTCGTGCCCCCACGTGGCCTTGCTGAGAGGATGATGGTTGTCATGGAAACCTACACCCACAGATAGGCCTTTGCCCCGTTTCCACCCACAGGGACTGGAATGGAGAGAATGGCTGAGTTGGTGAGAGGGAGAAATAAAGAGGATTGGTCCAGCCGTTTATTCATCTGAGTTGGATATTTCTGGAGAGAGTAAGTCAGCATCTTTTTCGTAGAAATGCTGCTTTTTTTTTTTTTTTTTTTAAAAAAAAAAGCAACTTCAAGGTGAAAGTTACCTTTTTGGAAACATGAAGCTACATTGTCTGGTTGGAGCCATCCAGTCAGCGTGGGGGTGCTTACAGGGAGAAGGCAGCGGGGAGAGCGTGGGGGGTGCCTTGGGAATGGCCCCGCATGGCGGCCCCCCGCCATCTGCCAGAGAGGTGGCCTTGGGAACCTAGTGTGAGAAGCAGACAGAGGCTGAAGCTGAGCCAGGCATAGCTTTCTAGATTAGCTCCCCCAAATGGCCCTGTGTGGACTGGCCTGGGGCTGAGCAGGAGGCCAGCCGGCTTTCTGGAAGGGGAAGCCTGCCCTGCCGGCCGGGCAGGGACTGCACTGCATGTGCCTCTGCCCTCCACCTCGCCCGGGTTGGGGCAGCTGGTGCATAAAGGGGGCAGCCTGTCCGCCTCTCTCCTTGCCTCTGCACAAATTGGAAACGACTAACCTTGCCATATTTAGTGCAGTGCTAACGGCCACTCGCCTCTAAGGGGTAATCATGCAGGCATAAATTCGGAAAGTTGCTAAGCTATGAGCGGTCTTATGAGCATTAAAAGTGTCCTCTTTGCCAGAAAGGTCATTCATAACTTGGCTACCCTGCTGATGTACAGTCAGTGATATTGATTGATTAATGTATAAAAGCACCAGATCCATTTGCTTCTGTGAAAGAGAATAAAGTGCAGTCGACTCTCTCTGTATTTTCACCTCATCCTTTTGTTTGAAGGACATTTTTCCCCCTTCTTTTTGTTTTGCCGGCTAGGTTTAAGGGGGTTACAGAAAGCCAGTTTCTGCCAAGTAATGTGTTCACAAAGGGAACATTGATTCACATCAGTGTCGCTTGAATTACCCTTAAAGGTTTGCCAAGGAGTTGTTCTTACATTAACCTTCTGTTCACGAAGGAAGAAGTAAATATGTAAGTCATAAAGTCAAGTTCATCGCTTTGGATTTAGTTTTGGGGGTCTAAACTAACGTCTTCCGTGGCTGATTGGGTTGAAGGGCATTGCCCAGAAAGTCCCCTGTTCATTTTGGGCAGGGGTACAGGCTGGGAGGGGAGAAAGGGAAGCAAGTCCAGCCCCACCGCCTGAGCCCTCCTGGGAACCGGATCGGGGAACCACTGCTAAGAATGTACTTCCAGAGCAAAGGTTAGTTCTGTTTGGCTGCGTCACGTTCAGGCCGAGGCTCTGTGGTCCCTTCCTCACTCTCAAAGCAGTTCATACAATTAGGTGGTGGAAATAGCAAGAAAGACCTTTCTTTGTCTGGGAGATGAAGGATTCTGGAAGGTCTGGGCTTCTCGAGTTCAGTGGGATGAGTTAGCTAACCAGTCTTGAGAGCCACCCTTGACTTTCTCAGTTGTTTACAAAGCTAGCAGGGCAGTAGGCTGCAGTTGGGCAAAAGAACTCCTCTGCTTTTTGTTTTAACCTCAAATTAAGTGTATTTAGTTATACTTGTTGTTGTTTTAATTTTTCCATTATCCAGGCAGTCTGGAGAGTTTCCTGTTCTTAAAAAACCAAAGTGGTGTTGGTGGGCTCTGAGACCTGAAGCATATTGATTGCCATGTAATTCGGGGAGCCATGGGTATTCTGTAGGGTAGAGCATTTTGCCAACTAATAGGCTCCTCCTGAGTTTCTTGCAGTGACTTATGAGAACTGTCTGGAAGATAGCCCCGCACTGGGTACTTCTGAGGACATCTGTCTGTGTCAGCTGATCGGCCATCTCGGATTCTTCAGCATCTGACGTGACCATTTGCAGAGTTGGCAGCATTTCCAAACAGTGTCTGAAGGAGGCTGGGAAGCCAGGGGAAGGTGGAATTCTGGAATGTAGGCTGCACGGAGCTTGAGGGAAGTGCTGTGTGAAGCGTGGCCTGCAGGCGCCAGTGCGGAGCTCCTCAATCGGCTGCCCTGGTGGGGAATGAATGCTGGTCAGTCGGCCTGTCTGTCCTTCTAAGACTTGGTGAAATCTCCTTTAGTATGGAGCTGTTACCAGATACCAGAGCTGTTGCCTGATAACAGCTTTTACCCTGAGCTGTTCATTCACGGGGCCCAGCAGAGGCTGGCCACCTTCTTTCTCTCCAGGCTCCTGCGGATGCTGGAAGAACCAGTTTTAGGTCAGTTTGCAGCTCTTGGGCTCAGAGCCTTGGTGACTGGGAGCCACAGAGGGGTTTTCTCTGGGCTTAGGGAGCATCATCCACACCTCAGTCTTCCGTGGGAGTCTGGGCCCTGGGACCCAGCTGCACCTTCCCTCTGCCGTGGGCAGCCACCACCCAGCGGTGCAAAAGCAGCAAGCGAACAAGCAGGTGGCTTCTGTTTCCCTCCCAGAGGGGGTTTGGGAGTCTGAAGGTTTCTAAGCACCTGAGAATTACTCCTAGTTCAAAGAAGCCTCCTGGCGAGCTCGCTGCAGCTGGCCTGTGCTTTGGTAGAGGGCCTTCACCATTTGGGGGCACTGGAAGCCCCCCATGCCACACCCAGACACTCTTGAGTGATCAGGCTGCTGACGGCGGTGGTCTTCCCAGGGCAGGTGCTCTGCTTCTCGGTTCCAGAGCGAGGCAGGGACCCGCAGGCTGGCAGGCCCCGTGTAGCTCTGTAGTTACACACAGGCCGTCCTGGGTTTCTTCCCCTTCATAGCAACCAGAGCTCTAAATGCTCGTTGCCAAGCTCACCCCAAGACACTGGGGAAGTGTTGGCCCATATGCGGAGCTGCACTAACTTTGTGTAATTGTTTAATTAAAACCTTGGTTTTCTAATTGCAGTCTAAACACACGCCTTTTGTTCGTGAAAGGCAGCGCTCTGCGCTTGGTGCTCTTGTGCACAGAGTTTCTTTCCTGTTTTTATTTTTTCCAAGTTGAAAATCGCCATTTAAGTTCCCACCATGGGGAGCTGGCAGGTGGTGTTTCTCACCGCTGAGGGAGACGTGCCAGAATTCCTTTTGTCAGTCCTGGTCAGCATCTTCTCTTGGCCGCGGTTGCCTTTCTGATTTCATGTTGCAACGAATCAAATCGGTAAGCCCCTTCCAGGTATACCTGCTGGAATAATCAGAAAGCCAGATAGAAACCCCCCCACCCCCCGCAACAGGTTTCTCTGGCATAAGCATTATTTTCCATATTCCTGGTTTAGGAGTTGAAACAGATACGTTTTCATGTTTGCTCTTTAAAGGAGAAAACCTCCCCTCCTCAATTTCCAGATGAATCCTGGCACCTTTTATTCTCCCTCCGCTCTCTGCTGAGGTGATAGGAGCTGCCTCAGAGGATATACTGAGAATGAATCCATTTTCTTTCCTCTGTCTCTGCAGAATAAATTAGAATTTGCCTGATTTAATAAAATGGCTCCATCTCCCTGCCGTCTCCCCCATCTCCAGAGCATTCCTTCCGCAGTGGCCTGCTCCTCTAGCATGGATCTCAGCACCGTATCTCCTCATTGCAGGAGAGTGGTTTCACACGTCACGTGTTCCCTTGCACTCTCAGGCGGGCATGGTGTCACACGTGTGTGCACACGCCAGCTTCGGGGGATCCTGGTGGCTGAAGGCGTGGAAATGTGTCACCAGCCCTCCTTCTCCCCACGGTCAGGCGTGATGGTTGTAATTGATGTAGAGGGCGGTGCGGTTTGTCGTCCGTCTGTCATCAGCCCAGTCTCCTGGCGTTGATGTGACCACAATGTAGAATGTGTTTCTGGGGGGAAGAGAGAGGTCGAAGATGGAGGTCTGCAGCATGAATCTTCTCACCCTGCCCCAGCCCATCCTCTGCTTAACTGGAGCGTATTTATCTCTGTGGATGGTGGAGGGCTTTGCCATCTCCCTGTTACTCTCAGATGAACGGATGGCAGTTTGTTGTTGAACCTGGGGATGGTTTTTCCGTTTGGACCTCCCCCTACCCCTCAAATTTGTGTTCTAATATCTATTTCCGAGGTTGATTTTTTTTTCCCCTTTTCCTTTCCATTCTGACACTTAATTATGCCAGCCGCATTGGGAGCCCTAGCTGCTGGGAGGTACCCAGCTCAGTGTTAAGAAGGGTTTTAAAAACAGGCTGAACTCTTTCTTAATGAGGCTCAATCGGCTCTCCTCCGGGCGGTTTTGTTTTGCTGATCTGTCAGTTTTTCAAGGATTTAATTGCACTTTTCTTCGTATTAGTCTTTGAAATTGGCCTATACAATCTTACTATAAAATAACATTTTTTTTTTTTTAAAGCAGAAAGTTAGTAGCTCTTCTCTTCCCCTCTTTTATTGTTGCTGGGAGTTTTATTTTCCCCGTTTATCTCACCAGACCATCTTCCACCCATCACCTTTGGGAGCCAGCAGTGAGTGAAGAGCCCAGAATAGAGTGTCAGGAGGGGGGCCCCAGAGAGCCTGACATCCAGGCCTCACAAGCAGTTTTCCCCGTTTCTTCAGCCTTCCATCTTTGGGACTTTGATAAGGCAACTCAGCTTATGTCTCCGCTCCAGGGTCTGCTCTGGGTCAGGGCGGTGGGAGGGGGGTCACAGCCGCTGTCTCTTTAGGCCGGAAGTGACAGATTCTACCCAGTGGTGCCGGGTCCGCTAACCAGCATCTGGAGTCCTCAGCCACGGGAATCCGAGGAAAGGAAGAGTGCAAAAGACAGAAGTTGCCAGGCAGGGGAGGGGGCGGGGGAAGCAAGGCCATATCCTTTATGCTATTATCTTTATGGCGTCGAGAAACATGCTTGAAGCAATCAGCGTGAAATTCTTAATTGCTTCGCTTACTTCTGCTCTCCTCATGGGGCAGGTTGTGCAAATGCCGGAGCTGCCAGGACCCTCATGTTAGCGCACTGTCCCTACTGCACACACTATTTTTAAATAGTGCTTTGTTTTGCAAAGATGCACAACGCTTTTTCTTTCCTTTTTTTTTTCCTTCCCTAGGATGCTAATAAACAGCAGAGGCAATAAAGGGCTGCTCTGGCCACTCTGACAACAGCTCCACTTATTAGGCTGTGTGTCTTGCTCTCTCCTCCTGCCACCCTGCCTTCTGTTTCCTCTCTCTGGGTTTCTTCATTCCCTCCTATGCAGTATGCTTCTGAGCTTTAAAAAAAGATTAAATTTTTTTTTTTTTTAATTTTTGCTTCTGAATTTATCCTGTGAAGCAACCAACTTCCGTTTTCCCCTTACCACCCTCCTGAATCTTATTTGCATCCCTCTCCTCCTCTCTCTTCTGATGTGTATCTTCCTCTTTGAGATTTCCAGTCCCCTCTCATGAGGATGTAAAAATCCAAGAACCAGATCTCAGAGATTTCAAAATAAAATAAAAGTAAACTCTGCTTAAAAAACACTTTAGCAGGAAAGCCAGGCTAATTGTAAATCAATGGGTCTTAAAATGCAGCATCGATCTCCAGTTAGAAGTTTGAAGGGGAAAGCAGTAATTACTGCACCAGAAGGTAGTTTTTCCTCTTAGTAAGTTCTGGGCAGAAAGAAGGCTCATTAGGGCAGCACTTCGGAATCAGAGTAATTAGTTTAAAAAGTACTTTTGTGGTGTTATTCCCTCGGCTAGAAATTATTGGAGTCTTCACAGATTTATAGCTCAATTCTGATAACATTTGATTTATTATCATGTTTGGTGTGGAAGAATCTTGATACAAAATCACTCAGGTGAAGACTCAGGAAAGTGTGGATTGGAGCCTTGGGAATGAAGAGCCTTTTTAGAGTAAGTAGCATTTGATTCTTTCAAGATTCCTACTGTTCCCTGAGAGTATTGAATGTGGCCAGCCTGGGACCCTAACGTGGGAACCCGCTTAGACCAGTCTTGGCCAGCCTCATCAGCGAGCAACCCGAAATCTTAGTAAAGGAGGTGATTTTCCTGTGTGAGTGCACGTTGACATGAAGGTTCAGTGACTAGGTTGGGTGTGACACAGCCATCCTGTGTCACCCAGCATGGGTCTGCTGGAGCATGATTTCCGTGAGGACAGGAATAGCTCCTTGTCCAGTTGGACCCACAATGCCTGGAATGTAGTCGGTACAAACTAATGGATACATTTCATGACTTGATGAGTCAGTAAATGAACAGACAGATTTTCTTTTCTGTCTTAGAGAGCTTCTAAGCTCTTGTCTTTAGGGGGATAAAACCACCACGGAAGCTTTCTCGCTGGTTAGATTATCAACTACCTTTCTGAGCGTTCATTCTCGCAGAGGAAGCAGACAGCCCTTTCTTAAAGGAACTTGGTTTTTGCTTCCATGGAAGGTCATCCAAAAGTCATTCTGCTCCTTGAGTTTTTAATTTTTTTTCTTATAAAGAAAATGCACATGAAACAGTACTTTTACGTCAACTGTGATCTTACCCCAAGGCATACCACCCTCCATCTTCCTGCAGTGTCTTTTTCCTGCCAGACTGGTGTGACTAGCAGGTAACACGTACATCAGAGTGCTTTGTCAACACAGAGCTGTTTTTAAAATCTTCCCAGAAGCTTCAAGTTTTCCACATTGTTTCTCAGAGAGGTTCTCTGAAGAACCTAGATCTAAAATTATACAGCAGATGAAGCAGGGGTTTGTAAACTTTTACTAGTGGAGCCCCCTTTCTTAAAAAATGAAAACTTGAACCCACTAGGTAATTTTTTTTAAAAAAAGCTTTATAACTATAGTTATTTTAGGAGTTTTAGCTGAGTTCAGTCACTCAGTTGTGTCCGACTCTTTGCAACCCCATGGACTGCAGCACGCCAGGCTTCCCTGTCCATCACCAACTCCCAGAGATTGCTCAAACTCATGTCTGTTGAGTTGGTGATGCCATCCAACCATCTCATCCTCTGTCATCCCCTTCTTCTCCCACCTTCAATCCTTCCCAGCATCAGGGTGTTTTCAGAGGAGTCAGTTCTTCACATCAGATGGCCACAGTATTGGTAAGCTTCAGCATCAGTCCTTCCAATGAATATTCAGGACTGATTTCTTTTAGGATGTACTGGTTTGACCTCCTTGCAGTCCAAGAGACTCTCAAGAGTCTTCTCCAACACCACAGTTCAAAAGCATCAATTCTTCAGCGCTCAGCTTTCTTTATAGTCCAACTCTCACATCCATACATGACTACTGGAAAAACCATAGCCTTGACTAGACGAACCTTTGTTGGCAAAGTAATGTCTCTGCTTTCTAATATGCTGTCTAGGTTGGTCATAACTTTCCTTCCAAGGAGTAAGTGTCTTTTAATTTCATGGCTGCAGTCACCATCTGCAGTGATTTTGGAACCCAAGAAAATAAGTCTGTCACTGTTTCCATTGTTTTCCCATCTATTTGCCATGAAGTTATGGGACCAGATGCCATGATCTTTGTTTTTTGAATGTTGAGTTTTAAGCCAGCTTTTTCACTCTCCTCTTTCACTTTCATCAAGAGGCTCTTTAGTTTTTCTTCACTTTCTGCCATAAGGGTGGTGTCATCTGCATATCTGAGTTTATTGATATTTCTCCCTGCAAACTTGATTTCAACTTGTGCTTCATCCAGTCCAGCATTTCCATATGATGTACTCTTGCATATAAGTTAAATAAGCAGGGTGACAATATACAGCCTTGATGTACTCCTTTCCCGATTTGGAACCAGTCTGTTGTTCCATGTCTGCTTCTAACTGTTGCTTCTTGACCTGCGTACAGATTTCTCAGGAGGCAGTTAAGGTGGTCTGGTATTCCCATCTTGTCAAGAATTTTCCACAGTTTGTTGTGATCCACACAGTCAAAGGCTTTACTGTAGTCAATGAAGCAGAAGTAGATGTTTTTCTTTAATTTGCTTGCTTTTTCTATGGTCCAGCGGATGTTGGCAATTTGATCTCTGGTTCCTCTGCCTTTTCTAAATCCAGCTTGAACATCTGGAAGTTCACGGTTCACATATTGCTGAAGCCTGGCTTGGAGAATTTTGAGCATCACTTTGCTAGCGTGGGAGATGAGTGCAATTGTGGGGTAGTTTGAACATTCTTTGGCGTTGCTTTTCTTTAGGATTGGAATGAAAAGTGACCTTTTCCAGTCCTGTGGCCACTGCTGAGTTTTCCAGATTTGCTGGCATATTGTGTGCAGCACTTTCACAGCCTCCTCTTTTAGGATTTGAGTTTAGATGTGTAATATTTGTGTGTCAAAAGAATAATAAAGCAGAGCTGATCAACCCTTTGGTCAAAATTAAGAGTTATGGAAGGTAGTAAGATAGTCTGTACAAAGCTCCTGTTTTGTGTATTTTGTTTGGTTCCATTATTTTTCAAATATTCATATGGTGTAGTAGTTCTCAATGGTAACAGTTTTCAGCAGCCTTTTAGCCTTGTAGTCTAAATGCAGACATTGTTTGACTCGGAGGCCTACACAAAAACTAGTTAACTTAGCTGTACAAGTTAATGCCCTGGCCTGCAGTGTGTTAAATTTTGGCATATGTCACAGTTGAGTATGTTTTATTATTGCATTTAATAATAACCATTAGCATTTAATAATAACCAGTAATTTAATAACCAACCTAAAATGAAACTAGAATCAGAATTTGCAGAACCCCTGCAGCATCCCGGGGTTCCCCGGAGACAGTTCAGGCACCGTTGCACTGCAGAAATCTACCTCAGACACACGCGGGGTCTCTACTGTTGCAGCCTACGGCTGTCCTTACTGGAAAAAACCACTGGGGGTGTTGAATGACTGACGGAAGGCCTCCAGTCTGGGTATCTCCCCATCCCTTGGATTGGATGAGGGCTGCCACGTAGAACACAGCCATCTGTCCCCCGTGAGGAGTGGCTTTACGGGTGAAAGAGATCTCGGCCTTGGCTCCGCAGCCTCTGCCCTCCTCTCTCTGCTGTCTGTCCGTCTCCATCCTCAGAGAGGGTCTCCCGTCAGGGCCTTCTCTCTCTGGCCTCTGCGTTGGGTTCTTCAGTGCTTGCCTCCGTCCTGTGAATATGGAAGTACTAATGGTCCACGTGGAAAAATGTCACTTTCTATTTATAAATGAGAGGAAATATTTCTACTGTTTATGCTAGAAGCCCCGAGCCGCGCTTTCAGACTCTGAGAATTATGTCTCTCAGCCGTGGCCTCACTGGCCTCCTGCGCTCTGTCACCGCTCTACCCAAAGCTGCTTTCTTCCCACCCCCCACCCCCCTTCTGCTTTTCACCACTTCTGGTTGCCTGTACCCTCTCTCCTCGAGTTAAATGTTTGTGCTTGCAAAGTTTATTAATAGCACCAGCACCGCTGAGTGGAATTGTGATTTGCTTCCCCTTTTTAATTTATTTTTGGCTTTTAGTAACAAATCTGGAAGAATATTTCAAGCTGCTCCCTTTTGAGGCAAACTCCAGTTAATCCCTTTAAGCACATCTTGGGGGTCAGGCATGCCCGGAGTACCCTCTCACCGTCGCAGGTATTGCAGCTCATCCCCCGCGGTAAACGCCCCGGTGATCACTGTTCCTCAGAGGGGTTCCAGCTCTGGATACGTGGTCTGTTCCACCACACACTCCCTGTCCCCGAGCCTTTTCTAATCTAACCTACCTAAAGACATGTCACTGCCCAGGGAAAGTTTTTTTCCCAGCTGTGACTTGACAATGATATTAGTGCTGTCTAAACAATTCATTGTGTGCCTTTCAGCAAACATCAGAATGCCGGTCGTGGACGTCAGTTTACTGGTGGTGGTGGTGGGGTGGAGTGGGGTGATGGTAGGATGATGGTTCCTAGGCGACAAGTCCTTCCCATACCTGGAACTTGGGTTATGAGATCAGGGGGACGATTTCCTACCGAGCCCATCTGTTGTAGGCATTGAGTGATGTGGATGCCGTTAGGTGTGGTCGGCAGGTGGGATTGTGGATCGGGGGTCTTGGATGGCTTCCCCAGGTGAGCAGAGGGTCTATAATGGTGGTTTGTGTCTTTAGGCTGGTCCCATCACTGTCTGGCGTATTGTCTAGTATTCAGTCTACAGACCTAGTCATCTTTACCAGTGCCTCATCTAGAAGCTTCTCATGGTGCCTGCGGTCCTGTCGTCAGCTTTCACAGTCCCCCGCCCCTCACACCAGTCATTCTATCTCATATGTCGTAAGAGAGCAGTACTTTTGTCACCTTAGAACATGGCGAGGTGATTTTCAAATGGAAGTGGAGGCGGGGGTAGGTGTGATTTTGTTTTTATTTTTTTTTTCTTGATCGTTGAGCCCGAAGTGGCAGAGAGACCACCTGGAGGTCAGTGGAGAACCAGAGACTCTTGAGTGAGGGGGTGCTCTTGACATGGCTCTGTCTCCTACCTCTGAACAGCTCAGGGAGCGCATGGCAGCCGCTGGCAAGGAATTGATTGCATTAATTGATATGCCAATAAGAGAGCTTGTTATATCCGCCATTGGTTAGGAGGCCAGCTAACAAGTCCACTGATCAATGGCACCAATAAAGATTTCATCCATTAATGAGCAACATGGTAATTAATGTTATCCATAAACCAGTTAGCCTGGCTAGCCAATGCTCTGGTTTGCGCCATGAGTGGCAGTCCCAAATGTGGTTGGGCAAACACCAAACACTGTTCCATGTGGAGTTCCATGTGGCCTCCGGGCAGGGTCATGGGCTGTGTGTGAGAGAGCCTGAGACCCTGGAGGGTTTGCTCCCAATGGAGCAAGGAAGGAAGACCTGGAGCGTTGAGAGCCTTGGCTGAGCAGAGAAGGCAGATGGGGTCCTTGCTGGGCCCCAGGCTGGGCGCAGCTGTGCCTGCCTCATCCCCCCATACCTGCTGGGTGGAGAGTCGGCCACACTTGTCTCTTCTGACTCCTTTGGCCGTAGAGCTTTCCCACGCGAGCCTCTCGGGCTGTTAGGGGCGTGATGGAATGACTGCACTCCCGGGTCACTCGTCCCAGCTGGGCACGCGCTCCCCAGGGGACACCCCTTGTCAGTGGGTCACACGCACAGCCCTGTGCTCCTGGGGGGCGGGCCGTGGCCTCTTCTGGGAACCATGAACGAGTGGTGAAGTAATTAACATCCCCCTCCCCCAACCAACCCCAGCCCCCTACCTCCGTGTTTCACTGGGAAGAAACATTTTGCTAGAAGAAAGAAAGAAGGAAAAACAGACGATTTGAAGCTGTGCCTCTTTTCCTTGCCCCCCCGCAACCTTGGTTTTTTGAAATGACATCAGTGGCTTGTTTGCCAAGCATAACCTGGCAGCCTGGCGGCTCTGCCTGACTGCCTGAGATTTCTGGGGACCGTGCAGCTCGCCAGCTCCAGCCGTGGCAGCATGCCAAGGTGACGTTCCGTGACTAAGCAGAAACGAGGGAGAGGGAGAGAGGGAGGAAGAAGGTATGTGTGGTTGGGGAGCCGGGGGAGAGAGTGGTCCTGGGGCCGGGTTGGTGCGGGGAGATGTATAGGCACGTCCGGGGGGCATCCGATCAGGAGGGCGGGTGTCGGGGGAGCACACTGGCAGGCCAGGGACGGTCCCTGTGGCCCTCGGAGGAGGCAGGGGGGAGGGGAGGGCAACAGCCACACATGCAGCCTGGGTGGTGGCCAGAGGGGTCTGACTTCAGAGGGAAGCGAAAGAGCCAAAGCTAAGGTGACAGCCCTGAGGGCCTGGAACTACTGAGAAGGAGGCTTAGGGAAGGTCTTCTCGGCATCAGGCCGATACTCCTTAGCGGAGTTTCCTCTGCATTGTTAGGTATTGACCCTCCGAGACCCCTTGTGGATTCCCTAATTGAAAATTAATACTAGATCAATGCCATGGGCAATTTGCATATTGATCATAAACAACTTTGAAGGCACCGAGTGTGCTGCAGATCAATAGGGCTCCTGAACAGGCTGCAGAGGGAGTGCCTCCCAGTACAATGCACTCCGAGAGAGGTTAATGATTCGGGAAGTTCCTCACCGCCCAGCGCCGGGAGCGGCCCCCACGCCACACAGTGTCGTTGGCCAGAGCAATAGTCGGGGCCTGGGCCGCCCTCCACCCCCCACCCCAAGCCACCCGGTCCCCAGCAGAGGGGAAGATGGCTGAGCTGGTGCAAGACAAGGGCTGGCCACGAGTGTTTTTATGGTTGCCTTTTTTGGTGATGGATGAAGTCTTGGGGCAGTTTATTCTGGGAAGCGTACTGTAAAAGGCAGCAGCCAAGTGAAGGCTCCAGTCATTATTCCGGCCCCTTCCCCAAAACAGAGTTCTCCCCAAGATCTGAATAGAATGATCTGAGGAGGGGGCTCTCTTCGCCCAGCCTCCTCCTCTGCCTTCCCATCCTCGGAAGCCTGAGTTAGTGCTCACTTTAGGCAGTGATGCGCTCGGCCCCATTTTGCATCCTGTTCCGTTCACCTCCCAGTTTCTGGCTTTGGGCTCCTCGCCCATTACTTACCTCTGTCCCCTGCCTCGCGTCTTCTTGTCCTGCTCTGGCGTCAGGTCTTGCCTGTCTGGTCCGCCCCCGGGTGCCCCGTGGCTCCCCAACAGGCCTGGAGGGTGCTCCTCCAGGTGGGCCCCCATCACTTGTCCCCTGTTCGCTTCTTTTGTTTTCCTCTCTTCTCCCTCTGGCCCGTATCTGGCTCCTCTTGTCTCCTGGCCATAGAAGCCGAGTGTGGACGGATATCCTGTGGGTGCTCGGGATCCCCCATTAGCTTTTACAGCAAAGCTCAGAACACTTGAGAGCCCAACTACTGATTCTCTCTTCACGCTCCCAGGGTACTTTGAGAAGGCTGGTCTGAGGATTGGGGCCAAAGCAACCTGGAAAGACGGGTGATGGCTGTCGGCCTGTACCTGGCTACCTGGCCACAGCCCCAAGACAGTGGAGTGTGGTGGTGCGGGTGGTGGTCACTCGGGGGAGACACCTCCTATAGAGTGGTGAGTGCAGCAGACTTTCTTCCACAACAGCCCTGCTCCCACCCCTCACCCCAACCCCCCAAATTCATCTGGTACTGAGACGAGCTAACATTATAATAGCAGTCCTGTCAAGGTGACAGAGCTTAAGATGGCTATTAAGTTTGCAAATGTATTGAAATTCATTGATGTGAAGGGGTGACGCGGTTTCAGAGAAGGGGCATGCCAAATGGCGGGTGTCAAATTTCCAGGTTGGCGCAGCAGCCCTTCTGAGCCTCAAGCCCTTCACCAGTCCTGTTCCTTCACCTTTGCAGAGAGGTGCTTTGGACCACGCTGGTGTGGTGGGTACCTCTGGTGTACGGCTGTCAGGCCTGTCCTGGAGCTGCCGCATGAGGGGATGGTCAGTGTTCCCTTTCTCTTCATGGCATTGCCTCACCTCAAGGTCAGCTCCTCCCCACTCCCCAGGAAAGAAAAGGCTCAAGGAGATTTCCTCTCTGTCCGCATTTATATATTATGCATACACATGTAGAAATACGGTGGCTTTTCTGCTGGGAATCCCTCTCAGGGCAGCCGTCAAACTGTATAGATGGTCCACACGAGCACAGCCCTCTGCTCTGCTGAAGGGGATTAGTGAGGACCCAGGCCACCCTAGATTCGACCCAACAAGCAGGATAGCAAGTCCAGGGTCTTATCAGCCCGGAGGGAGGGGTACCGAGGGGGGCGCAGCTTTGTTCTGATTTTCACACGAGTACCTTACGTGTTCGCAGCGCCTCTGGTCTTGTTCACAGCTGTTTCCAGTGCCCAGAACAGGTGCTCTGTGGATGTATGGTGGGTCGGTGGGTGGGCAGATGACACAAGTACAAGTGTAGCTTCTTCAGGGAAGCCGTTAGTCTCAGCTCTGTGACCTTTACCAGGTCTTCCACCTTGCAGAGCCTCAGTTTCCTCATCTGGGAAATGGGGGTAGTAATCGTATCTGCTTTGGTTGAGTAATGACTGTCCAACTATGATTATTGTTAGATAATAACGACAAGCACATGGGAACTTTCAGAGGTGGCTGTTGTTGGTTTCCACGCTCAGGCTCTTTGCAGTGAAGGGTTTTATCCAGGCAGCAGAATAGGAAAGCAGCGGGCATGCTGTGTTGATCAGTCCCACTTGGCTAGTCCCTTCCTCCTCCTTCTTCCAGTCAGGGCCCTTGTGATTATGTCACAGAAGATGTCATCCTGGCCAAGGGCTCCGGGGGCAGGATGAGGGTGACCTGACGTGGAGCCTGGGAGCCCAAGGGGTGGGGCGGGTGGAGGGTTGGGGGGAGACTGGAGGGCCCACGTCAACTAGACTCAGGGCCAGGTGTGGCTGCGGCCCCACAGCCTGGTGGCAGGTGCCGGGCCGTCCCCATGCATGTGATTCCTTCATTATGGAGCCTTTCATTGACTCGGCCGCACTGTGCTGATGAACTGAGTCTGGGGACAAGAGCACATAATTGACGGAAATAAATTCCCATCACAGGCCTGGCTGCAGCCCGAAGTGATGTCCACCTGTGTGTGTGTGTGTGTGTGCGCGCACGCGTGTGCGTGCATGGGGGTGGGTGGGCAGGTGTTCACTTTCTTCCCTGGATGCACCTCCCCTGCCCTCCTTCCCTTCCAGAACCTTCCCGGCACTGCCCGTGGGCCCAGTGAGCGGCCCTGCCTCTGCGTCCCCTGCTTGGAGTCCTGGCCGCAGTCGTTGCATCACCCTGAAGGACGCGAGCCTGCTGGGGGGCTGGGGGGACGCCTGTTCACACACCTATCCTTTCTCTCGTTCAATCCATCTCCCTTCGTCTGTTTGTTTGTTCACCTTCAGCGCTGTGCGCTCTCTGCTTAGATCTCCGTGAAGACAGCGAGCAGGGAGCTATGGGGCTGCCCTTCTTAATTGAAATCGCATTTCATTCATCTGGGAAATGAGGCAGAGGAGGGGCCGGGGTGCTTTTCTACCGGCAGCCGATTCGACAGGAGGCCAGGCTTGAAGATAACCAGCCCACAAACACACAGCACATCTCGGAAAAGAATTTAGGAACTAGAGGCATTTGCATAAAACTAAACTAAAAACCACATAACCAGCCACATGGTTTTAACCACCACCACAAAAAGAAAAAGTCCTACTGTAATGCATTTTCTCAAAACCAGGAAATTAGTGGCTCAGGTCACCAGGGCATCTGAAGCTGGTCATTACTAATCAGTTGTTTATAGCAAAGAGATTTTTCTTCGTCTCCCCCAGTGTTTTCTGGGCCTTCAAAAGCGTTTCCTGGAATCCTGAGTGAAGTCGGTGTGTGTGCTGGAGACTAGTGATGCGCCGGGGTGGCTGGTTGCCTCAGTGACGAAGAAGCTCGGGTGGCGTAAAGGCGGAGCAGAGAGAAATGGAGGGCCCTCACTTGACACCCTCTGACCTCAGCCGGGGAGCTGAATGCTGGAGAGCCAGGACTGAAATTGCAGTCACTTTAGATTATTTGGAGTGAGGAGAGGCAGGGAAAAAGGGTTTGTTGACTACAGGAAGCTGAATTCTTCCTCTGCTGAAAAGCTTATTAGTGGAAGGGGAAAAAGCAATTACTTGGCTTTTGCTAGTTCTTTCTGGCAGGGATCTGGGGCTGCGGTGGCCCCGTGGCCCTCCCTCTGGAGCCAGAGACTCTCAGCCGGGTGCCCACCTGAGCCATTTGGGACAGTGCTTCTGGGATCCCCCTCTTCCAGAAAGAGCGTGGCGGGGGGACAGATAGAGGTGAGGGAAGAGGACTGAATGGAGATGGAGAGAGGCAGGCTCACCTGGTCTTTTACGTGGTGTTTTTCTTTAGGTGCCATGTTGCCACTGACAGGAAGTTAACAGGGCACTATTTGCTTAGAAACAGGGATACTTGTGTTCTTAGGGGCTGGTCTGTGGTTCATTTTGGTTGGGGTGAGACCATTTTATCCATGCTGTGTCTTTTGTCTCATCATTTAAAGGACAACTGGAAGTCGCTTGAACCACTCTGGTACCGCTATTAGAGTCCCTTTTCCTCAGCATCACAGCTGTGACTGGGGAGGGTGCCCAGGAAGCAGGCTGCCCCCCCTCCAGGTGTGGCTGCGCCAGTGCCATCATGGCCTCTTGTCCCCTCTGCGACTGCTGCCCCAGGCCTCACTTGGAGACCCTCGTTTGGCCGCCTCACTGAGTGGCCTTGGAGCCCTTCGCTTCTCCAGGTCCTGGGCTCTGAGTTTGTGGAACTGAGTTGCTGCAGCTCCTCCAGATCCCTCCAAGCAAAGGCAGGTCCTTCTGATGACCGGGTTGCTGCAAACGCCACTATTTCTCTTTCCTGAACCTGTTTTTACCTTGTTCATGCTTTTATGCCTTCTCTTGTTTGGACTCCCTACCTATCTTATATTTTGCACACTTACATTTATATCCTTTTAGAATTTCTAAAACACAGATATTTTTTATTTAACCACCTTAATGGTGTTGAAATAAATTTTACACGCCTTGATTTTTTCAGTCCATTGACCCATTTGTCTTTCTTGCTTTTGTCTCCGTTCTTCTAGTTATTTCTCTTTAAGGCCCAGTTTTCAGTCATTTCCCTTCTCCTAGAACAGCTACTGTGCTTTCCAACCTGTCACCAAAGGTGTTTAGTAGTTGAGTCAGTTCATAGACTCTTTTCAGAAATTGTTTTTTTTTTTCTGCTGTAACATGTATTTAGGATATACTCTCACCTAGGTTGTTTTTTAAATTCATTCATTTTTAATTGGAGGATAATTGCTTTATGATATTGTGATGATTTCTGCCATACATCAACATGAATCACCACAGGTGTCCATATATGTCCTTTCCCTCTTGAACCTCCTTCCCACCTCCCTTCCCATCCCACCCCTCTTGGTTGTCACAGAGCACCAGTCTGCGCTCCCTGAATCATACAGCAAATCCCCACTGGCTGTCTGTTTTGCGTATGGTATACCTGTGTGTGTTTCCATAGCACTCTCTCCGTTCATCCCACCCCGTGTCCACAAGTCTGCTCTCTGTCTGCACCTCCATTCCTGCCCTGCAAATAGGCTTATCAGTACCAACTTTATAGATTCCATATATGTGTGTGTTAATATATTTGTTTTTCTGACGTTACTTCACTCTGTATAGTAGGCTCTAGGTTCATCCACCTCATTAGAACTGACACAAAATGTGTTCCCTTTTTATGGCTGAGTAATATTCCACTGTATATATGTACCACAGTTTCTTTACCTATTTAGCTGTTGATGGACATCTAGGTTGTTTAATGAACATTGGTTACCTGAGTTATTTATTTTTTACGTTTCTCATTGGTTACTAAGTCCTCCTCTTCACTCTTTCTCTGTTTAAAGATGTTGCTCCCTAAGTGAGGAATCATTCAATTTTTCTTTCGAATCATCGGACCATCTAATCTTTAATATTGCATTGCTTTTTAACTACTTTTCATTCACACCTATGACTGATTTTTACTAGTTCATACTTACAGAATGAAGCAAAATTTTTTTTCTTGGTGAGGGTCCCTTTCCTTATTGGCTCTGCATAGGATCCGTAATTCACTTTAAAAAAGTATCCACTGCTGAAAGTTTGGGTAGGATTCTAACTTAAGCACTTCCCCTTCTGCTACTTTCTCCAGTTGCAGTGTGCACACAGAAGAGCTTAAACCTGCAGAATTGTTTCTTTAAAATGTAATTGTGGGCTGCAGACTTTATCCCAACTGTCCCAGAAACTGTCTGTCACAGAATCGCGCTTTCTGCCCAGATCCTTGTTGACATTCTCATGTCACGGCAGCATTTTCATTCTTCTTGAATTCGTGTTTTAGCTGTTTACAAGTGTCCCCGCCATTAGAGAGAATGGTGTGAGTCTAGAATTTAAATTCTTTGTTTGCCTTAATGACCATAACTGTGTGTCTTTGTGCCTTGAGATATATTGCCGTATAAACTGGGGGGTGTGTAGTGGGTGCCTTGCTTTTTAAAGGATACCAGCCTGTTCTTAGGTCTAAGAAACATCTAACGGGAAGTAAAGCTGAATAGATGCTCACAGGGTCCTAAGGCTGAGACTAAACTACAATTAGTATCTCTGGCAGATTTCTGGATGGGTTGCTGTAGCTAAAATCACTGTGAGAAGGCAGGTGTGTGTGTGTGTGGGGGGGGGGTGTTGTCAAACCTTAGAAAAGGACCATTTCATTATATAGGATCCAGATTTTTAAAATATGGAGTCTTTGTATTCAGCCATTGGCATACCTTTGGAAGTTTCTCAAAAGGAGGAAGACGATCCAAGAATTTTCTTTTTCCCTTTGGACACAAAAGAGCTGTACAAGGGGCATGTCAAAAATGCATGATGATGTATTATTCCTACCGTGGCTGGCTAATACAGTGTTTACGAACTTTGCTTGTATGTTCATGAGTTAGATTTGTCTCTAATTTTTCCCCGTAATGCCTTTGTCAAGTTTCGTCATAAACGTTATGCTGACATAATAAAACAGCAAGCTTTAAAAAAAAAAAGACCACAATTCAGCAGTTCCATCTGCCTTTTCTCCCGTTAATGCAGGAAAGCTCTTGAACATAAATCTCTGGTTCCTGCTTCACTTTGTTTGCAGTTTCCTAGGAAATGTCAACTAAAACACATTGCTTCTGTCCCCCAGTTGTTTCAGACTGAAGCACGTTTGGGGACTTGATGGTTTTGGGGGGCCGGCCCAGTTTTGGACTCTCCACGTTTAGGCGCACCCCTCGATATCTCGAGTGTGACTGTAAATGCTCACAGCAGAGACAGGCTCTTCACCGCTTGCACCAGGCCGTGAGCCTGCGGTAGGCACCCGGGGATCCCCAGCGTGAAAGGAGGGATGAAGCTGTCCTGAGCCGCCTCCGGTTTCATGTGCGTTTTTAAGGCTGCATTCTGGGACATGCCAGGCCGTTACACATACAGCGACCTTTATACAGCTTGGGTCTGGCCAAAAGAGGGCAGGGTGAGCCAGTGCTTTTCTGGACACAGCATCGTCTGAAGTTGGCCTGATGTCTGTTTCCCAGATTTGGTTTGGAAAGTGTAAGCCTTTGTTTGTGCTTTGTTTTTATGAATCAGCTGGTTTTCCCAGCTGTGCATATAAGTGGCTTATGATCATGCAAAACGAAGCTCATTGACAGTCAGCCCCTCACGCCGCCCTCCACAGACAAGCATAGACCAGTATTTCTGTGTGCACCCTGTGCTTCACAGGGCAAAGCTCTTTCCTTCATAGGCTGGAGCCCCTTTGGACGGTATGGACATCAGAGTGAAGCCACAAAAGGGCTGGAAACTCAAATCCTTCATTTGTGTGTCATGTGACTCCAGCCCCTGGCGTCATGCTTTCATCTTTTTCAGTCGACTGCTATTCGTTTTGGTGGCCAGAAACAAAATGTTCACCTGTGTTTCTTTTGGTTTGCTTTTTCGCACGTCCAGGCCCCCAGTATTCCATCTTTTCCTTCAGCGTTGTCCAATTCTGTCTTCCCCGCACTGTAACACCTCAGGTCTGCACGGTCACCCCCCCACCCCCTTCCTTCATTCCCGTATAGATTGCGTCCATCAGCAGTGGCATTCCCGTCATGAGAGCCCTCCCACAAGGTTCACTTATACCCATTAGGTTCTAATCACCATCATCTAATATCACTTCTGGTACATCCTGTTCATTTCCCATTCACCTTCATTTGTATATGGAGACTTAAGTACATTTATAGGCCTGCCTTGATTTTTTTTTTTTAATCTATGTAATTCCAACATTTTTTTTCATGTAAAAATATAAATAAGTTAGGAAACATATCACGTATATGTATATATTTTTTACATTAAACATAAGATCTCTCTCTGACAAGCCTAGTCCAGTTTTGACTCAGAAGGTGGAACCAGCCTTCTTTAATGGAAACTGTTAATTTTTTCTTTTTTTATTTACATGCTTTCTATCACTCATGTGTGTTTATCCATCTTGTCTTCACCCTCCAACCATGAGAGCCTGGCAGTGTTTATTTCAAACCGGGTGTTATTGAAAGACAGATGCTTGAAGGGACTGCTCAGGCCTCACACCTGGAATGTTAAAAAGCTTTCAGGCAGATCAGTTGGGTTGAAAAACGTCCCATTCCTTGGTGGGGGGGAATGGGTGAGGGGGGAAGCAGTACCCCACCTGAGAGCTTCCCTTCCTCAGCCTCGTGGGCATGAACCCCCCCCCCCCGCCCCCACTTCTGACTGACATCCACATCCTCAGAGGATGCTTTCAAATCCACAGAATGGTTTATCCCTAAGAGTGAGCTTGGAAGGCCCTTTTTCCTCCATCAAGACCCTCCTCCCCTCCTGCGCACCCTGGCTTTTCTCGCCTTTGCCTATCAAAGATTCTGCCCCTAAGATCCTCCTCCTTCTCAGTAGCAGTCCACTGAGTTAGGATCATTCTTCATCTCCCTGACTTTGTCTTTAATGGAAGGAGGGGAAAACCATCCTTTTTGGTTTCAAGGACCTTTCTATTTTGCTTGCCCCCTTCTTTCCAGAACATTCCAGTTTGGTGCGAGGTTAAACTGTGCAAAATACTGTTTGAAAGAAGGGAGAGAAAGAGAAAAAGGCTTGTCAAAATGCATTTGTTAGATCACGTTTTAAACGAAGTACAATTGAAGGTAGTTTTTGTCCAACGAAAGGAAAAACCCCTGCAAATGCGCTGAGCTCCCAGAGAGCGCGCCTCCTTTGTCGTTGCCCTGACATTGAAGTGTAATTTTTCATGGTTATTTGGACTGGAAAATGGTAGGGGGGAGGGAAGGGGAGAGATGGGCTTGCGATTATTTCCCATAAATGACAACACAATCACATCACGCTCCGCTACAAACATGCTCGCGGAGTTTGCCTTTTTTACATTTCGTGTGTGGAAGTCGCAGCAGCAGCCAGTGCTCCGTAGAAACCCAAGGGGATTGATCCCCCTGAACCTGGTGTTCCTCGGAGTTCCGCACGGAGCTGGGTTTCTGGTTTAGCGCGGGTTCCCCAACCAAGTCAGGGCCGGGTTTGGTATTTTAAAACCCGGAATGCACATCTTTCAGTTATTTAAAAAAAAAAAATCTTCCTGGGAACAGCCACCAGGCGAGTCAGTGACACGTTCGTTCCGGCGTGCTTTGTCACCGCACGCGGCTTTCATCCTTTCTGCGTTTCCACAGGGGGCAGCCCAGGTGCTTTGGCTGAGAACACAGATAAATGGAGCCGGTTGCAATCCCGGCTCTAGGCGTTTCCTCCCTTTTTCTCCTCTCATGACCCCCACCCACCCCCTTAATTCCAGCGAGGTTTTGACAAACTGTTCAAATGACCAAATGGCCTGGCCCGGAAGTGGGAAACTGGCAGGACCCTGGCGGGTGACGGTGCTGTGTGCGCGGCCCAGGGCGGGCGGTGTGCCCCAGATGGCCCAGGAGATGCCCCCTCGTGTACATGCTCATGATGGACATGAAGCACGCCGGCGCGGGGCTCCCCCAGGCGGGGCTCCCCCAGGCGAGCCTTCGGGGCCTCACCTTCTCCGGCAGGGGCTGTGCATGCAGGCTGCAGCTTCCCAGGCTCCCTCAGGCTGCCCAAGCCCCATTTTTCTTGTTTCTATAAACAGTGGCAAGATCTTCAAATATACAAAAGCATAAATGGTCTCTATTCTCCAATTAGTCATTTTAATAATACCCGGCATTGCCTTGAGTGTTGACTCTTGCAGCCTGGTGCCAGAGCAGGGGTGGTGGGGCAGGGGCGGGAGAGAGGGGCCTGGCCGAGGGGCCGCTCGCTTCCTCACCTCTGGTGTGCCCGGGTTTAGTGGGTTTTCCTAACCCAGAGCCTCTCCCGGGCCCGTGCTGAGGTTGCTGGGCCTCCAACCGACTCACAGGCTCGGTCCAGAGACTCTGGGCCTAGCGGCCCCCAATATCCTTGGTGAATGAACCCAGCAATGAAAAAAATTCTCATGGAGAAACGATCACTGGAAGGAAAAGAATATGTCACTGGAGGGCGGCAATGGGTCTGATCTCCTCCACGTCCTCTCCCTCTCCTTCTCACACCCTCTTATCTCTCGGAGGACCAAAGCTTGTTTTTATAAACGTCATCTTCCAGAGGGCAGCTGCATTTAAAACAGCTAGTTAGCACTTTGATCACTTTTTTTCTTTTTTTTTGAAGCTCCTTGGGGTGGGAAGATACCTGTGGCTGACTGGCAACCCTTCACTCCAGCGGGTGGAGAAGGGTCTTCAGCGAGATGGTCTGGCTGGCAGAGAGCTTAGATGGGGGTAAAAATGGAGAATGCTAAGGACAAGGGTGACCTGGAGGGGAGACACACACACCTCCACCTGTCCCGTGCTGTGTGCTCCAGACTTGGGCAGGCTAGGGTGCAGGAGGTTCGAGTGCTTGGCATCCGCCCTGAGAACGTGCTTTTCACCAAACACCTTAGTCTCTGTTAGCGCCCTGGAGTTCTCCTGTTTCTGGAAAAGAAATGGCAACATACCCTGAGAAGGTGGGAAAACATTCCAGGTCCTGAATGCATAAAGCAGCACACCAGTCTTGTGGCCCCCTCCTGCTCCCCCTTCCTACCCTCATCCTTTACCCCTGTAAGGATTCCCACCTGGACTGTCACAGTCACTCAGAATGCTTCACTCACCAGCTTTGATTTAGACCGTGGACCCTTCGTCTTGTGATTTGACTTCTTCCTGAAATAACCTCTACCCTGTTAAGATGTAAGAAACAGAATGGCCAAAGTTTGCCAACAATTAAAAATAATATTCAGATGGATTACCCACAGAGGACCTCCAGGGAGTTGTGGAAGTTCCCTCTTTTGTGTGCACAGTGAGAACGTTCGTTCACCTCCACCACAATGCTAGGTCCAAGGACTGGGGTATTAGAAGAACAATTTGCATTTGTGGTAGGCAGAAAACAACCTGATTTAAGGGGAATTTTCTGGGGCTGTGGTATTGTCACTCAGAAGACCTAATTGCTTGAACTACCTCTCAGGCAGTTTCCAACCATGTCATCAGGGCTGGAAAGACCCCATGGAGTAAAACCACAGCATCAACATTTGAAAAAGTGTGTTTGGGGACGTTGTGGAATAGAATATTGCATCCTGAGTCTGGGAGTCACTGTGCATTTGAGGAGCCCAGGGCACATGGAGTGTCACCTACTGTAGGATCTGAGGTCACTGTTCAATGGGATCACACTTGCCAAAATGTCAAGAGGGAGAATGGCTCAGTTAGCCACCCACCCCAGTGAGTGCGGCCACCTCTCCCTCCACGACCTAGAGAGGGTGATGAGCTGGGGGCAGCAGAGGCATCCGTTCGTCAGCATTGCAGGTCACATCCTGTTACAAGTTATTCTTGCAGCAGAATTTTAATGCACTGGATGTTATTCAAAATAAGTGGTCTAGACCTTAGCCATCATCTTTCATATTGTAGGATTTGATTTGATCTCTGTCTGCAAAATAAAGCGTGCATACTTTTGTAGAATATGTCCAGCCATTAGAGGTTTCCTGTGGAACCACAGGGGACCGAGAGGGTTGGGCAAGCTGGACCGTTTGGCCCTCATTCTCCAGTTGTTCCATTTGGTCCCACAAGAGGACAGGGATTGGCCAAGGTGTCCTGTGGGGTAAGTCTGTAGTTACAGGTACAAAGGAACAAGACACGGTGATGGAATCCCCTAGCCACCCACCATGGAGGCTCCAGCACAAGTGGCCGCCACCCTCTGCATCCATCCTGCTGGTCAGTGCGTGCCGGGCCTTTCCTGTTCGCTTCGGTGCTTGTCCTTGGTTAATTAGGTTGAAAATGGGGAAAGGAAAAGCTTGAACCCTATCTTCAAAGTAAGCAGATTGGTTATTTTGTTTTTCAAAGAAGAGGTCCAATATACAATTAAAACTTGTTTCTGGTAACCCTCATTCCAGGAAAGATGAGCTTTTAACAAAAGGCTTTTGACAGCTGCAGGCTATTTCATTTTTTTTAATGCCGAATGAAAAATCAATACATTTTTCTGGGTTATACATATTCAGAACAGGCCTGGTATTTCCATTATAATGGAGAGTGGGTGTCTGCGCATCTCGCCTGTCAGAGCTGCTCTGCCGCGTTTTCCAAGCCACTGCTAAATATTTCAAACCTGATTTGATTGTGGTTCATGACAGCTAATGTTTCTCAGCTCTTGAGCCTGCCGACAGGCAAACGCACTTTAGTTCACCCCCCACCCTCAAATGTAGCTCCCCCCAAAGAAAAAGGAAAGAATAATTTCATTCTTCAGTGTATCAGTGTATTCTTTAAGTAATGTGATCGCCTGCATTCTGGGAACAGCACCCTGGTTCTTAGGAGAATTTCCAAATTCCTATCATCAAGGCCCCATGGCAGGGCTTTGTCAAGTTTGGAGGAAGGTTTGACTTAGGCTTCCCTGGTAGCTCAGTTGGTAAAGAATCCGCCTGCAATGCAGGAGACCCCGGTTTGATTCCTGGGTTGGGAAGATCCACTGGAGAAGGGATAGGCTACCCACTCCAGTATTCTTGGGCTTCCCTTGTGGCTTAGCTGGTAAAGAATCCACCCGCAATGTGGGAGACCTAGGTTAGATCCCTGTGTTGGGAAGATCCCTTGGAGAAGGGAAAGGCTACCCACTCCAGTATTCTGGCCTGGAGAATTCCATGGACTATATATAATCCTTAGGGTCGCAAAGAGTCAGACACGACTGAGCGACTTTCACTTTGACTTAGTCCACGTTAAAGAATCAGGAACAGTTAGTACCAGTCTCAGGTGTTGATGGACTCCCCTTCCTTCAAGACTGTGGTTTGTAAAATGCTCCCCTTGGCCCTAGTTATCTGGTGAATGGTGTCCTTTTTCAGCAAAGGGTGTGTCTTGGGTGACACACTCAGCGCATGGTGGCAGGTGCTGACTTCGTACTGATGCCGCCTCTGTTTTTGCTTCAGCCTCATACTCCTTCCACAAACCAGTTTCCAAGTGGTTCATAAAATCGTTGCGAATCCACATGGGGTTGCTAGTTGGCACATGCACCTCCTTCAGAAGCAGATGTTACCACAGATCGGGAAATTGTACAGTCATGTTCACCAACGTGATGAGTGTAAGGTGTGTTGAAAGAACAGTGTGCATTTGTGGCAAGAAAGCCACCTTAATTGAAGGGACATTTTCTGGAGCTGTGGTATCATCACCACCGCCACTGCCCCAAATCTATGCTGCCTTTGGAACCCTTCCCTTTTAGAATGTATTATCTGCTGAAATGGGGCTTCCCTGGTGGCTCAGTGGTAAAGAATCTGCCTGTAATGCAGGTGACCAGGGTTCAGTCTCGGTGTTGGAAAGACCCCTTGGAGAAGGAAATGGCAACCCACTTCAGTGTTCCTGCCTGAAGAATCCCATGGACAGAGGAGCCTGGCAGGCTGCAGTGCATGGGGTCGCAAAGTCGGACACGACTGAGCGACTCGACAACAACATTTGCTGAAACCCTCATACCTGAGGGCTCAGCCCTTAACCAGCAGACATGAGTGAGTGCTGTCTGGGAAAAGCAGTTGTACAAAGACGTAGTGATGGAAATAGGTTTTTGAAAGGCCTTTAGCCAGTGTTTTATGTGGAAACTGAAGACAGAAGGGACACCAGAGGACCTCACAACTATTGGAGATTTGCTTCTGTTTCCCTGAATCCTTTAATATGAAAATACACCCAAACAGGAGGGGTGCTGTGGTCTGAGGGCTGCTGTGGAGCGTATCTATGAGGGTGGGCGTCTGCAAGGGGTTTGGAGGCACGGCCTCTGGAGTCTTGTGAGCAATAGACCATCTCATCCGTTTGAGACGTGTGGGGCCTGCTGCTCTGGCTGGAATAGGCCAGGCATGGGGGGCAGAGATGACCTTCTCACCCAGGCCCTGGCTGTGCCCCTGAGAAAGCATTCCTGGTGTGTTCCGGTTGGGTTCTGAAATAGCGTTCAACTCTTTGGGGAGAAGCTGGTTTTGATTTGCCTTTTTTTTTTTTGCCTTAAAAATGGCACAGTGGCTGTTGTGTTTCTTGGGGAAGAAAAGTAACTTTGTCTTCTGAGGGAAAGACAGGATTTCCCAGATAAAACTGGATCGTTGTCCATCAGGTCTTCACTTGTTCCCACCATCTGTCAGTAGCTGACATTATAGGGGGGGAAAAAAAACAACTTCTGTAATGACCCCGGCCAGTTGCCACTGACTTAACTGTGGGGGAGAAATGCGTTCTGTGAACACCTCCCTCTGCTCTGTGCTCTGTGAGCACGTGGGTATCAAACACACATTCCTGCAGGGAGCGTGGGCCACCCGGCCAGCCCCAGGGACTCAGAGCCAGATGCCATCCTGCCCCTGGCCCCCACGTGCTCCCAGCGCATGGAGCCCCAGGCCCTGCCCATGGGTGCCCAAGGCCCAGTGTTAGTGACAATGCTGGAGACTTTGGGGACCGACAAAGCAGACCCTGTCTGCACAGCGCTGTGGGGCCGAGCTGTCCAGATGAATTCATAGTTTACATCTCTGTATTTTAATCATATCTCTACCTTTATTGGTATTCAGAGCTCACAGTTTTCTGGTTACTGTCAGCCTGGGCTTTCATCCATTTTAAAGAGCTATTTTTCCTCTTGCTGTTGATGATGATGGTATAAAGACAGATGGTGTAACTGCTTATGAATGTCCTATTTTATTTCCCCAGGACCAGACAGTTCACTTGAAGACATATATTATTTCCACATGCTCAGGTTAGGCGGCCCAGACAGTGTCTGCCTCCTGCAGCTAGCTGACCTTCCAGGGCTCGCCATGCAGAGGGCGACACCTGTAGGTCACATGCGGAACTACAGGGAAGCTCCTACCAGGCTGAATGGGACCTGGTTTTCTAGCTGGGGGTGAGGATGCTGATCTGCCCACAAAGGAAGCTGGCTTGTCCCGGAGTTTCTTAATCATTTCTTCTTCCACAAAGCATACAACAGATTTGGGGTGTTTAATATATCAGAAATGATAATATTAAATCTAAAAACTCAGAGAAGAGGAAAGTGAAAGTGAACTCACTCAGTCGTATCTGACTCTTTGCGACCCCATGGACTGCCAGGCTCCTCTGTCTTTGGGATTTTCCAGGCAGGAATACTGGAGTGGGTTGCCATTTCCTTCTCCAGGGGATCTTCCAGACCCAGGGATCGAACCCGAGTCTCCTGCATTGCAGGCAGGCTCTTTACCGTCTGAGCCACTAGGGAATCCCTTTCAAGAGAAGAAGCCTTGATTTTTAAATCTTTAAGAAGAAAAAGAGATGCAAAAGAAATTCCTGAGTCAACCTTGGTCATTCACCCTCTCACTGGACCTTGGTCACCGTTCCTTTTCCACTCCTGGCAGGGCAGGGAGGGATGCAAGCAGAGACCCAAGCGGGCTCATAGAGCAAGGGCCTGGGAACAGTCACAAAGCACCCTGTGGTTTCCTTGCTTGTTTCATGAATGACGTGCTTATTCTTCAGACTGTCTCTGGATGGATTTGTTTGAAAAGGTTCAAAGAGCTGGGGTCAGTGCCAGAGTGACCGTGAGTTCTTAACTCTCTGCTTGGATGGCTCAGCCCACATAGTACACAGAGAGAGGCGCTGGCCTCTCAGTGGCTAAATTCCTTCCCACCCCTGCAAGGCAGCACCTCCCGACACTGCTCATCACATCAGGGTGCCCCCTGTGTGTTGGTGTCAGACTTGCTCCACCTGGGGTGGTGTGTGTGTCCTGGAGAGGCGGGCCATCTCTTTGCATAATCGCATTTGATGACTGTATGGGTACTTGCAGGTATTTTGTATCACAGGATGTATTTGGGCAAATGAGTATATTTTAAGAGACCCAGCTACTTTGGGTAGACCCAACTTAATTCTGATCAACTGAATGCTGGTATCACCTTTCAGAGATGGATTTTATAATTATGGTGCTGAACAGTTTAATCAAAAGCCAAAAGTATGCATTAACTCTTTGGCCTGAATTAAGATGGCACCTATAGCATGCTGTGTAACTTGTTTATTATTGCCCTGCTAACACTTTGTATGTATTTTTTTCCTCCACTAAAGGCTGTAGCATGTTAATATGGTGCTGTATATCTGACTGGCTTCAAACCATGGTTGCACGCTTTTTCTTTGTTTGAACTGGGGGTGGGCGTGGGAAGACTTGATGTTAACTTGGCTGTGCAGTGAGACAGAAAGGCGACATGGAAATTATTTGTGGAAGCCTCTTAGCTGAAGAGGAAAGCAAGCAGCGTCTCCTGTCATGTGTGTTCCCCATGACGGACTCGTACATGCCCTCTCGGCGGTAATGAAGAAATGTTCCCGACCTCTGGTTCCATCTTCCAGCTCTTGGTCTTTCATTGTCTTTTTGGGAAGAGTTAGGAAAATCTGGCTCTAAATAGATACTTTCTTCCCCAAGTGTTTCATAAATCCTCTGAGGTCAGTTTACTTTGAACTCTTTTTACTCCCTTTTATGAGATGAAATTCAGACACTATTTTCTGGAGGGTTGTTAGTGTCACACCTTGAAATGTTGAAAAGTGGAGTTGGGGCTACAGAGACCCAGGGTGATGTCAGAATAACCCCAGGTCTGTGAGCCAACAGCCTTAGCCCATGGATCTCGTCTAGCAATGGCCTTGGGTGACAGACGTGGGCTTCAGTGTCTCCACACCCAGGAAGATGTGCTCTTCAAAGTCTAATGATTTCATCATCAACCTACTTTGGTTTGCTTGCCTTATTCATTCATTTAGCCTGTTCTTATTGCATGTTTTAAATAATGGTCCAAAGGGCCAGAAGAACAAGTGAGAGATGCCCTACTTCCTTTCCCTCAGCATCTAGAGTGTTTTACCCTCTTCGTCCCCACTTTGGCAAGCGAGTGACATTTTACTTTGTGATTATTCTTTGTGATTATTCTTTATTATTCTATTTACTTTGTGACTATTCTTTTTCCTTCACTAAAGTAGTGTGTGTTGAGCTGGAGAGAATTTCCTTGGTTTGTTTTAAGCCAATGGTGGGTAGAGAATGGAAAGACTTCAAACGGGGAGTGTATGATTTGGATAAGGAATTGTTTCCCTTTCTCTACAGATCTAGCTTCTTGCCACTGATGCCTGGTGAACCCATAGATGTTTGTTTCCTGGACCTCTTCACACTGATGAAATCATATCACTGATATTCTGTGACTCTTCAGAATATGAATGACTGTAAAAAAAAAGAAAAAAAACAACCCACCACAATCTGGCAGGTGCTCAGGCACCGCGAAGCCTTATGTGAGGTCTAGTTCAATGCCAGTTCTCAGTGTGGTCAGAGCTAGGCAAGAAGCAAGCCTGTGGCACTTTTTGCATCTGCAAGTGTTAAAGACTTGCATGTGATTTCAGAACTCAGTTGGAGTTATTTCCTCAGCAGGATTGGCTTTTCAGTAAGAAAAGCTCAAACGAGGTATTTGGAATCCATCTCAGAATACCAAGTGTCTGCACATATAGACCAAGTTGCAGTCTCCTACCAGTGAGCAGGAAGGAAAGCTCCCACCACCACCCCCAGACCGTGCACATCCCTAGTGCGTTCGACCTCTCAGGGGTTGCTGTGTGGTTGGGCGACAGTCGTTGGCTGCCTGCGTTTCGTGGTGGGTACTTCTTTGGAGTAGCAGCCAAGAGTCCTCCATCTTCTGTCTACTTTTAGTCCTTGATGTTTTTGTTGTCTTCTCTTGCAGAAGAAGCCATTGAAGATGTTGAAGGGCCCAGTGAAGCAGCAGCAGATCCTGAGGAGCTCGCCAAAGACCAGGAGAGTGGAGGCGAGAAGGACCAGAACAAGTGGACAGGTAGCGTGTGTGGCTGCCCTCCCGCCCCTATGTTTCTTTCCTGGAGGAGGGTGGCAAACAGGCCAGGGGACAGGCGCAGCCTCGGTCCGCTCGGAACGGCTCGGCTGGTTCTCTGCGGGTGGGAGGAGGATTGTATTCTTGCTTTGTGGCAGTGGTCACCTTCCTTCTCCTATTACTTTATATTAAGGAATTTTAAAAGCTTGCTTGGCCACAAAGCCAGCTTGTTGACCGAGCAGGCACCCAGGTGTCTGGCGCTGTCCCGGGGGCCACTGTGTTTTGGGGTTGCGTTTCCTCAGCGCCTCCTGTTGTTGGTTTTGCCCTTGGTGTGATTCTTCCTCCACGGAAGGTCCGGGGCCCTGTCCCGCTGCTCACAGACCCAGTGGAGGGACTTGCCATGTAGAACTTGATCAGGGTCACCCCCAAGTCTCTAATGGGTCAGCAGTGTGGAGGGTGGGCTTCATCCTGCATTTGGGGTCCCAGGCAGCCTCTTTGTATCCCTGGTGTCCTGCCTTGGCCCAAAGGGGAGGCAGATGGAATGACGAGGCAGGGGGACGTCTAAGCAAAAGCAGAGGAAATGGAAGAAGTTAGGAAAGGAAGTGCTGTTTCTGGAAAAGGTGGTGTTGAGAGAAGTGGGGAGTGGCCTTCTCTCAGGATGATAAGGTTTCTGTATCAAGGGAGAGACTTGCTGAGACTTAGAGGAAAATCTTGGTTCTTTTTTGAGGAGGAGAAGATGGTTTCTGAGAAGACTTAACCAGGTCAGAGACGTCTCCCAGAAACACCGCCGTAATTAGAGGACGTGATGTGACAAGCCACAGAAATCATTGTATTTGGTCAACCTGGTTCTTACTGCTTTCCATTATTAATATTGTAATACTTCAATTTTTTTTTTCTTTTGAGAAAATATTTGCCTTCTGGAGTCCGTATTGGTTAGGCCTTTGTTACTTTTCCAGGCATGACTGTTCTTAAATCACGTTCAGTGTTGCCCTTTACTATTTAAACAAGATACAGAATCTTGGAGGGAGGCCAGGGGAGAGCAGTGAAAATGACTGAAAGCTGAGCAATACTGCCTGAGAAGAGGCTGAAGGAATCGGGGCTGTTCAGCCTAGAAAAGAGAAATCTGAGCTTGACAGCATCTAGGTATTGAGCGGGATGTGTCACTGTCCTGTTTACTGGGTGGGTTTTCCCTTCCATGCTGCACATCATCCCCCTTGGCACTGGGCGCTGTGGTGTCCAGAGGCCTGTGCTTGAGCTAAAGCCGAGGGCCAGAGCGAGCCCCCTAGGACAATCTGGAAGGGGGACTAGGGGATGGGCATCCACACTCGGAGGCCCTGAGCATGCGGGGAGGGTTGTCCTGTGTGCCTCCCAGGGATCAGGATCCCAGACTCTGCTGTAATGTTCAGATGAGGCCTACACAGACTTGGCCGACAGCAGCGTAGAACACACATCTGCCCGGAGGAAGTGAGCTGGGTTGGGGGGATTTTGCAGACACGGTCAGAAGTCAGAGTTCAGGCCGGAACGTCCTTTGCCTTCACGATCTGGGGGCCTGCTTTCTGCCCCTGCCCCTGGGATGTTCTGGCTCAGGGACCTTGCTCCAGGCCCCTGTCTGTGCCTCAGTTCTCTCCTGTGAGATGGGCATTAAGAAAACGCCCTATTTCCACAGCATTGCTCTGAGGGTTACTTGAATCTGGGAAGCTTGGAACAGTGCCTGGCATACAGTAACTCAGTATCAGGAGGGGTTTTTTTTTGGTTTCATTTGTAGTTTAGTTAAATAAGATGAAGAAACCTAGTGGCATTTTCTCTTTGGATCCTCCCATTTGAATGTAGAACTGTTGCCAGGCAGTTTTTTTGAGAAGCTGGGGGAAGTAACATAGGATTTAGTGGGCTTGTGCAAATGGCAGGTGGTACATGCTTCCTGCATTCTGTGAGCAAAGGACCCTGAGAGAACAACAGAACCATTTGCAAAGCTCCTACTGTGTGCCAGGAAGGCACTTGGTATGTGCTTCTCTGATCCTTAGATCAGGTTAGGGTAACCTTTGTTGAGGGCAGTTCCATTAAATCTCATTCAGACTGATTGATGGCAGGAGAAGACAGAGGATAAGATGGTTGGATGGCATCAGTGACTCAATGGACATGAGTTTGCACAAACTTCAGTAGATGGGGAAGGATGGGGAAGCCTGGCATGCTGCAGTTTGTGGGGTCGCAAAGAGTCGGACACGACCTAGCAACTGAACAACAACAAACAATGTAGTGCTTGTGATTCAATAGGAATATGTCCTCACAGCACTGGTGGACAATGCTGGGCGGTCATGAGACTATATGAAGACTTGAAATAAGCACTGAAAAGTGCCAGTGTCTTTAGTAAGACTCTAACTTCTCATTCAGTCCTTCAAGCAAAAGGCCATACTTAATCTTTATCTCTAAGACAGAGAGAGAATGAATAACTCAGAGACGCATGTTGCCAGTTGCACAGAAGTAAAGAAGGGCAAATCCTTCCGTGACCTCTGCAAACGGTTCTCTTGACCTGAAGCATGATACTGCCTCTGTTGTTTGCGTGTGTAATGACTGGCTTTATTAAGGTGCTTTGGGCCAATTTCATCTTAGAATCAATACAGGTACCAGAAACCTCTCCTTAGCTTTCTTTGGGATCCTTAGTATTTTATAAAAAATGTCTGTCTGTTCCATTTACTCCCTAAATTGAGCTGTTCCTCTCTGATTAAATGTGATGGGGAGTGCTTCCTCCCAGCAAATAAATAAGTAGCGATTTCACAATTTGTCCTGTTGATTAGTGGCTGCTCAGGATGCAGATTAGTCATATTTGAAATGGGCCTGGATAATTGGCATTTTCTCAGCTATTGATTATGTAATTCAAGGGTTTGTGCAGGAACGGATAATCTTTACTAAAATTTGTTATTTTGCTTTGGGTTGGGACTCCTGATTTCCTTTTTGATGTCTGTTGAGCTTCTTTCCTTGAGGAATCAGATCTTTTACCTTGAGCAGCAGCAAGATAAGCAGGAGAGTGACTTGTATCACGGGAGCATCAATCCCATAGTCAGTGGTTGGGTCCCTACCATGTGCCAGGTACTGAGCAGAGTCCCACTGATCACAGTTTCCTTGAGATTATGAGACTTGTCTTCAGGGAGTGTAACACTCCACAGGAATGCCCAGTCATCAAACAGTGTTATTATAGATCAGTGCTGTCGCGTGGAACTTCCTGTGTCGATAAAGATGCTCTGCATCTGCACTGTAAAATACACAGCCACTGGCCACCTATGGCTGTTAAGTATTTGACACGTAGCTAGTACCACAGAGGAGCTAGCTCAACTTTACATTTTATTTCATGTCAATGAACTTAAATTTCAACAGCCTGTGGCTAGCAGCTAGCATATCAGCCATACAGATACTCAGGAGGAGCAAAACTAACCCTGAAAGACCGTGTCCCAGTTCTCCCTGTACTTTCCACTTACTCCTCAGGCCACATTAAGCTGTAACTGTGAGGCAGGCACTGGTCTCCAGTGTCATGCCCAGCCGGTGAGTGGCTCACAGGTACCCACCTCCACCGCCCTTGGGTTGGCCCCTGGAGGCAGGGGGCCGTGCTCAGGCCAGAGGCAGGGGCGCCTTCATCTGTTGATACTAACTTGCCATTGTTTTCTGTGTCCTGCCTTGTGAGGAAGAGTTAGGCAGCACTGCCTTACATACATTCTTCATTTGATTCCCACCCCCTACTCTGTGAAATACAATAGATACTGGAAGGACCCACTCCCTTGTGCCCCCTTCCACCACTTTCCAGATAAGTAAGTGGAGTCCCAGAGAGCTCTGGCAAGTTGCCAGAAGGCATACAGATGGGTTTGGGTTTGCATAGGGGCTCGTCCATATATTCTAATACAGGGTGCTAAGTTTCTATACTCCTCTCCAAGAATGCTCTTTCAGTCTAATGATTTGATCCAGTTTTTACCCCCATTCTGAGTGTAGAGGGTAACACTCACTCTTCTCAAGTGGTGCAGTGGAAAACAGTAACATGACTGCCACCTGTATGTTCAGCTTGAGTTGGGCTGTCAGCTATGAATGTGCCTCGTAGTAAGACAGCGTGATGCTCAGTCTGACAGCAGGTAGGTCTGGAGTCAGGAAACCCACCAGTTAGTGAATGACCTTGGCCTTTGGGAGGCTTGGATGCCTCCCCTTGAAAACACAGAGAAGTGACACCCACCAGCCACAATCTGGGTTCCGTGATGGGATGTGGTGGAACATGGACAAGCCCTTGGTAGATACCTGACAGTCACATCTACTCAAGGCAAGTGTGAAGCGCTCCTCTGGGTCCCTGGAGCGTGCAGGAAGGGTCTTTGAAGCAGAGCCTAATGCATAGCCATTTCCACCATCCAGCTCTGTGGTTTTCTCTTTTAAAATGTGAAAGTGATCGCTTGTTCTCTTTCAGCAGTGTGGATTTGAAAATGCGTGCTGTAGACTGACAAGCCCCCAGTGTCAGCAACTGAACAATAATTAATGCAGTGATTATCCAATCAATCATTAATTGCTATAAATTAAGTGATATACAATTAATGTGATGCTTTATCACCAATAATTAGGAGAAAAAATTGAACTCTTGGCAAAGAATCACGGCAGGATGGTTATTTAAATCTTGTAGCTGCCACGGATTCCAGGCTTGGAGCACTAGGCTGGGTCTAGTTAAGCTAATTTGAGACAGGATGACTGGGGGTATTAGCGCTTTAAACAAACAAACAAACAAAAGATGGGGCAACAATCCTACTTAAAATGACAACATTGTAACACTTCAGAAATCCCTCACTGAAGTTCATGTTTGCATTTTTGTAACATTTGGAGTTAGAATTGTAGTTAGAATTTTGCTGTTCAAGGGGAATGGCCTGAAGGGATTTTATTATTTTTTTTTTCAATCCATGATGCTCACCTAACACACAGCAATTAGTGCAGTGGAGCATCCCTGATTTGAATCTATGGAAGATTGCTATTAAAGGGGGGTATTAATGGGCTGGCAAGGTCTGGACGACTGTTGGGGAAAAGTGTGTTTATGGAATATGGTGCTGGCAGGCATGATTTCAATCGGATTTGACATGTTTAACATAAATGTATAGTGTACGACTCTTGCTGCATATGAATAATTCCTGCAGACCCACTGCCTTTCTAATTACTGAAGTTGAAAAAAAGCAGGTCAGGCACATCCTGGTGGAAATCTATTACCAGCCCTCGCCCTCTTCTCGCTGTTGTTTACAGCTTTGTATAAATAGGAATGCCATTGTATGGGGAACTGAGTGCCTGAAATGTAATCTGTGGCAGAGAAAGGAAAGAGGCTGAAACAATACTTAAAAAAAAAAAAAACTGAGTTCATAAAGACAAAAGGAGGTAGGTGCTGAGAGGAATCGCTCTGTGCTACAAGAAGGCAGAAGCCTGGGGCTCACAGCCTTGGTTCTGCCACTGTTGAGTTATGCGACCTCTCGTCTCTGGACCTCCATTTCACAGTTTGTAAAGCAGCTGGTATGGACTCAGTGGGTTCTTGCATTTCTGGGACTTCTTAAAACTGTGAATAGAGTAGGGGCAGTTGTACAGTGGTGTAGAATCTTGGAGAATCTTCATTGCTAAGGTCAGAACGCTCGTAACTTGCGAGGATGTTCCTGGTTTCCAGCTAGTGGAGAAAGCATGGAACAGGAGTGGATTAAGAGCTCACACAGCCCCTTAGTCTTTTTCTGTGGTAGACCTTTCTTGGTGGGACAGTCCATGGAGTCGCAGAGTCGGACATGACTCTAACTGAATGACAAAAACGGAGCACTGTCGCTCTCCCCTGGGCCCTGTCACTGGGCACATCACACCAACTGTCAGAGCCGGCGATGACGGTATCCCTGGCGGAATCTTTGGAGATTCTCGTGTTACCTCTGAGTGGACCCCTGTGTCCCAGCCCTGTTGCGGGCTGGAAACCAGGCCCTTCACCACCTCTACGAAAATCATTTCGGTCTAATTCTGTGTCCTTTCAGAATCTGGTTCCATCTCTCCACCTGGCCCTAAAATAAATTTGTCTTTGCAGTAGGGTACATGAGAGGGAATGCTGGGAGCCTGGCTTGCATGGCCCCGTTGTGGTTCCCATCCTTGCCAATGGAATCCATTTTTGGGTTTACATTTCCACACGCAGATGGGAATTGTGTGGCTAAGTCAGCTTTTCCCTTCCCCCACCCTCTTTTTTTTTTTCCAGGCCACTTTCAGTATAACTTGAAGGCTTAAGTCACTGCAGGCAGATTTCTGTCTCACAGTTGAAAACAAACCATTTGAACTATTTTTATGTTGAGAAGCAAAAATAGATACAGGGTATGGTGTATATCTGGACTTGCCTGAATTCCAGTAATTCAAAGGTCTCAAGCTTTGGGAATTTATATTTAAGTCATAAGAGAGATAGACACCACATCAATTGAGCAAATACTCTTTGTGCAGATGTGGGATATGCAAAAAAATAAAAAGTAGTTGGAACTTACTTTCTAGAAAGGACGTCATATGCAAGCACTATGTAATGGTGTGATGAGAATTATCATCAAGGTATAGTTAGAAGGCAGTGAACCTGGAGATGAAGGCGTAGATTGTTTTCATGGCTGTAGAAAATAACTTATAGGTTTGCCTATTATTCCTGCAACTTGGCCGTGTTAATCTTCCTGCTTTGTTTCAGTGTTAGGTTTTGTCCTGATGGGGGAAGCACCTCAGTTATTAGAATCATGACCATGATCTTAAAAAAAAAAAAAAAAAAAAACACTGTAGTACCTTTCTCATGGGATATCAGAGTACTTTCATTAGGTTCTCACATTCTTCCCCAGCTGCAACATTATCTTTGTTTATCAGGCTAGAGAACCAAAACTCATCAGTGGGGAAGTCCTGGCTGTCAGATTTGTGATCAAACGGTGATTTGCCTTCTGGGTCAGGGTATATTCCCTGGATTATAAAGCTGAAGAACTGCATGACATAGGAGCGTTCTCTTAACTGTATGAAGATTGGAGAAGACTTGAAGGTCCTGTTTCTCCAGCTGTCAAGCAGAATTGCCAGCTCTTTATGGTTAGGGGCACATGGCATGCATTCATATTTTTGTGTGTGTTTTGTTTTTTTAAAGACATTTCTTAGTGCTGCTTTAGGAGAGGTACAGAGATTTCCGATATACCCTCTGCCCGATCCCCAGTCGTCGCTTCCCCCGTTATCAACATCACTCACCAGGATGGCACTTTTTTTTTTAACCAATGAAGAACCTACACTGATCTGTCCTAATAATCCAAAATCCAGAGTTTACCTTCTGATTGACTGCTGACATACATTCTGTGGGTTTGGACATATGGCTATCACTGTAATACCGTACAGAGTGTTTTTATTGCCCGAAAAATCTTCTGTGCTCTACCTGTTCACTTGTCCCCAACCCCACATATGCATTTTCATAATTTCCTAGCAAGTGCTTAATACTGTCTGAATATTTCATTAACAATCAGCTGGTGAAATAGCATAACCATAAACATTTTCAAGTGCAAGGTATTCTGTTTTGTGCCTTTTAGATATTAAGCCCACGGGGTGAGTAGGATTCTCCTGAGTCAATTTACAGGAAAGGCGGATGTGGGATGCCTGTGCTTGTCCTTAAAGCCAGGCCTCTCTCCCCACCCCGTGGTTCCAGGGCTGCACGTGCACCTGTATTATTTCCGAGAGATGCTTCTAAAGAGGAAACCCATGGTCACAAATGTTTGTACTGTCACCATGTGCTTGGCTCTGGTGCGCTTCATGTGCCTCCTCTCTCCTCCTGCCTACCAAAAGCCCTGTGAGTGGACACTGTCCTCCCACCATCAGACGTGGAAGCTGGAAGTCCACTGTTCAGTTCAGTTCAGTTCAGTCGCTCAGTCGTGTCCGACTCTCCGCGACCCCATGAATCACAGCACGCCAGGCCTCCCTGTCCATCACCAACTCCCGGAGTTCACTCAAACTCATGTCCACAGAGTCGGTGATGCCATCCAGCCATCTCATTCTCTGTCGTCCCCTTCTCCTCCCACCCCCAACCTTTCCCAGCATCAGAGTCTTTTCCAGTGAGTCAACTCGTCGCATGAGGTGGCCAAAGTATTGCAGTTTCAGCTTTAGTATCAGTCCTTCCAGTGAACACCCAGGACTGATCTTTAGGATGGACTGGTTGGATCTCCTTGCAGTCCAAGGGACTCTCAAGAGTCTTCTCCAACATCACAGTTCAGCGATCAGCTTTCTTCACAGTCCAACTCTTCACATCCATACATGACCACGGGAAAAACCATAGCCTTGACTTGACGGACCTTTGTTGGCAAAGTAATGTCTCTGCTTTTTAATATACTATCAAGGTTGGTCATAACTTTCCTTCCAAGGAGTAAGGTATTTCAAATCTTGAAAGATGATGCTGTGAAAGTGCTGCACTCAATATGCCAGCAAATTTGGAAAACTCAGCAGTGGCCATAGGACTGGAAAAGGTCAGTCTTCATTCCAATCCCAAAGAAAGGCAATGCCAAAGAATGCTCAAACTACCGCACAATTGCACTCATCTCACACACTAGTAAAGTCATGCTCAAAATTCTCCAAGCCAGGCTTCAGCAGTATGTGAACCATGAACTCCCAGATGTTCAAGCAGGTTTTAGAAAAGGCAGAGACACCAGAGATCAAATTGCCAACATCCGCTGGATCATGGAGAAAGCGAGAGAGTTCCAGAAAACTATCTATTTCTGCTTCATTGACTATGCCAAAGCCTTTGACTGTGTGGATCACAATAAACTGTGGAACATTCTGAAAGAGATGGGAATCCCAGACCACCTGACCTGCCTCTTGAGAAACCTGTATGCAGGTCAGGAAGCAACAGTTAGAACTGGACATGGAACAACAGGCTGGTTCCAAATAGGAAAAGGAGTACGTCAAGGTTGTATATTGTCACCCTGCTTATTTAACTTATATGCAGAGTACATCATGAGGAACGCTGGGCGGGAAGAAGCACAAGCTGGAATCAAGATTGCCGGGAGAAATATCAATAACCTCAGATAGGCAGATGACACTACCCTTATGGCAGAAAGTGAAGAGGAACTCAAAAGCCTCTTGATGAAAGTGAAAAAGGAGAGTGAAAAGGTTGGCTTGAAGCTCAACATTCAGAAAACAAAGATCATGGCATCTGGTCCCATCACTTCATGGGAAATAGATGGAAAAACAGTGGAAACAGTGTCAGACTTTATTTTTTGGGGCTCCAAAATCACTGCAGATGCTGATTGCAGCCAGGAAATTAAAAGACGCTTACTCCTTGGAAGGAAGTCCACTGTAGTCAGTTGAAATGCCCAAGTTCACACAGCAGGACTCCAGCCAGGTGGTAGAAGCCCTGCAGACTGTGAGCTCTGTTCCTTAGCAAGGGGGCTGTTGCCTTTGTGTAAAGAAAACTTGGCCAGGGAAGGCAAGAGTTCTCAAGGAGTTCCCCGAGGTGCCCTCGAGCTGTCTCCCCCACCCCTTCATACACCGTGTCCCTTCTGGGCCCTTGGAGGCTGTGAACAAACAGCTGGGGGAGGCAGCAGAGAGTGAGAAACAGTGTTCAGTGTGGGCTCCCTCTCTCTTGCTGTACAAACTCCAGGGGGGAGACGTCTCCGTCTGCTCAGTATTTGAAACCCACAAGGTAAAGTGGACTGCTATTCCCATTTTTCAGTCCTTCCAGGGATCTGAGTCAATGTCTTTCTCCTCCAACGCAGACTGTCAAACTCCTGCCGAACCTGGACGAACCAAGAGCAATTCTTGGTGGGCCCCAGGCAGGCTGATTTGTCGGGGGGTGGCAGAGAACTGAAGTGCGGGGCTCTTCATGTCTGTCACCATGCTGGACACAGGTTATGTGTGTTACACGAGTGCTGTCTCTTAAAGTTTAGTGAAGTATCTTATGGAGATAAAGATAGGTTTGAAATGGAGAAAGAACCTGGAAGAGTATCCTTCTAGCCTGGTCTCTGGGAGCCTGTGCTGTGTTGGGGCTCAGAGGCCCTAACTAACCTCATTAAGGTTGGATCTGATGCGGGCGGGATGAGCTTCTGTTAATTAACTGTGGTCTGGTCCCAGCATGACCCACATCGCCTCCTGTTTTGACCTACATCTCACACCTCTGGACTTTCTGCTGTCAATTCAAAGTGTCTCTAAGGTTCTCCCTGTTCTAGTTTTTTTCCAAGTCCATGGTTGTCACAATCTGCAGTGAAGCCAGAGGACAGAGTGATGATGCAGAGCCCAAGGTACCCCTGACTGGGCACTGTGACCACAGCTGCAGGGGGCATCTGTGTACAGCCCAGCGGGCTCTGCCGGGAGAAGACAGGCAGAGCTGACCAGAGCCTAGAGGCAGGCAGATAGATTTGATACCTCTAAGTGAGGAATTGGGTCTTGGCCTCTTCGGTCCCTGCCTGGTGGCCCAAGCCAGGCTCCGGGTGGCAGCCCCAGGCTCAGAAGTTATTATTAAGTACCGCAACAGCTGTTGTTGGTCTAAACAAAGTGGTGGCTGGTGGCTCTGTTTTGACTGGTGGTTCATTCATAAACTTGACACAGAGGGTGCAAGGTATCTTGAAACTGAATTGTGGGATGGCCTTTTGGGAACGCAAGTCAGTGTAGTTAAGCAGCCTTATGCATATTTCAACATGGAATTAGTACAACAGATTGATACCTCTGATGTGGGACTTAGCACAATTTTTTCCCCGAAGATGGATTCAAGCCACAGCAGCCGGCACTCAGCATGGGCCTGCCACTGCACCCTGGCTGCTTGCTGGGAAAGTGTGGCATGACCCCCATTCCCAGAGTGCTGACTTGAGGACACAGGGGCCAGGGTGGGCCTCTGCACCCTTCCCAGGGCCCAAGCCAAGGGAGCCTTGGCTGGTGTGGCCTGCACGTGCCAAGATCAAAAAGATGCTGCCTCCTTCTGCAGAGTGGAGAGAGCCTAGATGTGTTTGTCCTGTTCACAGAGGTTCTCCAGGACACGTGGAAAGACCCAGACTTTGAAAGCAAGTCAGCCTGTCGTTGTTCTGGGTTACACAGCTGACAGAACATGTGGAGGTTACTCCTTCTGAATTTCTGGCTTTCAAAGTGTATTTGTGTTGGCTTAGAGTAGGCACATTCCCTGAGGGACAGCCATATTTAATCTTTCACCTTTGGCCTGAGGGGGAAAACATCGAGCTTTGAGACCAGCCTGGCTCTCATCCCCACGTGTGGATGATGAGAGTATCATTTGCAGCAAAAATCATTTGAAAGTGGACTCCCTGATCGCCCGCACCTGCCAGGCCCCCGTATTTCATTCTAGTCCAGCCAAGAAGTGGTATGGTCCCTGCCGATTACAGAGAGCTTCAGCTCTGACGGTGGTTTTCTAGAGTGTGGTGGGACCATCGGCATCACCTGGGAGCCCACTGGAAATGCAGGTTCTCTGAATCAGACCTGTTTCAAGGGGAGGGTGCTGCCTTCTGTATTTTAGCAAGTTTTCCAGGGGATTTCTGACTCACTTGAAGTTTGAGAATGTTGGGGCTCTGGTCTCTGTGAGAGGTGTGAAGTTTGAGACCTATTTCTCCTTTAGCTGGATGGCAGACCTCTGAGTCCCCGGCATATGAGGGAGGGACTAAGCTTTCCTATAAGACAGAAGTGTGCAGAGGAGATACGAGTCCTGGTCTGGCCAATGGAATCTAGATCGTAGGAATGGGAGCGGGGAGACGTGGTCATGATGAGGAGTGATCAGAGACCTGCTGCTGCTGCTGTGTCGCTTCAGTCGTGTCCGACTCTGTGTGACCCCATAGACGGCAGCCTACCAGACTCCCCTTGTCCCTGGGATTCTCCAGGCAAGAACACTGGAGTGGGTTGCCATTTCCTTCTCCAATGTGTGAAAGTGAAAAGTGAAAGTGAATTCGCTCAGTCGTGTCCGATCCTTAGCGACCCCACAGACTGCAGCCTACCAGCCTCCTCCAACCATGGGATTTTCTAGGCAAGAGTACTGGAGTGGCTTGCCACTGCCTTCTCCAGATCAGAGACCTAGCACTGAGACCTAGCACTCTTTATCTCAAGCCTGGTTAAAAAGTAACACATGGTGAAGGGAAAACAGACCTCCCTGTACTATTCTTGATACTTCCTATGAATCTATATTTCCAAATAAAAATCAAAATAACAACAGCCAAGAGTTTCTGGATTTTCAAAGTGCTGAGCTGTCTGGTTCACCTTCGAGTTGGTGGAGAAAACTAATGAGCCATTCCCCAGCTGCAGTCACACCCATCTGTAGTAGAACTTGAGTTTTCTTTGAAATCCTCCATGGAAACAGGAAGCTATACGTGATGAGTCCATGAGGCCTGTGTCTTGCTCCACCTACCTAGGTGTGCTCGTCTCCCTTTTTGAGTAGGTGTCTGAACTTCTCTATCTAGAGATGTACAGAAGCAGCGTAGCCTGCAGTTACTCACACTGGGACTGTGTCTTGAATAGAAGGTTTTTCACCTCACCGGGCTGGACTCTAGGACAGAGTTCTTGGGGAAGGGCACTAGCCAGGGCACGAAGACCCCCGCTGGCTGTGCCAGTGCTCACCTTCGCCTCACACAGTCTCCTGATTCCTCTTTGAAATGACTACGTGCCTGGCTGGAGGCAGAAAGAGAACCATGCGTGTTCAGCGACCAAGCTGGCAGCAGAGCAGACCCTTTAGAGGAACCGTCGATCTCTATAGTAGGGAAGGGAGAGAGTTTAGCCAGATCTTTGGCCACTTATCAAGTATAGTAGCTCTGCAGGAGATGCAGCACAAAACCCTAGCCTCTGCTCTGGGAGGGAATTGCAAGCAGGTGGGAAGAGCGGCCCCACAGCCAACAACAGTGAGGGCCACAGAGCACAGAGCGTCCTCTGGAAACTATGCACTTCTTCTTTCTAGAGGGGAGTGTGGGGCCTCTGAATGGCTGCGGGGTGGGGGTTGGCTGTGGAGAGCACTCACTGCCCCTTGCATTGCATTTTTGTTATGAGCCGAATGACCATTTTCAGGTCTGGTGAAGCTTCTGTGACTAGTGCACTGGGGTCATTATCTCAAACTCAAGCATCAAGTCTGGAGTTGTACGAATGAGTTTTTTCCTCCTTAGTCAATGGAGATAGAAAAGATTGCTGTAAATTTCTGGGGCAGGTGGCAAGCTGGTTTACGGAACACAAGGCGATGAGAACCTCTGGCTTACGGAAAGTAGCATGAATTAATAATCATTTAATTGGCTCCTCCATTATGCTGCTGGTTTGGGAGATGGAAGTTTAGATGGAGGGGCTGTCAGTGGTGCTTTAGCTCAGAGTCTGATGGTTGAGAAGTGGGGGTGGTGGCTGCCTTTGGTCTTTCACAAGGATGACACTTCAGGCAGCCTCCCAGGCCTTCACCAGAAGGAAGAGGGTTGGCACTTTGGTGGAACACCACTTCCACCATGCCATGAAGGGAGGAAATGAGCGTGAAGATCCCTGCTGGCTGTGCCAGTGCTCACCTTCACCTCATAGACTCCCGATTCCTCTTTGAAATGACTTTAAGTGCTTGGCTGGAGGCTGGAGGCAAGCTGTGCATGTTCAGTGACCAGGCTGACAGCAGAGCAGACCCTTTAGAGGAACCATCATTCTCTCCAGTAGGAAAGGGAGAGAGTTTAACCAGATCTCTGGCCACTTATCAAGTGTAGTACCTCCGTGGAAGATGCAACCCGAAACCCTAGCCTCTGCTCTGGGGAGGGAATTGCAAGCAGGTGGCAAGATGGCAAGCAGATGTCCAGCAGTGTGGACGCTCAGCACAGGCCCTGATCGCCTCAAGGGAGGACTCTGGCCAAGTGCAGGCCTGTGACAGAGAATGTCTATCACGCAAACAGCACCACTGATGTGGTGAGACGAGCAGGTGAATTTTGCTCATGAAACTAAAATTTCTGGTACTTTGGATTATCTTGGAGAGCGAGTCAATGTCTTGGGTAATGATTAGAGAAAGCCAAACACTGTGTACCGTAAGGTTCCATTTCTGTTCCATTGCCAGTTTTCCTTCAGGTTTCTTTTCCAGGAGGTAGCAAATCCCTGCCCTCCTTCACTTGAGTTTTACTACCACCTCACTAGGTGAGAAAGTCTGCAGGCTGTCCACAGTCTCGTGAGTACAACTCTAAAGTTTTCTGCCACCAAAATTTCAGTGACTTGGATTTCAGTTTATTAGTAAGGATTGGAACTGGGTGAGAATTTCCTCTATAAAATGTGGTTTTATCAAGTCAAGTTAAAGGGACTGTGTATTTCTACCATACCTGACCACTTGATAAGCCCCCTACGTGATATTATTCTTGCCTATTCTTCACGGTTAAGTCACCTCCTGCCTGAAGCCCCTTACCAGGCTTGTTTTAATTATTCTGTGTGCTTAGAACAGAGTAAGACCATGTCTTCAAAACTGGAAATAAAACTTGCATGAATTCAGATCAGCTCTCTTCTGTTCCTTGCTCCCTCTAATTAACATGACAGGAGAAGTAACTTTTTAAGTAATTACTTTTAGAGGTTAAGCACTCCCTGAGCAGATATGTTACATACCTGTTTGTTGATGTCACAGAAATTGTTTTAGTTTTTGCTGAGGAAGCCACCCACTGACTACTGTGAAATGAAATTCACTACTGACTCCCTTTGAAATGAAATTCTTCTGCCGGCAATGTAGAGGAGCCTAAGAGAATAAAACAGAGTCATGAATCAGGTCTGCCTCCCTGGCATCTCTCTTTGTCAGTTATGGTAGCCAGTGCATCGCAGTTTAAGGGGGAACGGTGGCTCTCGGCCCGGAAACTTGGCTTTGAGTTTTCTGTCCTCCATAACCACCACGTGCAGGTCCTTTTTGTGCCTCACCAGTCAACCCCTGACAAGTTGCACAAGTATTTTGTTCACTCCTTCGAAAGTCTGCATGGTAAGGAATCCACAGCTCACTCTGTCAGGCTGCGGTTGGGGTTTGACCCAGCATTTCGCTGTCCCAGCATCCCTCTTGCCTGGCTTTACAGAGTATGTCATCCACGGAGTGTGCGCTCGTGTGATTCCTGGCCATGTTTTTAAACCCTTTGAACTGCCAGGAGCCCAGCATGTTGCCTATGGAAGATTCATTGAGATTTAACACATATTTTCATATGACACAGCTGCCAAAATGAGGAAAAATTGCTTTAACCTGCAAAGTAAAAAATACCACCCGAGGTTTTGCACAGTATGGATCCAAATATCCACATTTTCATGGACAGTTGAATTTAAATTCTAAACACTTTAATTATAATATTAAAACTAATGTAACTACATGACAAACTGAGGAAATGGGGAAATGGTCTATGAGGCCATCACCTAAATACAGCAATCATTTTCATTCGGTCTTTTTTCCTAATTCCTATTTTTTACAGAGCTGCATCATGGTATAATGCACGTTTTATCTTTTTTGTTCTTTCAGATTAACATTCTCAAGGACTTTTCCACATTGCTGCATAGCTATCATATGTAACCTCATCTAATAGTGAAGAGGCTGTCCAATGGTTTACTTAACCGTGCCTTTTTGTAAAAGATCTAGATTGTTCAGTTTGGCTAACATCCACTGCTGTTCAGTTTGTCTTTGTTGAAGAAGCCACTACAGGTTGTAACCCTTCAAGTTGTGACCAGTATAAACCAGTGGTTCCAGGCTCTGTTTAAAATTACGGCTTTTCTCTGGATGCATGTTTGTCTTTTACTGCTGTGATGTCATAGTGGCCTTCAAGTGACCACTAATTAATTTTTTAACAAATAAAATGTTTTCTAGCCTTGTGACATCTCTTAGAATTTAAGTTAGACTGTTGTAAAGTCTTCAAACCACACTGCTTTCCCTTCTGGTATTTGTACTACCTTATTTACTGATGGCTACAATATATACTAGTGACAGACTGAAGTAGGAACTGACTCTGGCCCTTGAGAAGTTGTTCAGAGAGAAGAAGCTTGAGAAAAGGTTAGACTGTCATGGCCAGCAGTAAATCCTGTTCCAGCCTGCTGACGGAGAACTTGCACAGCTGTTTGCCCATCTACAGAAGTTTTATAAAGGCTTTGGCACCATGGTTTGATAGGGACTGACATTTTAATGTCTTGGATAAGGCTAGGAGGAGGCGTTAGCCTCGTTAACCTAACTCTTTGGAGCAGTCCCCACATCACCCAGGGATGCACAATGGAATTATAACTGGGTGTTAACAGACTCTGATATGAGAAAGGCCTGGCTTTATCTTTAGAGAAGAAGCCTAGGTAGCTAACGTCCACTTCTAGACAAATCTGATCTAATAAAAATGCAGATTGCCCCAGATGGAAGTGAGATGAGCCCTGGAAGTTTTTACACCAGTGGATGCAGGGTTTTATATTAGAGCAGGGCTGCCATGTTTCTCCAGAGAAAGAGGATTGAGTGAGTGGGTGCTGATTTTATTTTTTAAAAACACTTTAGAAGGACTCCTTGGCTTGAGCATACAAAGGAAGCCTTTAGAATTCCAGAGCAATATGAGAGTATGGTGGTGGTGGTGGGGGGGAGATAATAAAAGTCCCCCTCTTCATCCAAAGGGAAAAAGAAGAGTGGCTTCTGAAACCAGCTTTCTCACCTCTGCAACCTCTTCACAATTCGTCACACGTTCAGCACTGAAGGAAGAGGATGGACCCTTTGGTCATGTGAGGAAACTAATGCTGCACTGGGTTATGCTGGGTTTGCACTTTTCAGTGAGTGAGACGAGTCTGGTGGTCTCAGCCTCCTACTTGTTCAACCACACTGCCTGTCAACTGCACGGCTGGCAGTCATTCTGGGCAGGGCAGGGGGGTGGGTAGCATAGATGGAGGGCACTGACAAGGTGGCATCACGGACCTTTAAAAGCAAGTGTTGTTTCAGGTCAGGCGGACTAACTAAAAAGACGGTGATGGGTGTTCAGAGGAGAATTCTATATCCTGGCTTGTCCCTAGAGGAAGGGAGAGCAGACGGCAGCTCCTTCCTAACTGTAAGCCCTGAATCCTACAGATTGGAGGCAGAAGTGAGGGAGGTGGAGGATGGCTCTAACAAACAGGCATCTGAAGCGTCACCTAATGCCTCCACCACAGCCTCCCCATCTTTAGGAGGAATTTGAAGAGCTGACACATAGAAGACAACCAATAAGCAAAAATGAAAAATGAAGGAGAATAAGGAATCTTCTGGAAGAAGGAAGATCTCAAGTCCCTGAAACATTAATTAACGACAATAATTGTGGGAGTGTGCAGGCAGCGGCCCATCACACTCACAGGTCTAAAACCTATGACACAGGGTGTCGAGGGATCAGGTCTGAGGGGGTCTGGGAGATGGCAAGTGGGCCATGGGGGAACCAGACTAGAATGTTACAGCACCTAGTTAATCGGCAGCCAGTCCATCACATTAAATATCCAGCCGTCATGTATTACCTTTCAAGTGAAAATGAATAACTCCCATTAAGAGCAAAATGGGTTTGAAGTCGATTCGAGACAGATTAAAGTACTGTTATGAATGTGTGTGTTGGGAGGAGGAGGGGTCTGTATGTAATATGCTTGTCCTTGTACTTTTTAAATAATAGATGTTCTACAAACTTATGTAGACCAGGTTACCAAGATACTGGGGTTAAAGGTCACAAGATGTGCATTCTGGGAAGAGCATCCACTTCCTGGAATATTTCCTGCATTTCACTTTTTTTTTTTCCTCAAAATTATTGTGTGGCCTTATGATTTTAATGAATAAAATTGATTTTTTACAACTGTTTATTAAAGCACACATCTGTAATGACAGCATCTTGTGTATTCACGTCAGAACAAATCTCAAAGCTGGAAACATGTGCTGGGTAACTAGACTGGATGAGACAGAAAGCAGTCTGACCAAAGAGTAGAAATGAGGCTTTCCATACCAATGACCTCTACGTGGAGTCAAAATGATTTTTCAGTGAGGGCAGCGGACAGTGGGTATGTCTTGTCTCGCTACCATTTTTAGGATTTTTCTTCTTGCCTCTTGTAATGAGATTCTGAAAGATGGAGTTCCCCATCCAAAACAAGTGAGAGGGCCAGCCTTAAGCTACTGACCAGGTTTTGGAATGACCAGATCTGACCACTTGAGGATTTGTGTTTATGCGAGAGGAGCCCTGCTTATTTATCCTGGTTAAACCTTGTTAGCCCAACTGTTTTCTCATCCAAATCTTGCAGATCTCTTTCCATGATTCAGAGAACTCCTTCTGCCACTACTCTGTACCCACTGTTTGCTGCTTAAGTCTCAGTGACCCTCCTCCCTCGTTAGTGTTTTGTCTTTTTGGTGACATGGGGGTGAGAGGGCATGGTCTGAGCAAGCAGATAGAAAACTCTGTCTCTGAACCACCCACTCTGAGCAGACTCTTGTGTCTGGAGCATTGGCTCGTTTATAAGTTGGATTCATGCCCTGCCTAGTTCCACTCTTAAGTTACGTCTCCCCGCCAAAAGCAAGTTGCTGAACCAAAGCTTGATATTTTGCATGTGAACAGATATATGCAAAAAATCAAGCTTTGGTTCACATTGATCAGGTCTCCTTTGATTTGTGACAATCAAGTTGGGAGCATACTGTTGATTACATCTATGAAAGTCTGTCTTGTTCTTGGGTTGACTCATGGTTGGCAGAGCAGTTGGTGAGACTTCCCCAGCCACCCTCATGAGCCAGCAGGTTGTATCTTGATCGGTGGGGAGGGAGGTCAGAACAGACTGAATGTAGGTTTATCCAACTCAGAGCTTTTTAGTCCATTTCTTCACCTTTTTTCCTTGGTGTTCAGTTGTTAAAGTTGTGTAGTGACAGAAATTCATAGGCAACAGAAAGCAATGCCTGCTTCTTTCCCAGCATGCCCAATAAACCCATCCAGATGCTCATCCTCCTTTAACTTGGGTGTTTCGCAAACACCCTGAGCTATGAATGAATGTTGCCTCTCACCCAGCACGCACCCTCTGGGAGCTGGCCTGGCCTGGCCTAGCTGTTGGATTACATCTTCCGCTTTTCCTCCCAGCATCATCCAGCCAAGCAGAGAAGGAGCTGACAGATTCTCCCGCAACCTCCAAACGCATCTCCTTCCCAGGTAGCTCGGAGTCCCCTCTTTCTTCAAAGAGACCAAAACCATCAGAGGAGACCAAGCCGGAGCAGGTGAGGCCTGGAGGGGCTGAGCTGTGGGAGAGTATTTCAGATACCTGGGGGGAGTGGAATGGGGACTGAAGTCCCGGGTGGGTGGGCGTGGGACAGACACTGTTGCGCGGGAACTGAAGAATCAGTCGGCGGGGTTGCCGTGTCGCCCACAGATGTACCAGTGTCCCTACTGCAAGTACAGCAACGCCGACGTCAACCGGCTGCGCGTGCACGCCATGACGCAGCACTCGGTGCAGCCCATGCTCCGCTGCCCCCTCTGCCAGGACATGCTCAACAACAAGATCCACCTCCAGCTGCACCTCACCCACCTACACAGCGTGGCACCCGACTGTGTGGAGAAGCTCATCATGACGGTAAGGTGGCTGGGAGCAGCACCTCAGGGCTCTTCTCTCCCCCGGGGCCAAGGGTGACACTGGGACATGGACAGGACATTGTGTTGCTGGACACCAGAGCCAGGACAGAGTTGGAAATGTCAAAGATGGTCCTGTGACCTATGTCAGCCTTAGTCTTGGCATGACGGTGACCCAAAGGGCTCTGTGTTTCTCAGCATCCCTCATCATCCTCTCCCCTCCAGATGCAGAGGCCTGGGGGCAGTTAACTGCAAGTTGTTATTCAGGTTCTCCAGGCCTTTAGTGAGCAAGTCATATTCTAGGTTGTTCTTAGATTCATTATGTTTCATTTCATCCTCACAGCCACTCTGTTTTAAAAAAGGCTTGACAGGTTTACATTATGGCTGAAGAAACTGAGGCTCAGAGAAGTTAATTGGTGTGATGCTACTTTTAGGTGGCAAAGTTGAGATCTGAACCCAGATTCTCCCACTCTCGGAATGTAGCCCCGTGACAGGGGAGTCCCTCGGGTGGATGCTTTCATTCTCAAGGCAGGAAGATGCTCATTTGAATAGCATGTGTCGATTCATGAAAAAGGGCTTTGCATTTTGAACTGAAGTTGCTATACTTGCGGGGCATGGCTCTAAGTGGCCACTGTAAACATGGCCCAAAAGATTAGTACAAAGATTTAAATATAATGTGAAAGCTTTTCAAAATTCTGCAGGTGATACTAATGTATGTCCTAAGGGATGTTTCGTCATGAGGAATAATTGGTGCTGCGTCAGGGGAACTTTAGCAGCCAATGGGAAACTATGGTGACCTATGTGCTACAAGTGTAACTTTCCATGGGTATTTTCAAATAAACTAGTGAACATGTTGAAAGATTCTCTGTAAGTGGAAACTTACTTTTGTGGATAGTGGGTTTCTACGTTAGAAGTTTCCTGGGAATTCTCTCCAGCCTTGGGATTTTCCTCAGGCTGTCATACTGGATTGGCCAAAAAGTTCATTTTGGTCTAAATAAAAATAAAAGTCACATTTTCCCATTTTCACCAAAAACTAATGAATAATGTATTTCCTAGCTGAATGGACTTTTTGGCCAACCCAGGACTTCCCACAGCTGACTTGGAACCGTGGGAGCCTAAAGAAGCAGGAAGAGATGTGAGGAGGGAGGCATTTTCAATACATTATTCTTTTGCACTGGTGATCATTTTTCCTGTTTAATATCACACTGGTCTAGGAAATATGAGCCTGTAGTAATCTGTATGATTGGTTTACATTAGACAGTGTTTCATTTATATATTCTTAAGGACCAGTATATAAATTTTATCTCAAATTGTCATTGTTTGTCATATTAATTCTTTTATAACAGCAACAGTGTGGTACAAGGTAGCAAGTCTGGTGGTCATTTGAGTTTTCTTCATTTAACAACAGGATGTTACTGCTGTGTTTGCTTGGGTACTAAATTCCTAAGATACTTGGGGGTGTCACTCAAGCAGTGATTCTCAAATCCTTTTTGGGGAGACGGGTGAAAATGACTCAGTAGCCTTACTGGGTATTCTCTGCATGCTAGTGTGACATCTGTTATTAAGAACTCTTTCAAGTATTCTGCATGTACAAAATTTAAAAAAATATATTTCCTTGGCTGCACCAGGTCTAAGCTGCAGCAGGATCTACAGTCTTCATAGTAGCATGTGGGTTCTTTAGTCGCGACATGCGAACTCTTATTTGTGGCTTGTGGGATCTAGTTCCGTGACCAGGGATCAAACCTGGGCCCCCTGCATTGGGAGCAAAAAGACTTAGCCATGGAACCACCAGGTACGTCCCTACATGTACAAAATTGTGTGCATAATGCCAGGGAGAATAAGGATACCCACAGTTCACCCATGGAGCCAGGTTAATAAACCCTGTTTGAGAAGACTCCCCAAGAACATAATTATGTAGGATAAATGTGCTCCCCAAAGGGGCTGGGCTTGGCACCTGTTCAGAAACCCCTGTATACCTACCTCATTTTCCCACAGCACACAATGGAGGTCTTTTCTAGACATTTCTGAAAAAGTGTGCAAATTGTGGGAAATGTGCTGACCATAGGAAGTTCATTTACTAGCAATAGGAGACAGTTAATGGATTCAGAAATAAAGCTGGAAGTTGTGGGAACTGTAATCACGTAAGGGTTTTACATTTGACTGAGGTGTCTGTAAGGTCAGTCTGGTACGCTCTCTTTGCATGAAGATGGAGTTACTGCATGGCTGTTGGTATTGAACTGGTTTCTTAAGTCATGAGGATGTTTTGTGTCAAGCTAAATGAAGCAGTTCCATCTCCATCCTTTAGCAGGATCAGCAGAAAAAAAGAAGTAGCCAAGGTTGGCAACCCACTCCAGTGTTCTTGCCTGGAGAATCCCAGGGACGGGGGAGCCGGGTGGGCTTCCGTCTACGGGGTCACACAGAGTCGGACACGACTGAAGTGACTTAGCAGCAGCAGCAGCAGCAGCCAAGGTTGGAGGGGAGTTTGTGGCTATACTTTGGGGTGAACCCAGGCACCCTATTTGAGGACTGGGCTGCTCATCTTGGTCTTTGCCCTAACAATTAAGTAGTTGCCACTGTCCTCCCTCTGAAAAGTATGGTGTTAAAATGAAATTTTGAAATTGTTTTACAACTGTTTATAATGAACCTGTGGTTAAAATCATGCCCCTGGAGGCTATTTTTATCGCAATTTTATTAGAAAACTGTCCAAGGGGAAGTACTGGTTAGACTTTTTGATGGTGTATCTGTTTGTTCCTGGCCACCTAGAGCGGGAAACTCTGAAAACAGCATGAAGAGATATGGCCCTCAAATCAGAGCTCCATTTTCTAAACTGTATCATTAAGGAATGGTCAACGTCCAGTCATTCATCCTCCCAGAGGAGAAAGTTATGTCTGCTTTATCTTTGAGTGGCTCGGATGAATGGCAGTGAGAGGAGTGAATCTTCTTCCTTGCCAGATGGTTTGACTGAATGCACTGCCTTTGGTGCAGACTAGGAAAACCTGGCAAAATCTACTGAAGAGACACCTCCTGGAAGATGTGGGGTGTGTCCATGGTATCTGAAGCTGTAAATTCTGGTAAATATATTTTGCTGTCTGGGCCCAAGGTCTCAGGATCTGGCTTGAATTGGGTTTCAGTCTCTCTAAAAGTAAATTCCACCTTGATAAATGGAAATAGATTACTTTCTATACAATGTCTTTCCGTTCAGTTGTAAATGGAGAGTGTTTTGAGGAGGCTTCATTTAATAATACCTTATCAGACAGCTTTCAGGAACCTGCAGTGTCTAATATGTCTGTTGCTATGGTAACAGCTGCTTGCTTATGCTCTGCATCTCATATCTGTGTCCTCCATGGGCCCCCTTCTTTTTACCAATGAAGGGGCTTGAAAAATATTCTCCACTGGGAACAATTGCAGCTCTGGCCCTCTGCTATGGAAACTGCACCCACAGCACTTCATTCTGCTGGGCCTGTGGGAAACAGAGCTCCAAAGGTTGTCTTTATACACATTGTAAGAAAGAAGGAAATCTATAAAGCTTAAGGCAGTGAGACAAGTGCCCATTCAGGCCCCACTGAGCAGCTGGTCCCCAACGCCAGTAATATAGCACTCCCACCTAGTGACAGAGAAGTTCAAGAGTCTGAGTCAGTGATGGCGTAGGAGCCGCTGCTTGTGCCACCTCTTTTTGTTCACTTTTCTAGGGGAGGAGGGTTGAGGGCAAGGGGCCAGATTTCTAGCCCCTAAATGAGAATAGGTAAGACCACCTACAATACTTTTCAATGATCCTGAATCATTCTAATTGATCACTGTCCTTCTAAGTGGCAGGACACACCACTGGGATCGCACAGCATTAACACAGGGAAACTGTCTTTGTTCCTCCATCACTTAGCAAAGTGTGACCTCATGGCGGAGAATGGGGCTAAGTCTGGAGCAGCCAGGAACACCTTTTTCTCTAGCCCTTCGTCTTTGTTCCCGTTAGTAGTTCTTAATTATCCTGTATGTTTTATACATGCACTGATTCCCCTTCACAGCTCCTGGACCCACGCTGCCTGCAATTCCACAGCTCCCACCCCCCCAACACCTCGCCCCACCCCACAGCTGTCTGGCTCCTGTGATGTTTTCCGTCAGCATCTCTCTCTGTGCTCACCGTGGGCCTGCACATCTGAGTCTCCAGACCAGGCTGGCCGCTTGGCCCCCCTGCACCGGGGCTCTCAGGTGGCCACTGGCCCTGAGGCTGTGGCACCCACTTGGGTACCAGCTCTCACTTTGTCTCCATCTCAGAGGAAGGTAATGAAAATAATCGGGCTTCATTAATTCCAAGTCCTGTGAGATGATAGCCATTTGGAGCCTGTTTGCCAATTAGATGGTCTAAATTAGAAGTGACCTTGGTATACTGCCACTGCTTGCCTCTCTGAGTCTAATGAAGCTTTTCTCTCCAATGCAGTCTCCTTCTCAGCTCTCTTTTCTCTCTCTTCTGGTGGGTGTGTGTGTGGGGGTGTGTGTCTGTGTGTCTGTGGGTGTGTCTGTGTGTGTGTGTGAGAGGGAGAGAGACAACTGTTCATATGTTTCCTGTTTTCTCACCTATCTCCTTTTTTCAGTCTTTTTGATTCTTAGGTTTTTTAAATCTGATTCAGGGCTACATTTGTTTCTGGCCCATATGAATGTTAATATTGCTCTACAATTTTTCCTAATGGGTTTTAGGTTAAAAAAAGGAAAAAAAGACAGCCACATAGATGACATTTTAGAAGGGAAACAAGACAGAGAAATGGCCTTCTGGACACCAGGGTCCAGCGCCCAACCTAGCACAACTGGAAGGTAGTAAAAAAAAAAAAAAAAAAAAACCTCTGTGGCTTTGCTGCCAAGCAGTGCCTGACTTGCTGGCTGCAGGCGTGCAGACAGCTCCTGCATCCTGGCAGCCATTGAGGTCAGAGGAGGAAGTGAGCAGCTGGACCCTCACTGGCACCATCAACTCTAGATCCCCCACTAGCTAGAATGCTAAGGTCTGGAAGTGTTGGCTTTTAAAGAATCAGACCAATACCTCATTCACCAGGTGTACAGACTAGCCAGGTCTCTGCTGGGAAGGCCTGTGTCTGAGGTTCTGTCTTTCCCTCTGTCATCATTCCCTCTTTCTTTCCCTCCATCTGGGGCTCTTCAGTCTGTTGATTTTTTACTGAAATGTGAAGGATTTCAGTCTCTTTGGGAGTCTAGGTTTTGGCAAACCTGTCTTTTCATTGGAATAGTGAGCCTTTCAGAAAGCAACTCTACTCAGACGAGCACTGCCAAGGCTGTGGGGATGAAAGTCTCAGAGAAGTGAGGTGCAGTACTTGGGTCTGAGAAGATACCTTTGCTTGCCAGCATGTGGAACTTGTTGGTTGCATTGATCTAACCTCAGGGTGGCCTTGAGGGATGAATTTGCATGAACAGTCCCGTTGAGAATTTAGCAAAACTTATATACCCCTTGGTTGCTCAAGGTTTTGATCTGGCTATTTCATATCCATGACCCAAAGAAAGCAAGGAGTGTAGTGGCTCCTTATAATCCAGCTTCTTCCACTGAGAAAGAGTAAACATCAGCGGCCCCTCCCGAATGTCACAGTGGGGACCAGACCCACATCTGAGACCCTGGCTTTTATAAGATGAGTCCTTGAGGCTTTCAGACCCACTCACGTCATAGAAACTTGAAAGGCATTAAATCATAATCCTAAATAATGGTGAACCGAACAGGAGGTATTTACAAAGCCATGTAACCTTTCCTAGTAGTTCAAGGGCAATTAACTTGAGTCCAGGAATTTCTCTCTAGGGAGCCTGTGATTTCCCGAAATTATCTGCAATAGTCTGTTTAAAAGTATTTTTTCTAGGAGCCTGCCACTTTCATCAGATTTCCTAACGAGTTTATGATACCTAAAAGGTTAATTATTCTGAATGTGACCTTCTTGGGCCCAGGGACCTGGTCTTGCTCTGTCTCACAAGCAAGTGGCACAGGGACCTTGTACAAAGTTCAGTGAATGATGGTCAAGTGAATGGACAAGCAGAATAACTTGAGGCCCTTCCTTCTCATCAACTGAGTTGTTTTGGAATTGCTTAAGCGTGAAGATTTTTCTTCATGCTTCTACTTCTACTGTCATATATGAGAACTGCTGAAACTTGAAGATTTCTAGCATCGGCGCAGAACTCCCCATTTCTCACTCATGTGAGACCTGTTTACCTGTTTGGAAGGTTCTATCCCTGCTCAGGTGATACTCTGTTCTTTGTTCCTGTGTTCCCATCAAATCTGCATACCTGACTTGGCTCAGAGAGGCAGGAAGAAGGCGTGTGCTATCCAGACCGCCACCAATCAAGAGAGACTCAAATTCTGAGGAAGTCATAGATCTAAGAGATTGAACTTTCTTACCTGAAAAACTTGGACTTTTAGTTAAAAGTCTGTTTTCATAGTCTTAGTGTCAAGTATGGGAGAATGTAATTTAACATACTCATTGTGTATGGGTGTAGGATTACTGGAAGAATCAATCTACATGGATGTCGCTGTAGGATGAGTAGGAGTTTGGACTGATAGTGTGGTCTGGTCAAACCGTCATCTCTTTGTTTGGCATTGGAGTCTGTGGGACAGAGTGTGTAATGGCGGCATCCAGTGCTTGGGGGGTCTGCAGCTTGGACACGTTTGGTGGGGAGGGTGGGGGCTAGTTAAACTGTGGGCAGGTTTTGTCCCTTCACCTGCCAGCGTGCTCTGATGCTCCTTGTGAAAGGAAGGCCTTTACAGAACTGTGCTTGGCACTGGTGAGTGACCGCCTTTCCCAGGGACCTCCAGCCTGGCTTGGGTGGGGTGAGCCTTCCATGCTACGTGGCCGCCAGATCTGATTGGGAGACAAGGGGTGCTGAAGGAACTCTGCCCTTGGCCAACTTACGTCACCTTCTGTGAGCACAGCTCCTCAGCGAGCCATTGGCAGGACCGTACTTTTGGCTGTTGACCAAAAAAGTGTGGAAACTTTGAGTGATAAGGTTGAGAAGCTGGTAGGAGAAAGAAGTGGACACAGACTCAGGAATATTCAACATCCAAGAGCTGACATGGGGCCCGTCGGTGTCCTGCATAGCAAAGAGGCTTCCATTGCAATCTCTCTGTTCAGACACATGGGCAGATAGACCCCCTCAGAATTTCTAGATCCTTAGGATTCCCTTCAGGAGTCTTCCTCTCAGTCTCCTGGGAAGTTCTTTTCCATTAAGATTTTATATGTTGAATCTTTTTTGTTTGTTTGCTTTCAGGGAGAGGTTGGGTACACTATAGATGAGAAGATGCCGGTAGATAAAAGTAATTACTTAAACATATACGGGGCAAGACTTACAGGTTTGGAGGCCCAGATTAAGATGCAGAGGAGCATGTGAGGTTGATGATTATATTTCGGGGAGAGTTAATTGATGGAAGGTGAAGGCAGACAAAGAACCGCTGCTTACTGCCTTCTTGAATCCCAATCAGGAATTATGATTAAAGTCGCGGCGAGACAACAGAGGGCTGATGAATTGGTGTCTTTTTTTTTTTTTTTCTTTTTTGCCGTCATTCACACTTGATTGACTTCAACCTTTCAAGTGCAAAAGTCTCTCTTTTCCATTATTATTCATAGCCATCTGAGTTTTTCTAATTAAAGTGTATGAAAACAATTACTGATCCGTCGTACTGAGTCTGTTAGAGGGGATGTCTGCCTTACTGTAATGCGTATAAAGAGCCCACAGTTTTCTATAATGATGTGCAGCTGAGGTGTTAGATAATTTTATTCTTTTTTACTCTGTAGGGCTTTTTTTTATTTCTCATGATTCATTTTTCATAATTCCTAAAGATCCCAGGAAAGGACTGATCCTGCAGCTACAACTGAGAAAGGAGGTGGGGGGGAGTCTTTTTTTTCCTTTCCCTTTCTCCCCATCTTGCCCCCAACCTCGAGCTCCCCCTCGGTTGAGGACTATAAATTAATCGGTGACCTTTCACTTCTTGGATTCCCGCTGGACTCCCCAACCACACTGGTCAAAAATGCTTTCTATTAAAAAGAAAATAGATGGAATGAGTTTGGCAATCTCCACTCCATTCCTAATGATTCATCAACAGCTAGCCTTAACCAGCTGCCGGCAAGCTTTGTGTGAGGGTGCAATGTCTGTGCAAGAGGGGTTCTGTGTCACTCACGTGCACCTACCATGCACCTACTGTTCATAATCACAGGGCTCCTCAAAGTCCTTCTCCACGGTGCCTGTTGCTTAATTTCTGCACCTTTGGGCATCTGGGTTGCTGAGATTATCGTAACACCCTGAAATGTAAGGGGGAGTTACCTTTATGGTATTTATGGGGACAGCTATCCGAGTTTCCCCTTGAGGTGGAACCTACCACTGATGATTCTAGTGAATGCATCAGCAGCGATTTTGAACAAGGCCAGAATCTTCAAACCATTAAAAATTAATAGTAAAATTTATTTTAAATATTTAATTTTGAACAATAATCTAGATGTTCCGGTCTTTGCAACAGCAAGAGAAGATACTATCTCAGTGGTCATGTTTGATGAGGAAACAATGTCTCCAGGTGGGCTGGGCGCCATGTAGAAAGGCTAGTGGTGACTGTATGTTTCTGTTCCTACAACCTCAGGGTCAGTTTATGTCTCAGGCTGCATTCAAATGGGACGATTTCTGATTGATTCATCTGGGAATATCCTCAACTACCTTGCTGTCCTGTAGCAGGCAAAGGGACACTGCTTATTTTTAAACGAAGAGGCTTTTAGCCTTATGTTGCATGCTGAGGGCTTCTTATCACATTAATGGAAGGCAAATGATAACGTGTTTGGACAAGTTTCTGGCCAGATGGCAGGACAGCCTGGAGAAATAAATCCCTAAAATTTGACCTTAAATTGTAGCTCTTTTGACCCAGGTTGCTATACTGGGCAGCAGTAGCCGTGGCCAAGGTGGGGCTGCCCTGTTGTAGGATGCAGGGTGAAGGACACCCTCTGGGCTACCACACAGGTGGAAGTTCCCTCCGATGCTGTGTACCTCAGGCAGAGACCCTGGGAGAAATCCTGACTGAAGTGAGTCATAAGAAATGCTCATTTGCACTTGATCTCAGTTTATAAAGGGTTACGAAATGTTGTTTCCTGGAAAATCTGCCCGTGTGTCTGCATGTCCTTAGCCTTCCCTTTGTTCTCCTCTCTTCTCCTTACCCTTTCTCTCGCTCATTCCCCTCCTCTTCTTGCCTGAATACATTTTGAAAATAGTACTACAATGCTCCCTGCTTCAAGATTACAGTGTACTTTACTAGGTATGATTTAATTAGGGCCCTTATTATGTTTTCAGCAGCTTAAGGTGGGCCTTTCAACTTATCTACCTAATTGGTTGCACAAGAAGTTTCACAGCCCATGACAAAACATTGTCAGTGATCAAAGTCAAAATTCTGCATAAAGGAAAAATATTAATAATAAGATTATTCTTCAAGTGTGCACTGCTAATTATGTCCAGAATGTAACCGTAGAAACACTTTTGACGGATGTGAGCTTTGTCTAACAAACATGAATCTTCAATGAGCTATGGAAAGTGACACCTCCAGCCTTAACACTGGTGAAGGCTAATTTTGCTTATTAAATAATTTCTACCCATTTTCCTATTTGGGTCTCTTTCCTCTCCTTTTGACTTGCCTTGTGTCTCTGCCGCTTGCTCTTCAGGTGACCACCCCTGAGATGGTGATGCCCAGCAGCATGTTCCTCCCAGCGGCTGTTCCAGATCGAGACGGGAGCTCCAGTGTGGAGGAGGCAGGAAAGCAGCCTGGTTAGTGTCGTGACTCTTGACCTTGAGAAGAGAAATAGAATGTTCATAGGGCAAGAGTGCCGCAGATTCCTTACTGTACTCCTAAGCTGAGTGTAACTTTTCAAGGGACGAGGGGCGCTGTCTTCAGCACTGGATACTCAGGCTCTTAGTGGGTATCTGTTGCTCTTCATGTGGTTTGAAGTGAGAAAAGCTCAGGTGAGAACCAGTGAGGTTCTGGTGGACACATGTCCCCTTAGACTGTACAGTGAGGAAGTTAATGACCGGAGACTCAGTCAGTACATTCAAAACTTAACATCCTAAGCCATTACATATTCCTCTCTGAGGACTTAACAATGAGGGACTTGTGGAACACACGGGTGATCTCAGGGCACTGGATTAGGTATCTTTCTAGGCGCTGTATCTGCACAGAACTCTTCTGTGAGACTTCCAGGACTGTCTCATAGGAGGCAGCAGAAAGGAGCATTTGGAAGGGACGCTGTTGTAGATATAAATGCTGGTGGTGCCCTGCGGCGAGTCCTCGCTGGGTGAGACCTCTGTTTATGAGTCTCTCCTCCATCACTGACAACTTGTCAGCAGCTAAGATTTAAGTTGGGAAGAGCTCTGCCCCACACGACTGCCCCACCTCCTCCCTTGTGATTTCTCCATAGTAGGCAATGTACCACTGACCTGAAAAAGGGTCAGAATATTTATGGGTGTGATGATCTCATTGTAGAAAAAATTTTTAATGTATTTTCATAATTGGTCACTTGAACATTCATTGCTTATTGAGTAGAGAGGACAGTCAGAAGTCACACTGTAACAGGAAATTTAATGCCTAAGAAATATATCCAAAATTTGTTACAACTGACAGCAGTCCTTACAAATGCCCACATCTTCAGTTCAGTCCCGTCACTCAGTCGTGTCCGACTCTTTGCGACCCCATGAATCACAGCGCGCCAGGCCTCCCTGTCCATCACCAACTCCCGGAGTTCACTCAAACCCACCTCCATCGAGTCGGTGATGCCATCCAGCCATCTCATTCTCTGTCATCCCCTTCTCCTCCTGCCCCAAATCCGTCCCAGCATCAGAGTCTTTTCCAGTGAGTCAACTCGTCGCATCAGGTGGCCAAAGTATTGGAGTTTTAGCTTTAGCATTTTAGCAGGGCACTAAATCACATATTCTACAGTTTAGATCCATGTAAAAGGGGTATCCTTTAATTTTTTGAGAAACTGAAACGAATATTGTTTAAAAGACAGATCTGTGTGATGGTATAGGCCTACTCAGTGTTGAGACTTTCTGTGTTTCCTTTTCTTCCTCTCTTCTTCTGGTGTGTCTGCTCATATAGCATGTGCTACCTGGGGGGGTGGGGCTCCGTGGAGAGTGTGTGTCTGCAGGTTGGGTATTTCCCTCATCATCAGATTCTGTGTTCACGAGGCCTTGCTAGGTAGGCAGCTCGAAGCCCTCTTTATCATTGGCCTTGGTTTCTATTTTCTTTACAGAAACCTCAGAGGATCTGGGAAAGAACATCTTACCCTCTGTGAGCACAGAACACAGTGGAGATTTGAAACCCTCTCCTGTGGACTCGGGCTCTGTGAGAGAAGACTCAGGCTTCCTGTGCTGGAAGAAGGGGTGCAACCAGGTTTTCAAAACTTCTGCCACCCTCCAGACACACTTCAATGAGGTTCACGCCAAGAGGCCTCAGCTGCCAGTGTCGGATCGCCATGTGTACAAGTACCGCTGCAACCAGTGCAGCCTGGCTTTCAAAACCATGGAAAAGCTGCAGCTCCACTCTCAGTACCACGTGATCAGAGCTGCCACCATGTGTTGTCTTTGTCAGCGCAGTTTCCGAACTTTCCAGGCTCTGAAAAAACACCTTGAGACAAGCCACCTGGAGTTGAGTGAGGCCGACATCCAGCAGCTTTATGGTGGCCTTCTGGCCAATGGGGACCTCCTGGCAATGGGGGACCCCACCCTGGCCGAGGACCACACCATAATCGTGGAGGAAGACAAGGAGGAAGAGAGTGACTTGGAGGATAAACAGAGCCCAACGGGCAGTGACTCTGGGTCAGTACAAGAGGACTCGGGCTCAGAGCCAAAGAGAGCCCTACCTTTCCGCAAAGGCCCCAACTTCACCATGGAAAAATTCCTGGACCCTTCTCGCCCTTACAAGTGCACTGTCTGCAAGGAATCTTTCACTCAAAAGAATATCCTGCTCGTGCACTACAATTCTGTCTCCCACCTACACAAGTTAAAGAGAGCTCTTCAAGAATCGGCCACCGGTCAGCCAGAACCCACCAGCAGCCCTGACAACAAACCTTTTAAGTGCAACACTTGCAACGTGGCCTACAGCCAGAGTTCCACCCTGGAGATCCATATGCGCTCTGTGCTGCATCAGACCAAGGCCCGGGCAGCCAAGCTGGAGGCTGCGAGTGGCAGCAGCAACGGCACCGGGGGCAGCAGCACAGTCCCCTTGAGCTCCTCCACCCCGAGTCCTGTGAGCACCAGTGGCAGTAACACCTTTACCACCACCAACCCAAGCAGTGCTGGCATCACTGCGAGCTCCAGCTTATTGAGTCAAGTGCCCGCTGAAAGTGTAGGAATGCCACCCCTGGGGAACCCCATCAGTGCCAACATTGCGTCCCCTGCAGAACCCAAGGAAGCCAACCGGAAGAAGCTGGCAGACATGATTGCATCCAGGCAGCAGCAGCAGCAACAGCAACAACAACAAGCACAGACACTGGCCCAGGCCCAGGCCCAAGTTCAAGCTCACCTGCAGCAGGAGCTGCAGCAGCAGGCGGCTCTGATCCAGTCCCAGCTGTTCAACCCCACCCTTCTGCCTCACTTCCCCATGACCACCGAGACCCTGCTCCAGCTGCAGCAACAGCAGCATCTCCTCTTCCCTTTCTACATCCCCAGTGCTGAATTCCAGCTCAACCCGGAGGTGAGCTTGCCGGTGACCAGTGGGGCTCTGACGCTGACCGGGACGGGCCCAGGCCTGCTGGAAGACCTGAAGGCCCAGGTTCAGATTCCGCAGCAGGGCCACCAGCAGATGCTGCTGCAGCAGCAGCAGCAGCAGCAGCAGCAGCAGAGCCAGCTCCCTCTGCCCCAGAGTCACTCTGCCCTCCTACAGCCCGGCCAGCACACTGAAAAGAAACACAAACTGGTCATCAAAGAGAAGGAGAAAGAAAGCCAGAGAGAGAGGGATGGTGCCGAGGGGGCAGAGAGCAACTCAGGACCAAAGGAATCCCTGTCTGATGCCGTGAAGGCCAAAGAGAAGAAAGAAGAAAGGGCCCCTGAGCCCTCCATGCTCCCTCCACGCATTGCTTCGGATGCCAGAGGGAATGCTACCAAGGCCTTGCTGGAGAACTTTGGCTTTGAGCTGGTCATCCAGTACAACGAGAACAAGCAGAAGGTGCAGAAGAAGAATGGGAAGACGGAGCAGGGCGAGAACCCAGAGAAGCTCGAGTGTGACTCCTGCGGCAAGCTGTTTTCTAACATCTTGATTTTAAAGAGTCATCAAGAGCATGTTCATCAAAATTACTTTCCCTTTAAACAGCTAGAGAGATTTGCCAAACAGTACCGTGAGCACTACGACAAGCTGTACCCACTGAGGCCTCAGACCCCCGAGCCGCCACCCCCGCCTCCACCCCCGCCTCCACCCCCGCTCCCGGCAGCGCCGCCCCAGCCAGCATCCACCCCGGCCATCCCCGCGTCGGCCCCACCTATCACTTCACCCACGATTGCCCCGGCCCAGCCGTCCGTGCCCCTCACCCAGCTCTCCATGCCCATGGAGCTGCCCATCTTCTCGCCACTCATGATGCAGACAATGCCGCTGCAGACACTGCCAGCTCAGCTGCCCCCTCAGCTTGGACCCGTGGAGCCTCTGCCCGCAGACCTGGCCCAGCTCTACCAGCATCAGCTCAATCCAAGTCTGCTCCAGCAGCAGAATAAGCGGCCCCGCACCAGGATCACGGATGACCAGCTCCGAGTCCTGCGGCAGTATTTTGACATTAACAACTCCCCCAGTGAAGAGCAGATCAAAGAGATGGCAGACAAGTCGGGATTGCCCCAGAAAGTGATCAAGCACTGGTTCAGAAACACACTCTTCAAAGAGCGGCAGCGTAACAAGGACTCCCCTTACAACTTCAGCAATCCTCCCATCACCAGCCTGGAGGAGCTCAAGATCGACTCTCGGCCCCCTTCGCCAGAACCTCAGAAGCAAGAGTACTGGGGGAGCAAGAGGTCTTCGAGAACAAGGTTTACCGACTATCAGCTGAGGGTCCTGCAGGACTTCTTTGATGCCAACGCTTACCCAAAGGACGATGAATTTGAGCAACTCTCTAATTTACTGAACCTTCCAACCCGAGTCATAGTGGTCTGGTTTCAAAATGCCCGACAGAAGGCCAGGAAAAATTATGAGAATCAGGGAGAGGGCAAAGATGGAGAGCGGCGTGAGCTTACAAACGATAGGTATATTCGAACGAGCAACTTGAACTACCAGTGCAAGAAGTGCAGCCTGGTGTTCCAGCGCATCTTCGATCTCATCAAGCACCAGAAGAAGCTGTGTTACAAGGATGAGGACGAGGAAGGGCAGGATGACAGCCAGAATGAGGACTCCATGGATGCCATGGAAATCCTGACACCCACCAGTTCCTCCTGCAGCACCCCGATGCCCTCCCAGGCTTACAGCACCCCAGCACCCGCGGCCAATACAGCATCCTCTGCTTTCTTGCAGCTTCCATCAGAGGCCGATGAGCTGGCCACCTTCAGTGCAAAACCAGAGGCGAGTGATGAGAAACCAAAGCAGGCTGAACCTCCCAGTGCACAGCCGAACCAAACCCAAGAGAAGCAAGGACAACCAAAGGCAGAGCTGCAGCAGCAAGACCAGCCCGAGCAGAAGATGAGCACTGCCCAGCAGAAGCTCCCGCAGCTGACGTCCCCCACACCGGTACCTACTCAGCCTCCTCCACAGGCGCCCCCCCCTCAGTGCCCCTTGCCCCAGTCGAGCCCCAGCCCCTCCCAGCTCTCCCACCTGCCCCTCAAGCCCCTCCATACGTCAACTCCTCAGCCGCTGGCCAACCTACCTCCTCAGCTAATCCCCTACCAGTGTGACCAGTGCAAGTTGGCCTTCCCATCATTTGAGCACTGGCAGGAGCATCAGCAGCTTCACTTCCTGAGTGCACAGAACCAGTTCATCCATCCCCAGTTCTTGGACAGGTCACTGGATATGCCTTTCATGCTTTTTGACCCTAGTAACCCACTGCTGGCAAGCCAGCTGCTCTCTGGGGCCATACCTCAGATTCCCGCAAGTTCGGCCACTTCCCCTTCAACTCCCACCTCCACGATGAACACTCTGAAGAGGAAGCTGGAGGAAAAGGCCAGTGCAAGCCCTGGAGAAAACGACAGTGGGACGGGGGGAGAAGAACCTCAGAGAGACAAGCGTCTGAGGACAACTATCACACCAGAACAGCTAGAAATTCTCTACCAAAAGTATCTCTTGGACTCCAATCCAACTCGAAAGATGTTGGATCACATTGCGCATGAGGTGGGCTTGAAGAAACGTGTAGTCCAAGTCTGGTTTCAGAACACCCGGGCCCGGGAAAGGAAAGGACAGTTCCGGGCGGTGGGCCCAGCACAGGCCCACAGGAGGTGCCCTTTCTGCAGAGCACTCTTCAAAGCCAAGACTGCCCTAGAGGCTCATATCCGGTCCCGTCATTGGCATGAAGCCAAGAGAGCTGGCTACAACCTAACTCTGTCTGCAATGCTCTTAGACTGCGATGGGGGACTGCAGATGAAGGGAGATATTTTTGATGGAACTAGCTTTTCCCACCTACCCCCAAGCAGTACTGATGGCCAAGGTGTTCCCCTCTCACCTGTGAGCAAAACCATGGAGTTGTCTCCCAGGACTCTTCTGAGCCCTTCTTCCATCAAGGTGGAAGGCATGGAAGATTTTGAAAGCCCCTCCATGTCCTCAGTTAATCTAAACTTTGACCAGACTAAGCTGGACAACGATGACTGTTCCTCAGTCAACACAGCGATCACAGATACCACTACTGGAGACGAGGGCAATGCAGATAACGACAGTGCGACGGGAATAGCAACTGAAACCAAATCCTCCTCTGCACCCAGTGAAGGGTTGACCAAAGCAGCCATGATGGCAATGTCTGAGTATGAAGATCGGTTGTCATCTGGCCTGGTCAGCCCAGCTCCCAGCTTTTACAGCAAGGAATATGACAATGAAGGTACCGTGGACTACAGTGAAACCTCGAGCCTTGCAGACCCCTGCTCTCCAAGCCCTGGTGTGAGTGGGTCAGCAGGCAAATCTGGAGACAGCGGGGATCGGCCCGGGCAGAAACGTTTTCGCACTCAAATGACCAATCTGCAGCTGAAGGTCCTCAAGTCATGCTTCAATGACTACCGGACACCCACCATGCTGGAGTGTGAAGTCCTGGGCAATGACATTGGACTGCCAAAGAGAGTTGTTCAGGTCTGGTTCCAGAATGCCCGGGCAAAAGAAAAGAAGTCCAAGTTAAGCATGGCCAAGCATTTCGGTATAAACCAAACGAGTTACGAGGGACCCAAAACAGAGTGCACTTTGTGTGGCATCAAGTACAGCGCTCGGCTGTCTGTACGTGACCATATCTTTTCCCAACAGCATATCTCCAAAGTTAAAGACACCATTGGAAGCCAGCTGGACAAGGAGAAAGAGTACTTTGACCCAGCCACTGTACGTCAGCTGATGGCTCAACAAGAGCTGGACCGGATTAAAAAGGCCAATGAGGTCCTTGGACTGGCAGCTCAACAGCAAGGGATGTTCGACAACGCCCCTCTGCAGGCTCTCAACCTTCCTACGGCATACCCGGCGCTCCAGGGCATTCCTCCTGTGTTGCTCCCCGGCCTCAACAGCCCCTCCCTGCCAGGCTTCACTCCATCCAACACAGGTGCGTTCTGCTCTCAGAGATTCTCCCAGCAGTAAAGAGCCACCACACAAAACCCGAGTGCTGGGCAGGTGGGAGGCTCCATATTCCTAGTTCTCTAACTGCAACAGAATTTCAGGTCGTTTCCATTGAGTCTCCCTAAAGCTGTGGTGTATATGACCCTTCCACTTCCCAGTTCAAGAATGGGGACCCTCGAGTTGGAACGATCTCCTGAAACCATACTCCTGCCTGGTGTTCAGCACAGACCAGGGTGTATGCTGTGGGCATCAACTGGAGGGTTCTGGTGTACTAGATCCTGGGGTGTTTTTGAGACAGCAGTTCCCATTATGGCCCCTTCCATTCAGTCTTTGTAGAAATGCAGATCCCATCTAGAAATCTATTGAAAATATAAAACATTTGAACATCCTAGATAATTCTGGGTTATGCCCTCTGGAAACAGGTTCAAGAGAATTTAAATCAACTCTTTGCTGTCCCCTGAGGTCCTGCCTCCTGTTTCAGAGACCTGCTCTGGCAGGAGAGATGCTACCAGGAAGTAGCTCTCACAAGGTGGAGCCTTACTCCTGGCAATCCCTTTGATTCAGAAACACAGTGGTGTGTTAGTTTGGGGTTTTGGCTGAACCATGTGGCATGTTCTTAGGTCCCTGTGTAGGGATTGAACCCACACACCCTGCAGTGGAAGCATGGAGTCTTAACCACTGGACCGCCCTCTAGTTTCTAATTAGACTACCTCTATACTAGAATGCACTGACCAGGAACTTGTATTGGGCAATGTGGTTCTGAATTATGATGTGTTTTATAGTCATCTAAACCGAAAATGTTTATTTTTAGGGGTGTTCGATCACCTCTTCGTGTCCTTCTGCCTGTTTCCCTCTCTAATACAGAATCATACACTTGGTGCTCACTTTTCTGCCTCATAGGGGCTCCACAGCTCTTCTGTGTGCCTCTCTCGTTCCTCCTCCTCCTCGTTCCTTACCCGGCTGCTCTGGATCCAGCTGTCTTTCCTAGACTGGACCCTCACCTCTAGGATCCTGTGAGGCTTAGCACAAGTTAGTAAGTCCCCCACAGCCTGTACTGCCCAGTGCACATTCGCCATAGCAGAGCCCCTCAGTGTGCCTCCTTACCTTCAAAACGTCCCAGTTCCCAGGGGCTCTAGTGGTTCAGCTGCTTCCCAGAGCAGCCCTGCTTTCTGGTTGAATTAAATCCAAGTTTTATAATTTTGGCAGTGGTTTTACAGGACATGAAGCTACCTCATTCCTGATCCCACTTTCTTATCCTCAGAGAAGAAAGCATTAAGATGTAGAAGTCGCTGCTTACCTGTGTTGACAAGTAGTGTCACAGGATGATGATAAAAGTCAGCTAGATAGAGTTGCCAGGAAACAGGCGATGGGAAGTGGCTGAGTACTGAACTACTCCTGCAGCCTGGGACCTTGGCAGAGGGGCTTGGGAAGGCCCAACATTTCATAGTAATGAGAGAGAATTAGAATGTCTGATCTGTTCCCCTTGTTTTACAGATGAGAAAACTGAGGCCCAGAGAGGTCAAGACCATTCAGCAAGCTAGGGCAGGAGCCAGAGCTTCCACCCAGGCCTCCAGGCTCCCAGTGCTATGTACTGTACTCCTTCCACAGCACCCAATATGAGCCAGTCAGTCAACGGGTATATGCTTAGTGCTCCTCAGGTTCTGATCACTTACAGTGGACTCCAGGTAGGAAGATATGCTCTTAATCATTCAAGGCAGCCAGGCATGCCCCAGTTACCACCACCGACAACCACAGCTCCCAGGGGTACTGCATCTGGAATTAGGAAAGAAAGGAGTATGTCAGGCCCAATGGTAAGCTCTTTCCATGACCTTCCATTTCCTCCCCACACCCATCTACTGTGGAAAGCCAAGGTTCCAAGCATCACATGGCAGACGTGTCAGCCACAGTCCACACCGCGTCAGGAGTGGACTCGGCCACTCCAGGAGTGCGTGACTCAGCCTCAGGGGGGTGAAGTGGCTTGTTTGGTTCTGACCTTACAGATGAGAAAACCAAAACCACAGGATTATTGTGAGAACATACTGAGCTACTTTACTGAGTGAACACGCCTAGTGCAGAGCCTGGTAAATAGCAGAGGTTCAGTACATGTTCCTTAAAATTGAGTCTCTTTAGTCCTGTCAGTTCTTCTTTGGGAGCCTGATGCCATAGGGGACGGGGCAATCAGGAGGCATTTCTTCTCTACCCTGCTGAGCACCTGGCTCTGGCTGCAGCTCCAGCCTAAAACCTAGAGCAAGCCTGTTGCCTCGAAGTAGAGAGAGCCATGTCCCGAGTGTGGAATTCATTATCTGGTCTGTCCCTGCCTTATTTGTGCTACCTTAACTAACAAACCTTTTACTGGGTTTTTCTAGCAAGACACATCTTCTCCTCTGATTTTGCTCCCTTAACTATATTCAGGAAACTGACTTAATCTCAGCTGTCCCTTTCTGTCATTTTGAAAGCATCAGTTAATGATGTCATGTGATGCTGAGGGAAGCATCCTCCTCGCTGTCCTAAAGTTAATGCATGTTTACTCTCATGAAGACAGTGACTTGTTTGGAACCCCCCACCCTAACTTTCTTGCTGAAGGTGGTCCAGATGAAGAGAAGGGATGCCTAGTGTCTTGGATATGTCAGTGCTGTCCTCCACCACTTCGCTAGTCTACATGAACCAGCAGTAGCCTCCATCACCGTGGAACAGAAGAGTCAAACCAGGAGATGACTAAGAGTCAGGGAGGATGGCAATCTCTGGGCTCGGTGAAGGCTTTACAGGTGTGGTAGTTAGGCCTGAGTGTGACTGAGAATGCAGTTCTACCCTACATGGGCCTAGTGCCATGGCCTGCCACCCATAAGCAGTGGGGCCTAGGTTGTGATGTGTCAGGAACTGCTGGTGCCAGCACTCTGGGCTGTTCCATTTCTGACATTGTTTTTGCCTCTGTATCTGGTTTCCAAACCTTCCTGTCAACCAAACAGGGGCAGGAGAAGAAAATGCTCATTTTTCCATTGGACTCCAGAGTCCTACTCCTAGATGGTCATATTTTTCAACAGATTTGTTAAAGCAGGTCAGCTGAGTCAAAGCAGTGGCTCTGTTTACCCTGAATGGATTGTTTTCGTTTCTTCCCTTCCTCCTCCCCTCTCTGCCTCCTAACACATCCATTCAGCGGCAGCAGTGGAGGTCACAGAGGCACATGTGTAGAGCCTGCTGTGTTTATTCATGTGGTTTTGGTACCTGACTGGGTTTCTTACTTTTGTTCTCTTCTCCATACTGTACATACTGTATTACTTCTACAGGGCTTTTGATGAAGGCCATTGGTTCAGATGGGTCCCAGCTGGCAACAGCTAGTCTGAGGGCCTCCAGACTAATCGCCTTGGGCAGAGTGAATGGAAAGGCTTCCCTGGTGGCTCAGTCATAAACAATCTGCCTGCCAAAGCAGGAGACATGGGTTCGGTTCGATCCCTGGGTTGGGAAGATCCCCTGGAAAAGCAAATGACAACCCTCTCCAGTATTCTGGCCTGGGAAATCCCATGAACAAAGGAACTTGGTGGGCTACAGTCCATGGGGTTGCAAAGAATCGGACACAACTTAGTGACTAAGCAACAGAGCGAATGGTAGCTTGGAACATGGCAAAGAAAATATGACCAGTGGGATGGGTGTGGCATGTTGGGCAGGAAGGTGTTAGGAGTTGTTTAGCTGATAGGGACAGTATGGGAGCTGACCCAGGGTGGGGTTCATATTAAAATACAGGTTGTCCAACCCTGGGCCTGGTGAGAAAGCTCTGCTGAAAACGTTAAATCAACAGAGAGGATCCTTTAAGTTCAAGCTCTGAGCTCTTAGACCCTGTGCCAGTGACACAGATGAAACCTCCCGAGCAAAACATCCCAAGCTTCAGCCTCACCACCCAGACTGACATGTGACTTCTGTCTCCATTCCTTTCAGCTTTAACGTCTCCTAAACCGAACTTGATGGGTCTGCCCAGCACAACAGTTCCTTCCCCTGGCCTCCCCACATCTGGATTACCAAATAAACCGTCCTCAGCATCGCTGAGCTCCCCGACCCCAGCACAAGCCACCATGGCGATGGCCCCTCAGCCAGCCCCCCAACCCCAGCAGCAGCAGCCACAGGTGCAGCCACCGCCGCCAGCAGCCCAGCCACCACCTGCACCACAGCTCCCGCCGCAGCAGCAGCCGCAGCAGCGCAAGGACAAAGACGGTGAGAAGGTCAAGGAGAAGGAGAAGGCACACAAAGGGAAAGGGGAACCCCTGCCTGTCCCCAAGAAGGAGAAAGGAGAGGCCCCCACGGCGCCCGCAGCCACGCTCTCAGCTCCACTGCCCGCCATGGAGTATGCGGTGGACCCCGCACAGCTGCAGGCCCTGCAGGCGGCCTTGACTTCAGACCCAACGGCATTGCTCACGAGCCAGTTCCTCCCTTATTTTGTACCAGGCTTCTCTCCTTACTACGCCCCCCAGATCCCCGGCGCCCTGCAGAGCGGGTACCTGCAGCCGATGTATGGCATGGAAGGCCTGTTCCCCTACAGCCCTGCGCTGTCGCAGGCCCTGATGGGGCTGTCCCCGGGCTCCCTGCTGCAGCAGTACCAGCAATACCAGCAGAGTCTGCAGGAGGCCCTCCAGCAGCAGCAGCAACGGCAACTACAGCAGCAGCAGCAAAAAGTGCAGCAGCAGCCCAAAGCAAGCCAAACCCCAGTCCCCCCTGGGGCTGCTTCCCCAGACAAAGACCCTGCCAAAGAATCCCCCAAACCAGAAGAGCAGAAAAACGCACCCCGTGAGGTGTCCCCCCTCCTGCCGAAACCCCCCGAAGAGCCAGAAGCAGAAAGCAAAAGTGCGGACTCCCTCTACGACCCCTTCATTGTTCCAAAGGTGCAGTACAAGTTGGTCTGCCGCAAGTGCCAGGCGGGCTTCGGTGACGAGGAGGCGGCGAGGAGCCACCTGAAGTCCCTCTGCTTCTTCGGCCAGTCTGTGGTGAACCTGCAAGAGATGGTGCTTCACGTCCCCACGGGCGGCGGCGGCGGTGGCAGCGGCGGCGGCGGCGGTGGCGGCTCGTACCACTGCCTGGCGTGCGAGAGCGCGCTGTGTGGGGAGGAAGCTCTGAGTCAACATCTCGAGTCGGCCTTGCACAAACACAGAACAATCACGAGAGCAGCAAGAAACGCCAAAGAGCACCCTAGTTTATTACCTCACTCTGCCTGCTTCCCCGATCCTAGCACCGCATCTACCTCGCAGTCTGCCGCTCACTCAAACGACAGCCCCCCTCCCCCGTCGGCCGCCGCCCCCTCCTCGTCCTCGTCCTCCGCTTCCCCCCACGCCTCCAGGAAGTCTTGGCCGCAAGTGGTCTCCCGGGCTTCAGCCGCGAAGCCCCCTTCTTTTCCTCCTCTCTCCTCATCTTCAACGGTTACCTCAAGTTCATGCAGCACCTCAGGGGTTCAGCCCTCGATGCCAACAGACGACTATTCGGAGGAGTCTGACACGGATCTCAGCCAAAAGTCCGACGGACCGGCGAGCCCGGTGGAGGGTCCCAAAGACCCCAGCTGCCCCAAGGACAGTGGTCTGACCAGTGTAGGAACGGACACCTTCAGATTGTAAGCTTTGAAGATGAACAATACACACAAATGAATTTAAATAAAAATTAATAACAAACCAATTTCAAAAATAGACTAACTGCAATTCCAAAGCTTCTAACCAAAAAAAAAAAAAAAAAAAGGAAAAAAAAAGAAAAAGCGTGGGTTGTTTTCCCATATACCTATCTATGCCGGTGATTTTACATTGTTGTCTTTTCTTTTCTCTTTTAATATTAAAAAAAAAAAAAAAACCCTTAACCCTGTTACATTGTGTCCTTTTGAAGGTACTATTGGTCTGGGAAACAGAAGTCCACAGGGCCTCCCTATGTCTTTGGAGCTTAAACCCCTTGTATATTTGCCCCTTTCCAATAAACGCCCCATGTCGATAGCACAGAGGAGCCCGGCATGCACTGTATGGGAAAGCAGTCCACCTTGTTACAGTTTTAAAAAAATTTCTTGCTATCTTAGCATTCAGATACCAATGGCTTGCTAAAAGAAAAAAAGAAATGTAATGTCTTTTTATTCTCAGGTCAATCGCTCACACTTTGTTCTGTTTTCAGAATCATTGTTTTATATATATTATTTTTTGGTTTTTTTTTTTTTTTTTGGTTTGTTTTTATTTTCGTTCCAGAAAAGATTTTTTGTTTTGTTAATTTAAAAGCGGGCAGAAAGTATTTGAGAAAAACAATGTGAACTGCTTTAGCTTTCTGGGGATTTTAAGGATAGCTTTTCTGCTGAAGCCAATTTCAAGGGGAAAAGTTAAGCACTCCCACTTTCAGAGAAAAAAAAAAAAAAACCCACACAGAGTGTTGAGGACTTGTAGCTTAAAAAAAATAAGTTTTAAAAACTGACTTTCTGTATTTATGATAGATATGACCATTTTTGGTGTTGAGTAGATTGTTGCATTGGAAATGAACTGAAGCAGTATGGTAGATTTAAAAGGAAATTTAAAAAAACCCTTTTGTGTACATTTAGCTTTTTGTATGGTCCAGCTGACAGCTCCTCATTTGATGTTGTCTTGTTCATTCCTAGCAGATAGATTGCAATCCGTTGATTCGCCTAAGCTTTTCTCCCCTTTGTCCCTTAATTCCACTTTCTCTTTCCTCCTCCCACCCTATAATCTCCCATTTAAGGTAGCTGCCTTCATTTCTTAGAGGGTAGCTGCAGAATTATTTTATAAAACTAAAGAAAGAATTTCAAAGGGTTCTAGGGGTCATTAGGATCCTCACAGATTATTTTTGGTTGGGGAGTTGAAACTTTTTAAAGGCATATAATTCTAGTTATCTATGTCTGTTAGCCTTGTACATTTAGCTTTTTTATTTATCCTTCTTTTGGTTTTTCTTTTCACCCGATTTTCCCCATCCTTGTTTGGTAGATGCTTCAAATATTCTTTTCCTAAACTAAAGCATTCGTTTCGGTTTGTGTAATTGGGCTGTGTGCTTTTCTTTTCTAAAAAAGTTTTTGGTTAGGGGTTTGGTTTCTGTGTTTTTGTTTTGTTTTCTTTCCTCTCTCAGAAAAAGAAATTTCATGCTTTAAATAAAATCCAAAGACACACCCTTTCACTGCTGAGGCAGAAAAAAGGGAAAGGGTTCTTGTTACTTGAGAATTTGTTTCTGATTTAAACAAACAAGACTTAGTTTAATAAAAGAAAGAGTAAAACAAAAGATTCCCAGGTTGTTATGTGCTTCTTCTGCAAGCAGAGAGGCAACTGTTAATGAAATTCCATATACCAAAAGACACATTTTTCACTTCAAAGTTTTGTCCTTGTGTTAGGCAGTCTGAGCAGTGAGAGATCCAGAGCGCAGCCAACAAATAAGCAGATAGCACTTGTATGCACAGAGAGCAAAAAAGGAACCGTGTGTGAAGCACTTGTGTTTATGTTAATATCCATATTCCTGTAACACGCAACACAACGCCAACATACACCCTTTCTCATCTTACAAAAAAAAGCGGTCTGAACTTTGAAAGGAAAACTTTGTGCTGCTATAACGTAGATTTTGGAGTCAAATAGATGCTTTGCTGTTTCACTTTCATAGCCAAACATCAACCGAAAGAATCTCCCCTTACCCCGAAAGTTGAAGTCCTTCTCCCTTTCATTCTCTTCCTTATGTTTCAAAAGGGAACTTTGAAGACTGTGAATGCAGGTTCCATCTGGTCACCTTTTGGGCTTCTTTCCCCAGTGCGGAAGTCACTCATCGACTTTGCAAAAAGACTGGAGCATTCCAAGATCTGAAAATGGATTTCTTTTTTTCTTTTTCTTTTTTTAGCCGGGACTTTTTTATTTTTATGAATTTGTTTTTAGTTTAATGAAAGAGTAGATCCTGAACTGTTGTATATATTTCTAACTAGGCTGATTGATGCACAGTGCAAATTCCTTTTTTAATTTTTTAAGTAGAGATACTAAAGAATACCATCTAACTATTCATACCAGTATCCAGTTGTAGCATAAGGTGTCAAAAACAAGTACGCAAAATATTTGCTGTTTTAGCAAGCTGTTTCTTTTGACAAGAATTCTTGTATTCCTCCCTGTGTTTGAGATGAACATTTTTAAATTTTGAAGTTGTACAGTTTTGTTTTCCATTATTTTATCTTGTTTGTAACTCTATGAAATATATATATATTTTTTGCCATTTAACTGTTGTATGTTACTCTGTGTCTGTATCATATAGAAAAAAAATTGTTTTTGTTTTTGGTTCTCTATGTGATACCAATTAACAATTTAATACTAGCTTTACCTATCAAATTCTGCTAGGTCTTTTCTGAAAACTTTGTTTTTTAAAATGATAACTGCTTGGTAATAGTGCAATTTCTACCCCTTTTCCTCTCCCCTCAACTTTAAGTTCATTTCCTTGTAATTTTGCCATCTTCTCCCCAATGGCTTTTTTTTTTGAGCTACTATGCCATCCTCCCTCTGTGAGGCAGAGTGACTGTCAGTGTTTTGGTATGCCATGCCTCGACCTGTGGGTGTGTTTGGCAACAGCAAGGTGGTTGGGTAAAGTGGCTAAGCCTGCTTCCACCCACCAGTGTTCCCCAGAGGGGTTATGTGAGTTTTCAACCTGGAGTGGGTTGCATGCTTAATGCTTTCCTCTACAACTGTACCACCCACGTGTATGTTCATTCAAAAAGAAAGAATAATTCTTCTCAGCATTAACCCAGAAGTAGCAGAGCAGTCATTGATGGTGAAGCTTAGAGGCCAGACATGAGTTAGTTGATGTTTGTGGGCTGACATCCACCGTGGCTGTGACCAGAATCATTTACAAAGCATGAATCACTACAATGCTCAACTGTTTAGACTGGTCTCAGAGAATTTACTCCTGTAGGTAGCTGAATAGGATATCTCAACTCACTTTTAAATTAGTTCTTCGCCTCCATTAACACTTCACATTTTGGTTGGTTGGTTTTTTCCTGACTTTCCACAGTGTGGGTTGGTGCTGGGCACCGTTCAGTTACAGCACCAAATGCGCCCACAGAATGGGAGTTATTTCTTCCATCCTCCAAAAAGAAACTTAAGAAGGAAACACACACACACACGGAAAAGTTTAATAAATCTAGGAAGTTTTTTTTTTTAATTAAAAGCTATTTAAAGATATGAATGTGGCCAAAGTTTTACACAATTGAAAATAAAGTAAAACAGACGGCATGTGTTTAAACCTGAGTTTATCAGGCATGGCAGGAAGTTGCAGGAGAGAGAGGCAGTGACCCAAGCCAGTGCACTTGATGTTCATGGACATATATTTTTTTTAAATAATAAATTAAATTAAAACATTTTAAATAGAAGCATAAATTGAGTTGGTTGGTTGTTGGCGCTGAGATACTGCCCACTGTGAAACAAAGCTTTGACTAGTTTTTTTGTTTATTTACTTTCTTTGGCGGGGGGGGGGAGGGGGGCAAGTTTGGGTAGGAAAGAAAGCATACATGAACGTGACCCTGAGGTGAAGAGGTATATGAACAGCCTTTGCAATGTACAAAAAAACAAAAAACAAAACAAAAAAAAAACAAAAAAAAATAGAGCAAGTGAAACCAAAAATGATGTTCTTGGTGTTTTTCTATAATGTAGTCTTGTTAGCTTTTTTGTTACTGTAACAATGCTGATCTCGAACTGTACCAAAATACATGGAGACTAACAGAACCACATGGAACTTTCAAACTGAAAAAAATTTGTCACAAAAACTTTGTTGTCATAGTTAAGTTGATTGTAGATGGTAATTGAATATACTCCTTTGAAAATATTTCATCAAGTATGTTTCCTGCTCATTGTGATACATTAAAAAAATATGAGCAAAAGTTCTTGTCTCTGTCACCAGATTTTGTGTGTGTGAGAGAAGAGGTTGATGGTTGATCCTGAGGTTGAGCAAGGACACTTTCTCCAGGGTACACAAGCTCTTTGATATTTCTGAATGTCCTTGTCTCTCCTGGCACTTATGAAGGTGCAAGAAGTGTTGGTGATGGAGCTGACTAGCGTATTTCCTTGAGAAGGGTAAGCCTGACAGCTTGGATGATATTTGGCCGCAAAGAGTTCTAATAGCATTGATACTTTTAATTCACATGTTTATATACGAATTTTAGGTACCTGGGACAACAAGCAAGGAAGTTTTGCTGACAGCGAGGAAAGAGGTAAGATTAACTTCTCTGAAATAGGAATCAGAGCCACTGTTTACAATGCAAGGATACAAAAAGTGAGTTGAATTAAACGAATGATTGAATACATTTACCTTTCCTAGCAAAGGGCTATTAAACTGTATTAGAGCAGAATTTGAGATAAGAACAGTCTTCAAAACAGTAATAGCACCAGTAATTCCTATATACAAGAGGAAATTTGGTCCTCTTATCAAAAACCCTTCCAGCAGAAAAGGTGTGAAATTCATTAATAAGGAGTACATCCAAGATCGGATCCAAAGGCCCTTCCACTCATCTCTAACTTATAGCCAAAGCCCGTAAATAATTTACGCAACTGTAGCAGTGGGCCTGGATAGCACTGCGAGAGAGCTGTCTTCTTGCAAGGTCTGCAGCATCTGTCCTCAGCCAACAAAGGTTTTTTTTTTGCTACACCAGGAGTTGAACTATGAAACCTGCTTCTATTGGCTCAGACAGCCATTGCCTACCAAGTCTTTTTTCTTAGTTCCTACCACAGGCATTCAAGAAGCAGCAGTGACCCTATTAACTCAACATCGCGAAGAGTCCTACAGTGGGTACAGGCATCACTAGAAGCTGGTTCCCTCACTGGTAGCTGGAACCTCTGCGCCAAGCAGGTAGTGTCACTGTCCCTAAGGAAACACTGCTCTTTCTCCAGGCAGTGTACTTTCTCGTGGGTGTTCCTGCAGAGGCACATGGCTTCCATCTTAGTATGTGTTCTTGGCACACAGTTAGGTCACTGATCTTTCTTCTGACCCCACAGAAAGGTACATTCAGTTCAGTTCAGTCGCTCAGTCGTGTCCGACTCTCTGCAACCCCATGAATCACAGCACGCCAGGCCTCCCTGTCCATCACCAACTCCCAGAGTTCACTCAAACTCATGTCCACAGAGTCGGTGATGCCATCCAGCCATCTCATTCTCTGTTGTCCCCTTCTCCTCCCGCCCCCAACCTTTCCCAGCATCAGAGTCTTTTCCAGTGAGTCAACTCGTCGCATGAGGTAGCCAAAGTATTGCAGTTTCAGCTTCAGCATCAGTGCTTCCAATGAACACCCAGGATCAATCTCCCTTAGAATGGACTGGTTGGATCTCCTTGCAGTACAAGGGACTCTCAAGAGTCTTCTCCAACACCACAGTTCAAAAGCATCAATTCTTCGGCGATCAGCTTTCTTCACAGTCGAACTCTCACATCCATACATGACCACGGGAAAAACCATAGCCTTGACTAGACGGACCTTGGTTGGCAAAGTAATGTCTCTGCTTTTTATTATGCTATCTAGGTTGGTCATAACTTTCCTTCCAAGGAGTAAGCGTCTTTTAATTTCATGGCTGCAATCAGCATCTGCAGTGATTTTGGAGCCCAAAAAAATAAAGTCTGACACTGTTTCCACTGTTTTTCCATCTATTTCCCATGAAGTGATGGGACCAGATGCCATGATCTTTGTTTTCTGAATGTTGAGCTTCAAGCCAACCTTTTCACTCTCCTCTTTCACTTTCATCAAGAGGCTTTTGAGTTCCTCTTCACTTTCTGCCATCAGGGTGGTGTCATCTGCATATCTGAGGTTATTGATATTTCTACCGGCAATCTTGATTCCAGCTTGTGCTTCTTCCCGCCCAGAGTTCCTCATGATGTACTCTGCATAGAAGTTAAATAAGCAGGGTGACAATATACAGCCTTGACGTACTCCTTTTCCTATTTGGAACCAGTCTGTTGTTCCATGTACAGTTCTGACTGTTGCTTCCTGACCTGCACACAGGTTTCTCAAGAGGCAGGTCAGGTGGTCTGGGATTCCCATCTCTTTCAGAATGTTCCACAGTTTATTGTAATCCACACAGTCAAAGGCTTTGGCATAGTCAATGAAGCAGAAATAGATGGTTTTCTGGAACTCTCTCGCTTTCTCCATGATCCAGCAGATGTTTGCAATTTGATCTCTGGTGTCTCTGCCTTTTCTAAAACCTGCTTGAACATCTGGAAGTTCATGGTTCACATATTGCTGAAGCCTGGCTTGGAGAATTTTGAGCATGACTTTACTAGCATGTAAGATGAGTGCAATTGTGCGGTAGTTTGAGCATTCTTTAGCATTCCCTTTCTTTGGGATTGGAATGAAGACTGATCTTTTCCAGTCCTGTGGCCACTGCTGAGTTTTCCTAATTTGCTGGCATATTGAGTGCAGCACTTTCACAGCATCATCTTTCAAGATTTGAAACAGCTCAACTGGAATTCCATCACCTCCACTAGCTTTGTTTGTAGTGATGCTTTCTAAGGCCCACTTGACTTCACATTCCAAGATGTCTGGCTCTAGGTCAGTGATCACGTTATCATGACTATCTTGGTCGCGAAGATCTTTTTTGTACAGTTCTTCTGTGTATTCTTGCCACCTCTTCTTAATATCTTCTGCTTCTGTTAGGTCCATACCATTTCTGTCCTTTATCGAGCCCATCTTTGCATGAAATGTTCCCTTGGAATCTCTAATTTTCTTGAAGAGATCTCTTGTTTTTCCTATTCTGTTGTTTTCCTCTATTTCTTTGCATTGATCGCTGAGGAAGGCTTCCTTATCTCTCCTTGCTATTCTTTGGAACTCTGCATTCAGATGCTTATATCTTTCCTTTTCTCCTTTGCTTTTCGCGTCTCTTCTTTTCACAGCTATTTGTAAGGCCTCCTCAGACAGCCATTCTGCTTTTTTGCATTTCTTTTCCATGGGGATGGTCTTGGTCCCTGTCTCCTGTACAATGTCACAAACCTCCGTCCAGAGTTCATCAGGCACTCTATCAGATCTAGTCCCTTAAATCTATTTCTCACTTCCACTGTATAATCATAAGGGATTTGATTTAGGTCATATCTGAATGGTCTAGTGGTTTTCCCTACTTTCTTCAATTTCAGTCTGAATTTGGCAATAAGGAATTCATGATCTGAGCCACAGTCAGCTCCTGGTCTTGTTTTTGCTAACTGTACACAGCTTCTTCATCTTTGGCTGCAAAGAATATAATCAATCTGATTTCGGTGTTGACCATCTGGTGATGTCCATGTGTAGAGTCTTCTCTTGTGTTGTTGGAAGAGGGTGTTTGCTATGACCAGTGCGTTCTCTTGACAAAACTCTATTAGCCTTTGCCCTGCTTCATTCCATGCTCCAAGGCCAAATTTGCCTGTTACTCCAGGTGTTTCTTGACTTCCTACTTTTGCATTCCAGTCCCCTATAATGAAAAGGACATCTTTTTTGGGTGTTAGTTCTAAAAGGTCTTGTAGGTCTTCATAGAACCGTTCAACTTCGGCTTCTTCAGCATTACTGGTTGGAGCATAGACTTGGATTACTGTAATACTGAATGGTTTGCCTTGGAAACGAACAGAAATCATTCTGTCATTTTTAAGATTGCATCCAAGTACTGCATTTCGGACTCTTTTGTTGACCATGATGGCTACTCCATTTCAGCATGATAAAAACTGTTCAAACCCAAAGCCACGTCTGCCTTCCTAGGCTATAATTATTTTAAGATCTGGCAGGATCACACTGAAATGTTTTAAACGGAACCTGCTTCGCAGTGAGGTTTTTGCTGCTTCAGCTCTTTGCAGGAAGGTGACTACAATTCAAATTCTCCTTAAGATACATTTTTAATAAGAAAATAAGACAAAACCTTGGTGTTTGTTGGGGCCTTTGTATCAGACAAAACCTCTAAGCACCTAAATTACATTGAAAGATGGCTGGGTAAGGAGGGACTCCTCCTGTTACTAGAAAACTTTTACACAAAAGGGAAAAGAGGTCTTCCAATCTGGCTTCAGTATCATGCTCATGTGGATATTAATCTACTTGGAATTAACAGTTTTCCCCCTGGAAAATGTGAAATGGCAACATCTTAGAATGGCTGATATGTGTTAGTCGGGTAGCTGTTTCTAATTTTGCTTTAAAGAAATGTCTGTAGTGCCTAGCTCCTGTTATAGACTAATGACCTTACAAATCTCACTTTTAACAAGTTTAGACTTTAAGTTACAAGAGCACAAGCAGTTTAAGAGTTGAGCTGAAGGTTGAAAAGTTTGCACCTGCTGCTCTGCTCTGTAGCCTTAATTAGAGGACAGACATGCCCACTCAGTCTCTGTATATTATTGCTGGGTATGGACCAGCAAGGCTCTAGCAAACTTGCAAAATTAGTGCTCTCAGGGCCATTAAAGTAGCCAAAGCTTTTCAGAGGAAAGATGGCGGGTATCTTCCTTCTTTTTTTTTTTTCAGAGAGAGGCATATGTTTTTTAAATGTCTTAGCCAATTACCGTAGATTCCTCTCAAGCTATCTTCTGGAGTTTTTAAATTCCAGATACAAAAAAATTGTTCTTTATGACTGCTCCATTTCTTATCTATATGGAACAAAGAGGCTGTTTAATCCAGTTTCAGTTCAGTTCAGTTCAGTCGCTCAGTCATGTCCGACTCTCTGCAACCCCATGAATCACAGCACGCCAGGCCTCCCTGTCCATCACCAACTCCCAGAGTTCACTCAAACTCATGTCCATCGAGTCGGTGATGCCATCCAGCCATCTCATTCTCTGTTGTCCCCGTCTCCTCCTACCCCCAATCCCTCCTAGCATCAGAGTCTTTTCCAGTGAGTCAACTCGTCGCATGAGGTGGCCAAAGTATTAGAGTTTCAGCTTTAGCATAAGTCCTTCCAATGAACACCCAGGATTGATCTCCTTTAGAATGGACTGGTTGGATTTCCTTGCAGTCCAAGGGACTCTCAAGAGTCTTCTCCAGCACCACAGTTCAAAAGCATCAATTCTTCGGCGATCAGCTTTCTTCCCAGTCCAACTCTCACAGCCATATATGACCATGGGAAAAGCCATAGCCTTGACTAGACGGACCTTTGTTGGCAAAGTAATGTCTCTGCTTTTTAATATGCTATCTAGGCTGGTCACAACTTTCCTTCCAAGGAGTAAGCGTCTTTTAATTTCATGGCTGCAATCAGCATCTGCAGTGATTTTGGAGCCCAAAAATATAAAGTCTGACACTGTTTCCACTGTTTCCCCATTCCCATGAAGTGATGGGACCAGAAGTGACCTCTTATTAATATAAGAATGAAAGCTTTCGGATGAACTGTTTGACTCTTGGGGCAAGATCCTCTGGCCTGAGAAATGAGTACTAAGAAACAACAAAGCACAATGTGTGAGAATGGCAGACACTTTCCATCTCTGTAACACTGAAAGCTGCTTAGGACACTCACACTGCCTTGCCCTCCAGCACAGCCCCCTGGTGCATCACTACTGTCTCTTGACCCTCTTTGTGTCCGCTTCTGTTGGCATGGCACTTAAAATACATTGTGAAGGTTTGCAAAATTACTTCCTGCTTGTTCCTCAAAATGATCTATAAAGTAGGCAGAGTGGGTGACATCGATGCCAGGTGTTCAGGATGGTGAAGTAACGACTGAGGGGAGAAGGCACTGACCACGTGTTCAGTCTCTGTCCTGTGTTCCCCCTCCCTCCACAGTTCAGAGAGAGGGGTTGAGAGAGCAAGAGTGAGTCCGACGGGCTTCACCACTGTGACCTGGACAGCATCAGTTACTCCCAGTAATACGAGGATAAGGGTACCTGCTTCATAGGCTTCTTGTGAAGATTAAATAAGTTAATATCCATAAAATGCTTCCAACCCTGCCTGGTGCGTACTCAGTGCTGAGTATCTGCTGCTCCTATCATTGTCAGTATTAAGTCTCTACTTGTTTGCTGTAGATCCCTTGGAATCACAGCTCTCTAACTCTTGCTTTACTTCAAGAGTGTGGGGACTGCAATCCCATCAAGCCTTTGCCTGATGCATGTTTATAGCTAATATGTCCCTGTCTCTACATATCTCAGAGGGCGTAGAGACTCTTCAGGGTGTTTCTGCCTGTGAGTGCACAGGAAGACTGTATTGAGTCTGTGCTTCATTCTCTCCATGCCCAGTTTCTAGTGATTAATGTGGTCACAGAAAAGGATGGCTTGTAGTTTGCTTCTGTTTGCCAGAATAGGCATTCCTGCCTCGTCATGCTGGTGGGCCAACATCTGGGGTTACAGAGACAGACTAGAAGCAACGGAATAGGTTGTCACAACTTGCCCACTGCCACTGCCTTTTTTGAGGTGGTTTGTTTATACAGGCTGGGAGCAGTAGTATCTAAAATGAGACTGTCAGAGTAAAGGAATCATACATGAAACAAAACTGAAAAAGGAATGCAGCAAGATCTTTCCAGCCCAAAACACAGGAAGAGCTTTTTAAAAATACTATTATTCTCATAACCAGCAAAATAAACATCAGCAAGAGGCATGGGAACAACTGAGTAAAAACTACACTAGCGCAGAGAAACGGCCTGAGTAGACTATTTCCATGATAGCCTCTGCATATATGAAGTCCTCGGGGACACAGGTTTTAGGAGGCTATGGCTCTGTGAACTTTCTCCATTTTTAGTCAGAAACAGTGATGGTATTCGAAATAAGATTGCTGATATTGGTATGAGAGGGCTGGTAAAGGCTATGGTGGATGGCTGGTGAGCCATTTTTCCTTTTCTCTGAGGATAACAACATATAAATGAAGCTTTGGTATACTGCCTGTAGATAGGACATTATCATATAGTATCTGCTCTGATTTCTTTGTTATTATATGGTTCCAAGTTTGATTTTTGAATAGTTTTCAAAGTCTGATTTGTAATCAGTTGAACTTGTTTCTTTCAATAGTGTAAAGATGGTGTTCCACTGTTGCCTCATTTGAATTGTTGCCAATAGGAACTCTGCTGCCATCCTTATTTTTAATGTATTTTTTTTTTCTCTAGATGAACCCTCTACAGGGCGGGAGTAGAGACACAGATGTAGAGAAATGGACTTGTGGACACAGGAGGGGAAGAAGAGGGTGAGACGAAGTGAGACAATAGCACTGACACGTATACACTACCATGTGTAACAGAGACGGCTTGTGGGAAGAGTTTTCTCTGTACCACTGGTTTCATCACATCATGTCCTGATGTGCTTTGGTGTAGTTTTAGTTATGTCTCTGTGCCTGGGATTTGTGGGAGCTTCATGCATCTGTGAAGTACTACGTTTTGTCAAAATTGGAAATTCTTCAAACATTTTTCAAATCTTTCTTCTGTCTCTTTCCCTCCTTCTCCTTCAGGGATTTCAATTATATATGTATTAGGTCATTTGAAGTTAACTCATAGCTTACTGAGGCTCTGGTCTGGTGAGGTTACTTTTTCATTGGCAAGGTGTGGGGGCAGGGTACTCTTTACTCTGTGTGCTTCCCGCCCCCCTACAGTGGCTCCTACAGGGAACAAATGTTCTTCAATTTTGATCTTTCATGTCTCAACTTCAACTTCTGAACATATCAGTAACAATAATTGCTTTACTGTCATCCTCAGCTAATCCTAAGATGTCTGTAAGTTCTAAGTTGGTTTGATTATTTTCCTCATTATGAATTGTGTTTTCTTGCCTCTTTACAAGACTAGTAATCTTTGATTGGATACCAGTTATTGTAAATTTTACCTTGTTGGGTGCTGGACATTTTTGTATTGTGATAAACTTCAGGTTTGTTCTGGGATGCACTTATGGTATATAAAACAAGTTTGAGGGACTTCCCGGTGGTCCAGTGTCTAAGAATCTAAACTCCCATTGCAGGGGGCCCAGGGTGGATCCCCGGTCAGAGAGCTAGATCCCACATGCCACGAGAAAGATCGAAGATCCCACATGCTGCAGCTAAGGGTTTATACGCCACAACAAAGACTGAAGATCCCACAAGCCGCAACAAAGATCTATGATCCTTATGCTGCAACTAAGACCTGGCACAGCCAAATAATTATTAAAGAAAAAAAAACAGTTCAATCCCTTCAAATCTTATGTGTAAGTTTTGCTGGGCAGGACCAGAACACTAATCAAGGGCTAATTATTCCCCATTACTGAAGAAGGACACTTCTGAGATCTCTGCTCAAATGTTCCATGAACTTCTCCCCACCCTGTACGTGCATCAGGTGCTGTTCCTCTTTTGAGCTGGTTCTTTCCCACCCTGAAGTAGTCTGCTAACATGCACGTGTAATGAGGACCCTGTGAAGATCTCCAGAGGTCGCTTCTCTGGTACTCTGTCCTGCAAATTCTAGCTGCCTTGGTTTCCCAAGACTTACCTTTCTCTCAGCTCAGGGTATCTGCTGGGTTCCACTATGTCCCTCACCCTGTGTTGCAGGCTGGAAACTCTCTTAAGGTGGTAAGGTGAGATAATCAAAGAGCCTACCTTGTTTCTCCTCTCCCAGGGATCGCTGTTCTTCACTGTGAGGTGTCCGGTGTCTCAAGAACCATTCTTTCATCTATTTTGTCTTGTCTTTTTAGTTGTTTCAGCTGGGAAAGGTACATCTGGTTGGTACTGTTTCATCTCAGCTGAAAGCAGAAGTCAAGTTTAGTTTTTAGATAGTGTGTAAGAGTTCTGTGTAACTTTCTAAGTTGTTACCTGTATTTGTAAAATTTCCCAAAAGGTCTGAATTAACTTAGGAGTCTGATCTCCCCAACAGACTTTCCTGGACATGATAGATACTGACTCACTCTTAGAATCAAAGGTTGCAACTACTTTATCCTTTTGCTTAATTATGTGATGGGGGTTAGAAGAAAGGTAGGTAAATGCATAAATTGTAGCCACTTTTTACCTTGCCATAATGCCACACAGAGTGGAAAAACCACTCCCTAGATTTTGAAGTTGTAAGTCAGCCCATGGAGCAGAGGTATGACTGACAGTAAAAACACTATTTCTGCTCTTCCCCCTTGATATAAGGGTTATCACTATTCATAAAGTTATTTCCAGTCTTAGAAAAAAAATCACTTTCATTTCAATGACATCCTTCACACAGATAATTTTTCAGGCTCCTTCACACAGATAATTTTTCAGGCTAACCAAATGTGGCTCAAGGAAATCCATTAATGTGGAAGTATGATTCTCACTCTGAGATGAATTCATTGCACTAAGCAATACAGAAGAATGATAAAAATCAGGCTTCAGCAGACACTAGGCTAAAGTCAAATCATGTTTTTGTTTACAATTTTGACAGAAATTTGATCCTACTTAAATTGGGAATACAATAATACATCCATGATAAATGAAAAGCTTCAAGTGTTAACTCATTACCTGCGTTTAAAAATTTAAGATTTGTTTCAGGGTACTTTTCCCATTATACTTATCTACAGATAATCTGCTCCACTAACCAGTCCACCTTCAAAAGCACACCCTGTACTCTTCCCTCTATATTTAAAGGCTTAGCTAGTGACATTCATTCCATGACATCTGTGTTGTCACATCTGTCCAGTCCCTTTTCTGACCCCTCACAGCAGCACATGCCTTGTGTGGCACTGATTTGTGTAGGTATAAATGTAGATGGCCTACTATCCTACATTTACAATTTGAATGACCAACTAAATGAATTAAAGAATGAAGCAAAGGGTATTCATCCTCATCCTTCACCTTCATAGGAGGCAAGGTCTCAAATGAGTGAGTACAGACATTAATATAATTGTATAATAATATACATGCTACAATTCCATTCTCTCCAATCATTCCACCTTCACCCTCTCCCACAGAGTCCCAAAGACTGTTCTAAATGCCTATGTCTCTTTTGCAGTCTCTTATACAGGGTTCAGGTTACCATTTTTCTAAATTCCATATATATGCGTTAATATACGGTATTGATGTTCTTCTTTCTGGCTTACTTCACTCTGTATAATTGGCTCCAATTCCATCCACCTCATTAAAACTGATTCAAATGCATTCTTTTTGATGGCTGAGAGATACTCCATTGTGTATATGTAGCATGTATATTATCATAAGTGACCAGTCCGGGTTCGACGCATAAATTTTCCTCTGTTCATTTCAAAAAAAAAAAAAAAACCTTTTTTGTTAAAGACATTTTCAAACATAAGAAAAAGTAAAGAGAGTAGTATAATAAGATGAATCCACGTCATCCTGCTTCAAAAACCATCATCTTGTATCATTGATATCCCCACTTAGTTTCCCCCCTATGCAAATACCAAATCCCAGACACTGGGATTTCATTTCATCCTTAAGTGTTTTTGTATACATCTCTAAAGCATAAGAAAATAAAAAATTACTTAAAAAATAAAAAAAAATAAAAAAATAATAATATAATTGTATAAAATGAGGATGGAAAAATTCAAAATTTTTTCAGTCTCCAAACGTTCTGCAAAGTAAAGGGAGAAGGACATTTTTCACCACAGAGAAATGGAAAATAGAAATCAATTAAAAAAAATTAGGTTGGACAGTATAAAAACTATACTAGACAAATGGTTTTTCTAGGAGAGAAAAAAACAGTCTAGGAATTTGGACGTACTAGTTGAAACCCTTTGTATCTTTGTCTCCAAACTGAAGGGTGGTATTAAACAGCTGTTTGAAAGGAGTTACAAGGTTTTGTTTTCTTTAAGTAAATGCAAATGTTTATAGAATATTTGAAAGCTAGGCCTCACCCCAAACCTGGGGGAAAATTTCAGAATATAATCCTAACAGAGTTAAATAATTATGAAATTTCAAATTTGTTTTCAGTTTTTGCTACCTGGTTTCTTTGGTTGATTCATTATAAAAAAAAGATGCATAGAATAATTTTTTTATGATTTTCTATCTGTAAAAATCTCATCTGTTCCGTTCCGTCGCTCAGTCGTGTCTGACTCTTTGCGACTCCGTGGACTGAAGCCTACCAGGCTTCTCCGTCCATGGGATTCTCCAGGCAAGAATACTGGAGTGGGTTACCGTTTCCTTCTCCAAAAAATCTCATACTAGTATGGATATTTCTATGTGTCGTTCATGTATAAGTATAACAGAAAGAAGTTGAGTACAGAAAAAAGAAATGAAGACTTCCAGAACTCCATTTAATGAGCTGAGCTATATAAGGCACCCCTCTAACTTTGAAGACTATTTTGTTTTCAAAGACCTAACCATGAGTGCTTGCTCAGTTGCCTCAGTCGTATCTGACTCTCTGCGACCCCATGGACTATAGCCCACCAGGCTCCTCTGTCTATGGAATTCTCCAGGCAAGAATACTGGAGTGGGTTGCCATTCCCGTCTCCAGGGCGTTTTCCATCAAAGAGCTATAAACATTCCCCCCTTTCCCCAGGAAAAGGAGCAAGCCCAGAATGTTTCATGGATAACTTTTACCAAGTCGTTAAGGCCAGTGCAGAGGCAATTTCAAAGCCACTAGAGAAGAATAAGGGACTATAAAGAGAGATTTGGGGGAACGGTGGAAACCGTTCACATAAGCTCCAAAATTAAAATTCCCAATCACATGAAAAAGAAAATTTATGAAGATAATTAACAACTTAATAATCAGATGGATTTACTTAAAATCTAATGGCCTATGATATTAATGACTACTCTTTACGAAACAAAAGCAGATTAAGTATGACTGAAGAAAGTAATCTGATTAAAAGTCTTATTTATGGGACTTGCCTGGTGGTCCAGTGGTTAAGACTCTGAACCCTTAATGCAGAGGGGGAGGGTTTGATCCCTGGTCAGTGAACTAAGATGTCACATGGTATGGCCAGGAAAAACAAAATCCTATATGTGAAAAATAGAGTAACAGAATTTAATTCAATAATAAGTGATAATCAGTAACACAATGATATGGTCATTTTCCAGAATGGAAAAATATTGTCAGGTTGAAAGTACACATGACATACCAAGAAAGATAAATGAATTAACCTGACACTGAGACATACCCCAGTGAAATTACAGGTAATCTGTATGCTACGTTTCTCTCTGATGACTTTTAAGATTTCCTCTTCACATTTGGCAAAGATAAAACAATTTGACTATGAGAAGTTTTTTTTTTTTTTTTCAAGATCAAGAACAGGCAAGGAGACAATGGAATAATAGCCACAAGGTACTGATAGAAGGGATTGGGGGTGGGAGGAGATGGGGATGACAGAGAATGAGATGGCTGGATGACATCACCGACTTGATGGACATGAGTTTGAGTGAACTCCAGGAGTTGGTGATGGACAGGGAGGCCTGGCGTGCTGTGAATCATGGGGTCGCAAAGAGTCGGACATGACTGAGCGACTGAACTGAACTGAACGGACAGAAAAGAACTAACAATGTAGGTTTCTATATCCTGCTAAACTATCACTCAAGAGTAAGGATAAAAAAATTCTAGAAATATTGTAATGGAAGATAACTTAAAATCTCTCAAAATCACCCCATGAAAACAGAATGACTAGAATAACAAAACCAAAATCCACAAACACAGTATCTTCACAAACCCCAAATCTGAGTAGAAAGGGACAAACCATCAAAGCTACATGCCCTGCATAGCATCAACAAGAATCTGAGAAGAGGAATCAGATTAGCCTGAGAAAAGGGAAACACTAAAATAGCCAACCAGTACTCATGAGAATGGCTAAAACAAGGAGCGGTTTTGCATGTTCTCTTTATGGGATCAGGGAGCTGGGGAGCAAGGCAAGGTAAGATGTGAAAGGGCTGAAATTAAAATGCCACATTTAGGAGAAACTAATCAAAAGAGTTAAAACTAAGCAAGACATGGATGGCCTTCCCTGGTGGCTCAGATGGTAGAGAAACTGCCTACAATGTGCAAAACCTGGGTTCGATCCCTGGGTTGGGAAGATGCCCTGGAGGAGGGCATGGTAACCCACTCTAGTATTCTTGCCTAGAGAATCACCATGGACAAGGGAGCCTGGCGGGCTATGGTCCATGGGGTCGCAAAGAGTCAGACACAACTAAACAAAGCACACACAGCAAGACAAGGTGAATAGGTTATATAAGGAGAAAGGAAGGAATGGACAGAGAAAGCATGTGGGAGAGAGCTAGCATGAGAGCAATTGAGAGTACCCACTAAATACTGAGGGAGTGATGTACTTGATTCAGCAGCACTTATACTAAAATTAGAATGATACACAGGATGCCCACACTCAACACTTCTCATCAGCATAGTGTTGGAAGATATACCCTCAATAATCAAATAAGGAAAAGAAAATGTATCCAAATTGGAAAGGAAGAGGTAAAATTATACGTAGATGTAGATGACATGATAATCTAATAGAAAACCCTAAACACTCTACACAAAAAATACTAGAACTGATAAAACGAATTTAGCAAGGTAGCAGGATATAAGATTAAGTACAAAAATCTGTTGGGTTACTTTATATTGATTATCAAATACCAAAAAGAGCAAGTAAAAAAATGATGCCATTTAAAAATCACATCAAACCCCCCCGCAAAAAAATCCTAGGAATAAACCTAGCTAAGGAGGTGAAAGATCTATATACTGAGAAATAGAAAACAATGTTAAAGGAAGCTGAATATGATTCAAAGAAATGAAAGGATATCCTATGTTCTTGGAGTGGAGGAATCAATACTGTTAAATTGGCCATACTGCCCAAAGCAATATACAAATTTAATGCAATCCCTATCAAATTACCCAAGATATTTTCCACAGAACTTGAGAAAAAATTCCATAGAATTTTAGAATAATCCTAAAACTTATATGGAAGCACAAAAGGTCCAGAATTATATAATGATGGCAAATAAAACAAATGAAGAGGTACTTAACATCACTAAAGTTCAAAGTGAAGTCACTCAGTTGTGTCCAACTCTTTGCAATCCATGGACTATACAGCCTGCCAGGCTCCTCCATCCATGAGATTTTCCAAGTTTGAATACTGGAGTGGGTTGCCATTTCCTTCTCCAGGGGATCTCCCTGACCCAGGGATCAAACCCAGGTCTTCCGCACTGCAGGCAGAGTCTTTACCATCTGAGCCGCCAGGAATGCCCTAATTATTAGAGAGATGCAAAGCTAAACTACAATCACCTCACACTGGTCAGAATGGCCATCATCAGAAACTACAAATAATAAATGCTGGAGAGGAACCCTCCTACACTGTTGCTGGGGGTGTAAATTGGTACAGTCACTATGGAAAACACTATGGAGACTCCTCAAAGAATCAAAAATAGAGTTGTCATATAATCCAGTAATCCTACTCCTGGGCATATATCCAACAAAAACTATAATTCGAAAAGATACATGCACCCCAATGTTCACTGCAGCACTATATACAATAGCCAAGACATGGAAGCAATCTAAATGTCCATCAATAGATGACTGGATGAAAGATGTGGTGTGTGTACACATACATACAGTGGAATGTTCAGTTCAGTCGCTTAGCCGTGTCCAACTCTTCGCGACCCCATGAATCACAGCACGCCAGGCCTCCCTGTCCATCACCAACTCCCAGAGTTCACTCAAACTCATGTCCATCGAGTCTGTGATGCCATCCAGCCATCTCATTCTCTGTCGTCCCCTTCTCTCCCGCCCCAATCCCTCCCAGCATCAGAGTCTTTTCCAGTGAGTCAACTCTTCGCGTGAGGTGGCCAAAGTATTGGAGTTTCAGCTTTAGCATCAGTCCTTCCAATGAATACCCAGGATCGATCTCCTTGAGAATGGACTGGTTGGATCTCCTTGCAGTCCAAGGGACTCTCAAGAGTCTTCTCCAACACCACAGTGGAATGTTAGACATAAAAAGAATGAAGTAATTCCATTTGTAGCAATATGGATGGACCTGGAGATTATCATACTAAGTGCAGTAAGTGAGAGAAAGACAAATATCATGTGCTATCACTTATATGTGAAATCTTATAAAGAACGATACAAATGAACTTATATACAAAACAGAAATAGACCCACAGACACAGAAAACAAATTTATGATTACTAAAGGAGGAAGGGGCGGGGAGGAATAGATTAGGAGTTTGGGATTAACATATACATACTGCTATACATAAAATAACCAACAAGGAACTACCATATAGCACAGAGAACTATACTCAATATTTTGTAATAACCTATAAGGAAAAATAATCTGAAAAAGAATTTATATCATATATACAAACTTTACATATATCATATATGCATGTATAACTGAATTATTATGCTCTATCCCTGAAAGTAACACAACATTGTAAATCAACCATACTTTAATTTTTTAAAAAATGTAGAGGAAAAAGAGGATTGAGAATTGCCAAAGCAATCTTAAGGAAAAAGAACAAAGCTAGAAGCATAAGCTTTCCAGATTTCAGATAATACTACAAAGCTACAGTAATCAAACCAACATGAAACTGGCACAAAAACAGACACATTTATCAATTGAACAGAATAGACAGCCCAGAAATAAACCCATACACCTATAGTCAATTAATCTTTTGACAAAGGAAGCAAAAATATACAGTGGGAAAAAAAGCCTCTTCAATAAGTAGTTCTGGGAAAACTAAACAACCACATATAAAAGAACAACATTAGAATATTCTCTTACACCATACACAAAAATAAACTCTAAGTGGATTAAAGACCTAGATGTAAACTGAGCTACTATAAAATTCTTAGAGGAAAACATAGGCAGAACACTCTCTGACACAAATTGCAGCAATATCCTTTTGGATCCACTTCCTAAAGTAACAAAAATAAAAACAAAAATAAACTGAACTGAATTAAACGTAAAAGCTGCACAATGAAGGAAACCATAAGCAAACAAAAAGACAAGTCACAGAAAGGGAGAAAATATTTGCAAACGAAGTGACTGACAAGGGATTTCTTTCTAAAATATACAAATAGCTCCTGCAGCTCTATGTAACAAATTAACAAACAACAACAAAAAACCGTAACCCAATCAGAAAACGGGCAGAGATTTAAATAGACATTTCTCCAAAGAGGACACAGATGGCTGAAAAACACCCGAAAAGATGCTCATCACCACTATCTATCAGAGAAATGAAAATCAAAACTTCAGTGAGGTACTACCTCATACTGGCCAGAATGGTCATCATTAAGAAGTCTATAGGAAAAGGAGTACGTCAAGGTTGTATATTGTCACCCTGCTTATTTAACTTATATGCAGAGTACATCATGAGGAACGCTGGAAGAAGCACAAACTGGAATCAAGATTGCCAGGAGAAATATCAATAACCTCAGATATGCAGATGACATCACCCTCATGGCAGAAAGTGAAGAGGAACTAAAAAGCCTCTTGATGAAAGTGAAAGAGGAGAGTGAAAAGGTTGGCTTGAAGCTCAACATTCAGAAAACAAAGATCATGGCATCTGGTCCCATCACTTCATGGGAAATAGATGGGGAAAAAGTGGAAACAGTGTCAGACTTTATTTTTGGGGGCTCCAAAATCACTGCAGATGCTGATTGCAGCCATGAAATTAAAAGATGCTTACTCCTTGGAAGCAAAGTTATGACCAACCTAGACAGCATATTAAAAAGCAGAGACATTACTTTGCCAACAAAGGTCCGTCTAGTCAAGGCTATGGTTTTTCCTGTGGTCATGTATGGCTGTGAGAGTTGGACTGTGAAGAAAGCTGAGCACCAAAGAATCGATGCTTTTGAACTGTGGCGCTGGAGAAGACTCTTGAGAGTCCCTTGGACTGCAAGGAGATCCAACCAGTCCATTCTAAAGGAGATCAGTCCTAGGTATTCATTGGAAGGACTGATGCTGAAGATGAAGCTCCAATACTTTGGCTACCTCATGCGACGAGCTGACTCACTGGAAAAGACTCTGATGCTGGGAGGGATTGGGGGCAGGAGGAGAAGGGGACAACAGAGAATGAGATGGCTGGATGGCATCACCGACTCGATGGAGGTGAGCTTGAGTGAACTCTGGGAGTTGGTGATGGACAGGGAGGCCTGGCGTGCTGTGATTCATGGTGTCGCAAAGAGTCGGACACGACTGAGCAACTGAACTGAACTGAAACAATAAAAGCTGGAGAGAGTGTGGAGGAAATGGAACCATCTTATCCTATTGGTAGAAATGTAAATTAGTACAACCACTATGGAAAACAGTATGGATGTTCCTTAAAAAAACAAAAATAGAATTACGACATGATCCAGCAATCCTACTCCTGGGCAAATATCCAGAGAAAATTATCATTAGAAATGAGGGACTTCCCTGACAGTACTACTGGTTAAGACTTCACATTTCAATGCAGGGGGTGCGGGTTCAATCCCTGGTCCAGGACCTAAGATCCCACATGTCTCAGGGCCAAGAATCAAAACATAACAGAATCAATACTATAAAAAATTCAATAAGGGCTTTAAAAATAATCCACATTAAAAAAAACTTTTAAAGAAGAAATGATACATGCACCTCAATGCTCACTGCAGCACTGTGTACAGCCAAGACATGGAAGCAACCTAAATGTCCATCAACAGAGAAGTAGATAAAGAAGACTGTGATACAAATACACAATGGAATATTACTCAGCCATTAAAAATTACAAAATAATGCTATTTGCAGCAACATGAATGGACCTAGAGATTATCATGCTAAGTTAATAAGTAAGTCAAACAGAGAAAGACAAATATCATATGACATCATTCATATATAGAATCTGGTTTTAAAAAATGTTACAAATGTACTTATTTACAAAATAGAAAGAGATTTACAGATATGGAAAACAAACTTATGGTTACCAAAAGGGAAATGCAGTGTGAGGGGGAGGCAGTGAGGGGGGGGAGGTTAAAATCAGGAATTTGGGATTGACATGCACATTACTATATATGTGCTTGTCTGCATAGTCACGTCTGAGACTCTGTGACCCCCTGGATGGTAACCCAGCAGGCTCTTCTGTCCATGGAATTATTCAAGGCAAGAATACTGGAGTGGGTTGTCAATTCCTCTTCCAGGGGATCTTCCCAACCCAGGGATTGAACCCGTGTCCCTTGTGTCTCCTGCACTGGTAGGCGGATTCTTTGGCCCATGGAGAGTAACCAACAAGGACGTACTGTATATCACAGGGAACTCTACTCAATATTCTATGATAATCTATATGAGAAAAGAATCTAAAAAAGAATGTATATATGTATAACTGAATCACTTTGCTTTATAACTGAAACTACTACATTGTCACTCAACTATATTCTAATGATTTGTTTTTTAATTGGTGCAGCTACTATGGAAAACAGTATAGACGTTCCTCAAAATATTAAAAACAGAACTACCATATGAGTCACCAGTTCCACTTCTGGGTATTTATCCAAAGGAAATGAAATCACTATCTCAAAAAGATATTTGCACCCCATATTTACTTCAGCATTGCCAAAGACATGAAAACAATCTAAATGTTCCTCAGTGGGTGAATGAAAAACAAAAATGTGATGTATATATACAATGGAATATTACTCAGTTTTAAGAAAGGAAATCTATTTTACATGTTACATGTTCGGTAGCCTTGAGGGTATTATACTAAGTAAGTCAAAGAAGGACAAATAAAATTAAGCTCCAAATTATAGGTGGAATAAAAAAAACAAAACGAACTTAGAAATACAGAGAACAGACTGGTGATTGCTAGAGACTGGGGAAGTGGGTGAAATAAGTGAACTAAGTGAAGGTGGTAAAAAGGAACAATCTTCCAGCTAGAAGATAATTACATCCTGGAGATGTAATGTACAGCAAAGTGACTGCAGTTCTGTTAACAACACTGTATTGTAAATTTTAAAAGTTGCTAAGATAGTAGATCTTAAAAGTTCTTATCACAAGACAGACAAAATCTGTAACTATGTGAGGTGGTGGCAATTTAGTCATTCAGTTCAGTTCAGTTCAGTCACTCAGTCGTGTCCGACTCTCCGCGACCCCATGAATCACAGCACGCCAGGCCTCCCTGTCCATCACCAACTCCCAGAGTACACTCAAACTCATGTCCACAGAGTCGGTGATGCCATCCAGCCATCTCATTCTCGGTCGTCCCCTTCTCCTCCCGCCCCCAACCTTTCCCAGCATCAGAGTCTTTTCCAGTGAGTCAACTCGTCGCATGAGGTGGCCAAAGTATTGCAGTTTCAGCTTTAGCATCAGTCCCTCCAATGAACACCCAGGATCGATCTCCCTTAGAATGGACTGGTTGCATCTCCTTGCGGTACAAGAGACTCTCAAAGTCTTGTCCAACTCTTGCGACCCCATGGACTATACAGCCCACCAGACTCCTCTGTCCATGGGATTTCCCAGGCAAGAGTACTGGAGCTGATTGCCATTTCCTTCTCCACAGAACCTTCCCAACCCAGGGACTGTGTCTCCTGCATTGCAAGCGGATTCTTCAGTGAATGAGCCACCAGGGAAGCCCTAGCTATGTGTGGTGATGGATTTCTTTTATACTATCAGTATTCATTCATTTATTTTTATTATTGAAATGTAATTTACATAATGTATTAGTTTTAGATGGACATAATGATCTGCTGTATGGATACACTGCAAGTGAATGCCACAGAAGTTCAGTTAAAAACTATGTGGTGATGGACTCTAACTAAACTTTCTGTGGCATTCAGTTGCAATATATCCATATACCAAATCATTATGCACATATAATACATTATATATCAATTACATTTCAATAAAGTAAATACTGATGGTATAAAAAACAGATATGTAGTTTTTAAAAAATACATAGAATTTAAATATACAACATTAGCATTTAGGTTAGGAGAAAGTAAATGGAGTTAAAATCCTTCATACTTCTTATACTGTCCATGGAGCAAGTGAGAGTACTAATTCTCATTAGCCTTTTATAGGTTAAGAATGATGGGTTTACTATTTCTTTTTTGGTCGCTCCATGAGGCATGTGGGATCTTAGTTCCTTGACTAGGGACTGAACGCCTGCCCTCTGCATTGGAAGCATGGAGTCTTAACTACGACACCACCAGTGAACCCAGGCCTCCTGAATTGTAGGCAGACGCTTAGACCTGGGTTCAATCCCTGGGTTGGAAAGATCGCCTAGAGAAGGTAACGGCTACCCATTGCAGTATTCTGCCCTGAAGAATTCCATGGACTAGTCCATGGAGTCACAAAGAGTCAGACACAACTGAGCAACTTTCACTTTCATACACTATGTAGGTTCGTCTAGTCAAGGCTATGGTTTTTCCAGTAGTCATGTGTGGATTTGAGAGTTGAACTATAAAGAAAGCTGAGCGCCACAGAATTGATGCTTTTGAACTGTGGTGTTGGAGAAGACTCTTGAGAGTCCCTTGGACTGCAAGGAGATCCAACCAGTCCATCCTAAAGGAAATCAGTCCTGAATATTCATTGGAAGGACTGACGTTGAAGCTGAAACTCCAATACTTTACCTGATGCAACAAACTGACTCATTTGGAAAGACCCTGATGCTGGGAAAGACTGAAGACTGGAGAAGGGGACAAGAGGATGAGATGGTTGGAGGGCATCACTGACTCAATGGACATGAGTTTGAGTAAACTCTGAGAGCTGGTGACAGACAGGGAGGGCTGGCATGCTGCAGTCCATGGGGTCACAAAGAATCGGACACAACTGAGTGACTGAACAGTATGTAGACATTTTCATCTGGTTTCTTTCACTAAGGATAAGGCTTTGGAGATTCATCTATGTTGTTAAATGTGTCAATAGTTCCATCTCTTTTTTTCATAGAATAGTGTTACACTGTGGCTATACCATGATGTAGTTACCCATTCACCAGGTGATGGGTATTTGGGTTTTTTCCAGTTTGGGACAATTTTTGATAAAATTGCTATAAACATTCATGTGTAGATTTTTATGTGGACATATGTTTTATATTCTCTTGAGTAAATACCTAGGCATAGGATTGCTGGGTTATATGGTAAATGTTTTATGAAGACCTACCTATAAGACCTTCTAGAACTAATACCAAAAGAAGATATCCTTTTCATCATAGGAGACTAGGATGCAAATGTAGGAAGTCAACAGATACCTGGAGTAACAGGCAAGTTTGGCCTTGGAGTACAGAATGAAGCAGGGCAAAGGCTAACAGAGTTTTGCCAGGAGAATGCACTAGTCATAGCAAAAACCCTCGTCCAACAACACAAGAGACAACTCTACACACGGACATCACCAGATGGTTAATACTGAAATCAGACTGATTATATTCTTTGCAGCTCAAGATGGAGAAGCTCTATACAGCCAGAAAAAACAAGACCAGGAGCTGACAGTGACTCAGATCATGAGCCCCTTGTTGCAAAATTCAGACTTATATTGAAGAAGATAGGGAAAAACACTAGGCTATTCAGGTATGACCTGGATCAAATCCCTTATGATTATACAGTGAAAGTGACAAACAGAATCAAGGGATTGGATCTGATAGAGTGCCTGAAGAACTATGGACAGAGGTTTGTAACACTGTACAGGAAGCAGTGACCAAAAGCATCCCCAAGAAAAAGAATTGCAACAAAGCAAAATGGTTGTCTGAGAAGGCCTTACAAAAGAGCTGAGAAAAGAAGGGAAAGGAAAAGGAGAAAAGGAAAGATATACTCATCTAAATGCAGAGTTCCAAAGACAAGAGAGGAGAGATAAGAATTCCTTCTTAAGTGAGGAATTCAAAGAAAGAGGAAAAAACAGAATGGGAAAGACTAAAGATCTCTTCAAGAAAATTAGAGATACAAGGGGAACATTTCATGCAACAAAAGGCACAATAAAGGACAGAAATGCTATGGACCTAACAGAAGCAGAAGATATTAAGAAGAGGTGGCAAGAATACACAGAAGAACTGCACAAAAAAGGCTACTGTCTATAGGGTCCCAAAGAGTTGAATGTGACTGAAGCAACTCGGTATGTACATATTTGATAATAGAAAAAGCAAGGGAATTCCAGAAAAACATCTGCCTCTGCCTCATTGACTACTCACGCCAAAGCCTTTGACTGTGGATCACAACAAACTGGAAAATTCTTAAAGAGATGGGAATGCCAGACCAGCTTTCCTGCCTCCTGAGAAAGCTATATGCAGAACAAGAAGCAACAGTTAGAACTGGATATGAAACAATGGACTGGTTCCAAATGGGGAAAGGAATATGTCAAGGTTGTATACTGTCACCCTGCTTATTTAACTTATATGCAGAATACACCATGTGAAATGTCAGGGTGGATGAATCACTACCTGGAATCAAGATTGCTGGGAAGAATATCAATAACATCAGATATGCAGATGACACCACCCTAATGGCAAGAAAGTGAAGAAGAACAAAGCCTCTTGATGAAGGTGAAAGAGGAGAGTGAAAAAGCTGGCTTAAAACTCAACATTCAAAAACCTAAGATCATGGCATCCAGTCCCATCACTTCATGGCAAATAGAAGGGGAAACAATGCAAACAGTGACAGACTTTATTTTCTTGGGCTCCAAAATCACCACAGACAGTGACTGCAGCCATGAAATTAAGATGCTTGCTCCTTGGAAGAAAAGCTGTGACAAACCTAGATAGCATATTAAAAAACAGAGATGTTACTTTGCAGACAAAGGTCCGTACAGTCAAAGCTATGGTTTTTCCAGTAGTCATGTATGGATGTGAGAGCTGGACCAGAAAGAAGGTTGAGCACCGAAGAATTAATGCTTTTGAACTGTGGTGCTGGAGAAGATTCTTGAGAGTCCCATGGGCAGCAAGGAGATCAAACCAATCAATCCCAAAGGATATCAACCCTGAATATTCATTGGAAGGACTGATGCTGAAGTTCCAATACTGTGGTCACCTGATGTGAAGTGCCCACTCATTGGAAAAGACTCTGATGCTGGGAGAGATTGAGGGCAGAAGGAGAAAAGGATGACAGAGGACGAGATGGCTGGATGGCGTCAACCAACTCGATGGATGTGAGTTTGAGCAAGCTCTGGGAGATAGTGAAGGACAGGGAAGCCTGGTGTGCTGCAGTCCATGGGGTCTCAAAGAGTCAGACATGACTTAGCAACTAAACAAAACCAACAAAAATGGTAAGTGTAATATACAATTTTATAAGAAGATACTTCCGGTAGACAGAGTCTAAGATACCTCCAGTCATCCCAGCCTCCTATTATGTATGCCCTGTATAATATGCTTTCCTTAGGTATAGGTGGAACCTGTTTCTAACCAACAAAACACAGCAAAAGTGACAGGATGCCATTTCCATGATTACATTACATAAAATTTTAAATTCTGTCCTATTAGCAGACTTCCTCTATTCTCTCTCTTCTTGGTTCTGATGAAGTAAGATACCATATGATTTAGCCCATTAGCAAGAAACTGAGGGCAGCCAACAGCCGACAATGAATTGAGGTTCTCAATCTGACGGCCCACAAGGAACTGAATCCTCCCAACCATCACATGAGCTTGAGATCAGACCTTCCCTCAACTGAGCCTCAGATGCAGTATTGTTAAGGACTCAGTAAAGCTCAGTCCAGCATCCTGACTCATAGAAACTGTGAGATCACACATATGTGTTGTTTTAAACTTATAATATGTATAATCTATGTAGCAACTGGTGACTAACACACTGCCTGTTTCCTAAAATCATAATACCAATTTACACTCCCACAAGAAACAGGAGTTCTGATTGCTTTGCATAGCCACAAGTACTCAGTAGTATCCATTTTTCTAAATTATAACCATTCTAAAATGTGTATTGGTATCTTATTGCAATTTTGTATTTTCCTTACGACTAATGGCCATGGCGTGCTGTGATTCATGGGGTCGCGGAGAGTCAGACACGACTGAGCGACTGAACTGAACTGAACTGAATGACTCGCACAATCTATTCATTTGCTTATTTGCCACCCATCTTTTTATTTTATTGACATTGTATTTTGAATACCAGAGCTTTAAATTTCAAGTTAAATTTGTCAACTTTTCCTCCATAATATGTACCTTCTGTGAGCTGAGAAATCTGTGCTAGGTCACTTTAGACTTTTCAAGATTTTCCCTTACATCTTCTAGAAGTCTTATAATGTTAGATTTTACATTGAAACCTATGATTCATTCTGAGTTACTATTGTTGTATAGTATGTGAAGCATGGGTGGGGGTTCTTTTTTTTTTTTCTTCACATACAGATGTCCAGTTGTTCCAGTACCATTTGCTGGAAAGACTATCTTGGCATCTTTGTTGAAAATCAAGTGACCATATATGTATGGCACTATTTCTGAACTTCCTATTCTGTTATCATTTATCTCTACTTCTATCCAAATCAACACTACATTGTCTTGATTAGTACAGCTTCATACTGAGTCCTGAGATCAGGTGCCAGAAGTCCTCCAGCTTTCTTCTATTTCAAAATTGTCAGTTCCCTCTAATTTGATGTATATGATTCAATATCATACCCACCAAAAACTGAATAGGCTGCACTGTAGCCAATTCAATAAGCTAATTCTAAAATTTATGTGGTGTTATGGTCTAAATCTTTGTCTCCTCCCAAAGTCCATATGTTGACAACCTAATGCCCAAGGTGGCAGTATTAGCAAGTGGAGGTCTTTGGGAGGTGCTTAGGTCATGAAAGCACAATGCTCATGAATTGGATTCGTGTCCTTTATGAAAGAGACCCCAGGGAGCTAGTTTACTCTTTGCCACATGCAGATACGACAAGAAGTCTGCAATATGGAAGGGGCCCTCACCTGACCAAGAGAGCTTTCTAATCTCAGATTTCTAGCATCCCAAACTGAGAGAAATAAATTTCTCTTTGTAAGCTATCTAGCATGTGGTATTTTGTTATAGCAGCCTGAGAAGACTAACACATATGGAAATACAAAAGACCAAGAAGAACCATAATAACACTCTTGAAGAATAATCATATAGAATATCTCATTCTATCAATAGAAAGGCTTATTATAGAGCTATAGTAATGAAAACAGTGTGAACAGGTGCATAGATGGACAAAGAGAACACAGAAGATAGAGCCCAGAAGCAAACCCACACATACATGGATATTTAATTTACAACAAAATTCAGAGTAGGAAAATAATTGTCCTTTCAATAAAAGGTACTAGAAAAACTGAGTATCCAAGGGTAAAAAATATGAAACTGGACCCCTCTATAGCATCATTTTCTGATGGATAATTGACCTAAAATCTCTTTTAGCAAATCAATATTAAAATTTTAGAAGATAATATAGAAGAATACTTTCATGAACTTGGAGATTTCTTTTTTAAAAAAGAATTTATGAGAAAGGGAGATGCTGACAAATTTGACTGTATTAACGCTAAGAACTTCTTTGGCATATCAAAAGACACTAGGCAGAATATGAAATGTAAGCCATGGAGGAAGAGAAAGCAACATGTATAACAAAGCAGAGTACTAGTATTCCAATATACAAAGAACTCCTACTAAAGTCATTAATAAAACAACAGGAAATGGATAAATGGGCAAAAACCTCAACAGGCACTTCACAAAAGAAGAAATTCAAAAGGCTGATTAACAAGTGAAAACATAATCTCAGGGGAATAGAGATTAAAGGCACAAAATGCTTCACATATGCACAAGATTAGCTAAAAATCTGACAATACCAAATAATGCTATACATTTTGAATTCTCTCAAAAACTAATGTGGGCGTGTAAACTGGACAACACTCTGGCATTATACAGTAAAGACGGAGATATGCATGACATATAACTCAGCAATTCCACTCATGTTTGTACACACACTGGAAGGACTGATGCTGAAGCTGAAACTCTAGTACTTTGGCCACCTCATGCGATGAGTTGACTCACTGGAAAAGACTCTGATGCTGGGAGTGATTGGGGGCGGGAGGAGACGGGGACAACAGAGAATGAGATGGCTGGATGGCATCACCAACTCAATGGACATGAGTTTGAGTGAACTCCGGGAGTTGGTGATGGACAGGGAGGCCTGGTGTGCTGTGATTCATGGGGTCGCAAAGAGTCGGACACGACTGAGCGACTGAACTGAACTGAACTGAACTGAAAGAAACTCATCCATAGGTACTCGCTTGCAACACAAAAGCATTCTTCTAGCAGCCCTTTCTGTGAAGACCCCAAACTAGAAATTCTTTTATTTATATATCTATACCTTCAAAGTAAAACTTTAGAGAAAACAAAGAATGTAATTTCCATGAAAGCCAGGACCGTGATTATGTTAAGGGTGTGATGAGAAAGGGGCATGTGGAAAAAAGAAGGTGCTTCTGGATTTCTGGGGTTCTATTTCTTAAACTGGGTGATAAATTTTTCCTTTATATGATTCAGTTAAACTCTACTTTTAAGTTCTTTTTCTGCTTGTGTGTTTTCCACAGTAAAATACAAGATGGATTTTTAAATATTCAAGATGCAACACATGTTATATAATAAGCTAGAGTTTAAATATATATATAAAATACACAACAAATATATCTACTTTATACATATATAAATCTATATGTATAAGAATGTGAGAATGTGCACAATGAGTATCTATCTGATGGATTCAAAAGATACTAATAACAGCGGTCGTTTTTGAGGAAAGTGGGAGTCAGGGTGGGAGAGAGACAATTTTCATTGTATTCCCTTTTAACTTTGAATTTTATCCCAAACATACTACTTTTACAAAATGTGTTTTAAATGTTATTTAAAACCTAACAAACAACAAAAGAAAAATCACACCTTATACCAAATGAGCTTAGTATTACAGTGGGCCAAGAAAAGTGGGTCCATGTCAGGTGCACCCCAATGGAGAAGAGGCTCAGATGCAAACACTGTCTCGTGAAGCCATGCTGCCTCTGTCGGCCTAGAGCCAGCTCACAGCCCTGATTTTGCATGTTCTGGCACAGTGACACCGTGGTGAGCTCCATCACACATCACACTAGTGATGAAAAGGTCACTGTGCTTCTGGGAACAATGGAACCTGAACCTGTATCAATGTTAAGAACTCTGAGGCTTAAAATTGTGTCACTGACCTATTTTGGGTTTGATCTTGATGTTTTGGGGGATGAAGGTATCTCTCTCCCATAAATTTGGCAATTTACTCCCACCCTTATCACTTGGACATCACGGCAAAGGAAATCCACTGAAGCAAGTACCCAGAATCAAGAGGTGCCTGGCACACTTACAGAACTGAAACAGTTCTAAATTTTTCTTAGAATGTTCTGTTCTTTCAGACTACCGTAAGTGAATTATGATGCGCTTTTTAAACACTCAGAAAACCTGTTCTGGATGACAACAGGCACAGGAGGAAAAACTGAAATGATCAGACTATTTTGTTTAGTAATTTAGTAAAAATTTAATAATTTCACTAAGGTTTCAATGCAAGGAATAGGAAAGAAAATTTTAAACAACAGTTAAAGCTGATATAGATGAGAATACTTCACTTAATCCTCTTTCTAAAGGCCCATTATATCTTATGTTTCCATCGAGCTCTATTCTCTTGCCTACTCCTTAACTTCTAGTCGCAAATCCTTTTTTCATAAGGACTATGGGAAAAGAAGAGAAGTAAAAACTAAAAGAGAAAAGGAAAGATATACCCATTTGAATGCAGAGTTCCAAAGCATAGCAAGGAGAAATAAGAAGGCCTTCCGGGTGATCAATGCAAACAAATAGAGGAAAACAACAGAATGGGAAAGACTAGAGATCTCTTTAAGAAAATTAGAGACACCAAGGGAAAATTTCATGCAAAGATGGGCACAATAAAGGACAGAAATGGTATGGACCCAACAGAAGCAGAAGATATTAAGATGAGGTGGCAGGAATACCAAGAAGAACTATACAAAAAACATCTTCATGACCCAGATAATCACGATGGTGTGATCACTCACCTAGAGCCAGACATAATGGAATTGAAGTCAAGTGGGCCTTAGGAAGCATCACTATGAACAAAGCCAGTGGAGGTGATGGAATTCCAGTTAAGCTATTTCAAATCCTGAAAAATGATGCTGTGAAAGGGCTGCACTCAATATGCCAGCAAATTTGGAAAACTCAGCAGTGGCCATAAGACTGGAAAAGGTCAGTGTTCATTCCAATCCCAAAGAAAGGCAATGCCAAAGAATGCTCAAACTACCGCACAATTGCACTCATCTCACACGCTAGTAAAGTAAAACTCAAAATTCTCCAAGCCAGGCTTCAGTAATACGTGAACCATGAACTTCCAGATGTTCAAGCTGGTTGTAGAAAAGGCAGAGGAACCAGAGATCAAATTGCCAACATCTGCTGGATCATGGAAAACGCAAGAGGGTTCCAGAAAAACATCTATTTCTGCTTTATTGACTATGCCAAAGCCTTTGACTGTGTGGATCACAAAAAACTGTGAAAAATTCTGAAAGAGATGGAAATACCAGACCACCTGACCTGCCTCTCGAGAAATCTGTATGCAGGTCAAGAAGCAACAGTTAGAACTGGACATGGAACAACAGACAGGTTCCAAATAGGAAAAGGAATATGTCAAGGCTGTACACAGTCACCCTGATTATTTAACTTATATGCAGAGTTCATCATGAGAAACTTTGGGCTGGATGAAGCAGAAGCTGGAATCAAGATTGCCAGGAGAAATACCAATAACCTCAGATATGCCGATGACACTACCCTTATGGCAGAAAGTGAAGAACTAAAGAGCCTCTTGATGAAAGTGAAAGAGGAGGGTGAAAAAGTTGGCTTAAAGCTCAACATTCTGAAAATGAAGATCATGGCATCTGGTCCCATCACTTCATAGCAAATAGATGGGGAAACAGTAGAAAGAGTGGCTGACTTTATTTTGGGGGGCTCCAAAATCAATGCGGATGGTGACTGCAGCCATGAAATTAAAAGACGCTTACTCCTTGGAAGGAAAGTTATGATTAACCTAGATAGCATATTAAAAATCAGAGACATTACTTTGCCAACCAAGGTCCATCTAGTCAAGGCTATGGTTTTTCCAGTGGTCATGTATGGATGTGAGAATTGGATTATAGAGAAAGCTGAGTGCTGAAGAATTGATGCTTTTGAACTGTGGTGTTGGAGAAGACTCTTGAGAGTTCCTTGGACTGCAAGGAGATCCATCCAGTCCATCCTAAAGGAGATCAGTCCTGGGTGTTCATTGGAAAGACTGATGTTGAAGCTGAAATTCCAATACTTTGGCCACCTCATGCAATGAACTGACTCATTGGAAAAGACCCTGATGCTGGGAAAGATTGAGGGCAGGAGGAGAAGGAGACGACAGAGGAAGAGATGGTTGGATGGCATCACTGAGTCAATGGACATGAGTCTGGGTAAATTCCAGGAGTTGGAGATGGACAGGGAGGCCTGGCGTGCTGCAGTTCTTGGTGTCTCAAAGAGTCGGACACGACTGAGCAACTGAACTGAACTGATGTGTACACACTCCTCACCTTGCATGCTTTCTTTTTACTTTTCTTTCTTTTCCTCTCCCTCTACTCCCTTCTTCTCACCCTCTTCTCTTTCTGTCCCTCCTTCCTTTCCTTCCATGTGTGTGCTTTGGGATCCCATTTATAGTGACTGGTTATAATGCCTTTCCTTACAATACACTTAGGGATACTCATTTTTCTATATTTTAAAAATTCAAGTAAAGTAGTCATGCTGCTCAAGCCTTTTAGTAAATGTTCTTTTGGTAAAAACATACCATATCATAATATGATAAAGATAAATGAAAGAAATCTACAAAAGGAAATGAAATATTTTCTGAAACTTCACTTTCTTTCTAAATAATCATTTATATCGTAGTTTTTTTTTAATTTAAAGGTCCATTAGATATAAAGACTGCCTATAATAACATATTCTTGCATGTGATTCTCTAACAAGAATTTACAAATGATTTCCTACATTTTGGTATCTAATTACAACCACTGCAGCTACAATTTATAAAGATAATCACTCAAGATCAAAGCATCCCAGTTTATTTGGTTTTAGGTTTGGACTCAGCACTTTAAAGCCATGTTCTCCTTACTGAGTACGAAGAAGTGAATCATTGCAGATTCTTGGCTCATGTGGTTGGGAATTTCATCAGTGGTCTTTCCTTGTGTAGAGACAAGTGAGGTTCAAAGGCCAAGTGTATTTTTTTAAGTAACCACCTTGTTCTTGTCTTCTCTACCATAACTATAAGAAATTATGAACAGTGTCAATCTAGAATATGGCCTCCTCTGATTGCCCAAGAAAAAGAGAAAATAAATCCCAGTGCTAATAAGATATTCTAATCTATAAAACAACAGATCTTTCAGGACTCTAGGAAACAGCTGGAGGGCTGTCAAGAGGAGCACCAAACCCAGGCAAGATATCCACAACATCCACTCTGGGTTAATCCTTTAGCTTTCACAATAGAAGAACATATCAAAAGAAGAAAAAGAAGCCAGCAGACATACTAGGGACAATGGAATATCATGTCTATTTATGCTTATCCAGTGGGCCATTCGGATAAAACCTCAAGTTTTTAATGTGTTTTGACAGGACATCTGCCTGAAGTCTTATAGGACATCACTGTCCTTTTTGGCAAATAATTTTGTAGTTGCCGAACACAGACAGAAAATGAATAGCTTAGACCACTTCTGCCCTTTCTTTACTTCCTGGTTGTCGAGGGTGTTCCTGGACTCTCTTGAGGATACGGCAACTGCTCCACACCTTAGAGTTTGAACAAACATGAGGACAGAGCAGTACAAGAAATACTTCTCATAAAACATATTTCTTCCAAGAGAAGTCTGTGCTTCTTGATGTTTATAATTATAGGCAAAGGAGCCTGGGATTTGAGAGACTGTAAAACTTGACAAAGAGTCTGCAATCTACCACATTCTAGTGCTCGAGGCTCCCAAAGCAGCCATGTAGCTCATCTGCCTATCTTTCAGCAAGAACTGTCCTCTGATGTGTTGGAAAGAAAGGTGGCCATCGTGTGCAGACCCTTTGTGGACTGGCCCTCTATTTGGACAGCTGCACAACATTGCAATCTTTGATACTCCATCTAGGGACAAAATTTTCTCAGCTGTGCAGGTACCAGGTTATCCTGGAATACAGTGAAATAAACCATGAAGTATTTCTTTTTGCTTATTGGACAGAAAAAAATGACACTGCTTCCTTAAAATATGGTTTGTTTCCCATTTCTGTTACCTAACCAATTCTTCAACATGGGGCTGGAACTGGTTGAGACTTCAAAATGCTTTGTTAGTCGTTGTTTTCCTAAGCAGCACAATGGCTCACTCCCTTTGGAGGCAGGGGCCCCGTGTAATGAGCTGATGCTTCTGTTAACTCTAAAAACCCCTAATTATTTCCACCATTTTCTCCATGTGATTCCTTCGCTGACTGTGTGAATCAGAGGCAGGCTGCTGGTTGTCAGAGACTGAAAAAGTCACTGGCCTTCCTTGTTGGCAAGGAACTGAATTCTGCAGCGTCTGAATTCATGGCCAGAGCATCCTGTCTCAGAGTTAGTGCAGCACCTTCTGTTTTCAGTTTACTGGTGATCAGGGCACATCACAAGAACTTGGAGTATAGCTAAAGCCAAATCAGACTTGACAGAAAATTATTAGCAGGGTACAGAAGGAAAAAAGATCCCCCTTCCTTTCTGTAATCAGGTTAATATGTGCATGGAATGTTTCACTTTAAAAGGTAGTGTGTTTTGGCAAAGCTGGTTTCTTAAGTAGAATTTCAGTTCCCATTATGCGAGGCTATCCATTGCTACACTGGCAGGGCCTTTGATCAGTGAACTCGGTGGGGGAGAAGGGCATAGGCATATTAATAACTTCAACATGTGGCCCTTCAGCCCAGCTGTACCCTTGTCTTGGAAAAAGGCCAACTGGAAAGGGTTTTCTTAACACGACCTATGTATGCATATTTTGGAAAGGGGTAAATGGAAGATAGGGGTTCAAAGAAGAAATAAAATCTGGTTTTATGGTGGTTCATTCTTTTGTCCTGGTTCCCTTGTTGGGGCATTTTGCTACTACATATTTGAATCCTATGGATTCTGCCTCGATTCTTGACTTTTACTATCTTCATTTTTTCTGCTATAATGTTATCAAGATTAAAGCTGCTGGTTTAATTTACATACCAGCTCAGGCAAAGTTAGGGACAAGCAGAAGGCTCTGTAAGTCTATAGGGATGAGAGAATAATGGGAACCAGGTGCCTGAAATGGGAGCCCAGGGTCCATTTTGCCGGGACTATATCTTTTGCCCTTTCCCTATTGCATTGGTACTTTTGACTTTTATTTTAACAATCATAGGCTTTCAGTTCAGTTCAGTTCAGTCGCTCAGTCGTGTTTAACTCTTTGTGACCCCATGAATCACAGCACGCCAAGCCTCCCTGTCCATCACCAACTCCCAGAGTTCACTCAAACTCATGTCCATCGAGTCAGTGATGCCATCCAGCCATCTCATTCTCTGTCGTCCCCATCTCCTCCCGCCCCCAATCCCTCCCAGCATCAGAGTCTTTTCCAGTGAGGCAATTTGTCGCATGAGGTGGCCAAAGTATTGCAGTTTCAGCTTCAACATCAGTCCTTCCAATGAACACCCAGGATTGATCTCCTTTAGAATGGACTGGTTGGATCTCCTTGCAGTCCAAGGGACTCTCAAGAGTCTTCTCCAACACCACAGTTCAAAAGCATCAATTCTTTGGCAATCAGCTTTCTTCACAGTCCAACTCTCACAGCCATACATGACCACAGGAAAAACCATAGCCTCGACTAGACGGACCTTGGTTGGCAAAGTAATGTCTCTGCTTTTTAATATGCTATCTAGGTTGGTCATAACTTTGCTTCCAAGGAGTAAGCGTCTTTTAATTTCCTGGCTGCAGTCAGCATCCGCAGTGATTTTGGAGCCCAAAAAAATAAAGTCTGACACTGTTTCCACTGTTTCCCCATGGCCACAGACTAGAGCCTATCCTACTCTTTTAGTGTGTTTCCTTGTATTATTTCATACCATCTTCCTTTCATCTTCTTCTGGGATGCCCATTTGTCTGATCCTGAAAAGGTTCATGAGTGACTCTGTACCACAGCCATGGAGAGCAGGCTTACCTCCTCACAAGCAGCTTTTCAACAATGACCTCTTGCTGACAATCATCTCTTGTTCCCTCTCTCCTCCTCTTCCTCTTTCAATTTATAATACTGTTACCATTTCCTTGATCCAAATTGCCCACATTGCTAATTCCCTAACTGCCTGATATCAACTTGTCATACAGGATTAGCAAGGAGTAATCCCAGGGAAGGGACGTGATACCCCAGGGCACTGTATTACCCTAGGATACAGATATGACTTCTGTAACAAAGGTCAAAATAACGATGATTGAAACAAGGTGGCAGTTATATCCTGTGTCATGTTCACAGTCCAAGCATGAGCAGCGTGGGGCTGAAAAGTGGCACCATCATCTCAGACACCGTGACTCCCTCTCTTACTGCTTTCTGATTCTCAACACGGTTTCCATCATTTAGTCTAGGATTGCTTCTCCAGTTCCTGTCCTTACATTTCCATTCTTGCTAGCAGGAAAGGGAGGGAGAAAAGTGAAGGGAGGGCATGCACTTCCCTTTTTAAAAGTATTCAGTTCAGTTCAGTTGCTCAGTAGTGTCCGACTCTTTGCGACCCCTTAGTACTTCTATATTACTGGCCAGAGCCTAATCACCTGGCCACAGTCAGCTGTCATGGAGACAGGGACACAAATTCTTCAGCCGCTGGTCTTCTTTACCACAGAAACCTGCTCAGAATTTTGTTTCAGATAACTATGGGCATTGTGAAATTGTGAGAGTTATAAACTGTACTAGCACAACTACGCTGTTTTCTTGGAAATGTGAAAATTAGAAGAACAGGTAACAGAATGATGGTTATGTTTTGTTTTTGAACTATTGCTCTCTGATCACCTCAATCATTTATTTAATGAACAAAGCAAGCATGCCAGATGCTGTACAAGACTCTGCATTTACAAAATCGCCTTTAACAGAGGACTTGTCTTTGTGTATCTTCCCATGTGAAGCAGTCAGACAAAAACGCCAATATGCATGAACATGGAACTTCAGGGGGACTTTCAAAAGGAGTTTGTTTGGCAGACAAAAGGAGAAAAGTGAAGTAGAAAAGGGATAGTAAAAAAAATCTTATATGTCAGATTGAGAAGATTCAAATTTAACCAGTAAAAGGCAACAGTGAAATACCAAAGATAAATGAGCAAGAAATAACATAAACAGATTTCATTTTTAAGGCTACGATCCTTCTTTAAAAGAGATGCTTCATCAATTTGACCATATGAAAATATTTTTGAAAATCTACTTGGTGAATAGATTGCATCAAGATGGTGGAGGAATAAGACATGGAGCTTACCTTCTCCCACAAAATACATCAAAAATACATTGACATGTGGACTGATTCTCACAGAACATTTACTAAACGCTAGCAGAAAATCTCAGACTTCCAGAGGGGTGAGAAAACTCTCCACATAACTGGGTAGGACAAAATTTAAAAAAAGAAAAGGAAGAAGGGAATTGGGAGGGCTTCCTTGGTGGCTCAGTGGTAAAGAATCCGCCTACCAATACAGGAGAAATGGGTTTCATCCCTGACCCGGGAAGATCCCACATGCCACAGAGCAACTAAGCCCATGCATCACAACTGCTGAGCCTGTGCTCTACAGCCTGGAAGCCATGACTACTGAAGCCCTCATGCCCTAGAGCCTGTGCTCCATCCGCCAACAGAAACCACCACAATGAGAAGCTTGCACACTGCAATTAGAGAAAAAGTTCATGCAGCAACAAAGACCCAACACAGACATTAAATAAGTAAATAAAAATAAATAAAATGGGTGATTTAAAAAATAAAAATAAAAGAAGGGAATTGGAATGGGAGCTGTGCCCCTGTGAGGGAAGTGTGAAAGAGGAAAGCTTTCCACACGCTGGGAAGTTCCCTCACTAGCAGGGAGACCAACCAAAACAGAAGGGGAACTTCGGAGAAGAGTGCAACAACCAGTTTTCAGGGGGCAAAGCGAAGAGAGACCTGCATAGTTGGTCTGTCTATGCTGCCACCTGACACTCGCCAGCTTGAGACATTCCCCAGCCTGAGACACTCCCTGGCTGGGGTGGGCAGGAGCTGGTGCTGAGGCTAGAGCTTTGGAGGTCAGATACAGGGAAAGGACTGGGGTTGGTTGCTTGGAGACAGCCTGAGGGGCTACAGTATGGTGCACCACAACCAACGGAATAAGGAAAGAAGCTTGGGTCCACCAGAGAGGCAAGGTGCCATTGTTAGGGGTCACAGGAGGAGAGGGACAAGACTGCCATAGGAGTTCCTTTCTCTCCATGTGCTCTCAGGGGGAAGGGTACTACCTACATAGGTTCCACTGGCAGGCATGAGATGCCACTGCCATCTCAATCTCCAAAGGCAGGAACAGACCACTGCCAGCACTGAGGATCCCACAACTGGGTGGCAACCACAGGCCCTGCCTCCCTGGGAGCGTGCAAAGGCTGGGCACCTGCAAGCCACCTATCAAGGGGATAAAGCCCAGCACAAGCCAAGGAAAGAGATGGCAAGCATCCAAACCAAAAACAGCCCTCAAACAAAAAGAAATTATTAAATTCACATAAGCTATGCAGGAATACTAACACACATAGCTCTCTAAGCCTATGGTAGATAATTCTTTCTCCTAGACTTACAGAGTAAGAGAAATAAAACCAAAATGAAGCAGCAGAGAGGGCACTCCCAGTTAAAAGACCGAGAAAATTCTGTTGAGGAACAATGAAACAGACCTCTTCAGTATAAGAGACACCAAGTTCAAAAAGTAGGCAATGAAAATACGGAAGGCAGTAAGAAGGGCTATCAACAGAAATGCAGATTAGTGTAAAAAGGAACTAGAAACTATAAACTATGAGGAGCCAAGAAAAATTAGAAAACTCATTTGCCGAGATGAAAGCTGAGCTAAAGGCTCAGAATGAATAAGCGGAAGAAAGGATAAGTGATCTGGAAGACAGAATAATGGAAATTACCCAATCAAAACAGCAGACAGAAAACCAAAGGAAGAAAAAAGGGAAGCAATATAAGAGACCTATGGGATAATATAAAGCATGCCAATGTGTGCTCAATAGGGATTCCAGAAGAAGAAGAAAAGAGAATTAAAAATGTACTTGAAGAAATTCTGGCTGAAAACTTCCCAGACCTATATAAGGAAACAGATATCCAGATACAAGAAACACAGACTGTCCCAAACAAGTGAACCCAAACAGACCTACACCAAGACTTATTATAATAAAAATGGCAAAAGTTAAAGAGAGAATTCTAGAAGCACCATGAGAAAAACAAAGAGTTAATTACAAGGGAATCCCCATAAAGCTATCATATGATTTCTCAACAGAAATGATGCAGGACAGATGAAGTGGCAAAATATATTCAAAATCTTGAAACGGTTAAGTCTGAAACCTAGAATACTCCACCCAGCAAGATTATCATTTAGAATAGGAGAGGAAATAAAGAATTTCTCAGATAAGCAAAACTAAAAGAATACAGCAATACTAAAACTACCCTAAGGGAAATATTGAAAGGCTTTCTATAAATAGAAAAGAAACAGGAACATAAAGGAATGGGAAAATCACAATGGAAACTAAATCACTTAAATTAGCCAGTATACAGATCAAAAAGGAAAAAAAAATCATATTTGTGAAAGTGATGATAAAGATAAGAACAGCAAAAGGATAAGCACGAAGATGTGAAAAAGGAAATCAACATCATACAATGTGGGGAAGGACAGTAAGAAAATGTAAAAGAAAATTCTTCTTTTTTTAGGATATATTTGAGCCTATATGACTATCAGTCTAAATAAAACAAGCAGATATATTTAATATGAAGGAGTTAACATACTTGAAAAGCACAAACTAAAACATACAATAGATCTACAAAAACAAACAAAAATCCAACTCAAGCATAAAAGGAAATCATCAAACCACACACAATAAAAGTAAAAAGAAAAAACACAGAATCAACTAGAAAACATTTAAAATGGCAATAAATAGGACTACCCTGTAGCTCAAACAGTAAAGAATCTGCCTTTGATGCAGGAAACCAGGGTTCAATCCCGGGGTTGGGAAGTTCCTCTGGAGAAGGAAATGGCAACCCACTCTAGTATTCTTTCCTGGAGAATTCCAAGGACCAAGAAGCCTGGCAGGCTACAGTCCATGGGGTCACAAAGAATCAGACACGACTGAGCAACTAACACACATAACACACAGGTAACTAAGAGTCAAAGCCTTTGACTGTGTGGATCACAATAAACTGTGGAAAATTCTGAAAGAGATGGGAATACCAGACTACCTGACCTGCCTCTTGAGAAACCTGTATGCAGGTCAGGAAGCAACAGTTAGAACTGGACATGGAACAACAGACTGGTTCCAAATAGGAAAAGGAGTACGTCAAGGCTGTATACTGCCACCCTGCTTATTTAACTTATATGCAGAGTACATCATGAGAAACGCTGGGCAGGAGGAAATACAAGTTGGAATCAAGATTGCTGGGAGAAATATCAATAACCTCAGATATGCAGATTTCACCACCCTAATGGCAGAAAGTGAAGAAGAACTAAAAAGCCTCTTGATGAAAGAGGAGAGTGAAAAAGTTGGCTTAAAGCTCAACATTCAGAAAACGAAGGTCATGGCATCTGGTCCCATCACTTCATAGCAAATAGATGGGGAAATAGTGGAAAGAGTGGCTGACTTTATTTTTTTGGGCTCCAAAATCAATGCAGATGGTGATTGCAGCCATGAAATTAAAAGACGCTTACTCTTTGGAAGCAAAGTTATGACCAACCTAGACAGCATATTAAAAACAGAGACATTACTTTGTCAACAAAGGTCCGTCTAGTCAAGGCTATAGTTTTCCAGTAGTCATGTATAGATGTGAGAGTTGGACTATAAAGAAAGCTGAGCACCAAAGAATGGATGCTTTTGAACTGTGGTGTTGGAGAAGACTCTTGAGAGTCCCTTGAACTGCAAGGAGATCCAATCAGTCCATCCTAAAGATCAGTCCTGGATATTCATTGGAAGGACTGATGTTGAAGCTGAAACTCCAGTACTTTGGCCACCTGATGTGAAGAGCTGACTCATTTGAAAAGACCCTGATGTTGGGAAAGATTGAGGGCAGGAGGAGAAGGGGACGACAGAGGATGAGATGGGATGGTTAGATGGCATCACCGACTCAATGGACATGAGTTTGGATACACTCGGGGAGTTGGTGATAGACAGGGGAGGCCTGGTATGCTGCAGTTCATGGGGTCACAAAGAGTCAGACACAACTGAGGGACTGGACTGAACTGAAGTGAATGGAATTTATTCATCAGTAGTATGCTATAGGAAATATACATAACCTCTCTTAAAAGAAAATAAAATGTGACGTATTATGTTCAAGTTTGCTAATATACCTTATGGATGGTGTATTATGTGAAGATTGTGGGAAAGAGGCACTCAGAGCAAAAAGTATTAAAAGAAAAGGAGCACTTTATAATAAAGAAAGGTAAATAAACTCTAAAATAGCTCCCAATGATCCCTACTTCCTGGTATTGATGCCCTTGTGTAATCCTCCCCGTTTATATGTGGGCGGGACCTAATGACTCTCTTTTAACCAAAAGAATATGGCAAAAGTGATGAGATATTATTTCTAAGATTTAATTACAAATAACTATAAATTCCATCTTGTTCACTCTTTTGATTTTTCCCTCACTCAGAGAAGCTCACTATAAGCTGCTCTTTGGCGAGGCCCACAAGGCAAGGAGCTGGAATTTCTAGCCAAAAGGATCTGAGGCCTGCCAACATCATGTAGTGAGCCTGGAAGTAGATCTTTCCACAGTTGAGCCTTAAGATAAGCACAGCACAAGCCAACAATTTCATTGCAACTTTATGACAGATTCTGAGCCTGAGGACTTAGCTTGGCCACACCTGATTCCCAACATACAAAACCTGGAAGATAATAAATGTTTGTTAAAAAGACCCTGAGCTTTAAGCCACTCTGTTACAATGCAATAGAAGACTAACATGCATTTCCATAACTGGAAGTGGGGTGCTGTTTTACCTTTAGAAGTGGGCGTGAGTAGAAGTTGGAAGGATTTTGAGAAGCATGTCAGAGAAGACTTAAATTGCCTTGAGTAGACTATTAGTAGAAATATGGACTTTAAGGATAGTGCCATTAAGGACACAAAAAGAAGAACATGTTAGTGATAATGTAGAAAAAGAGGGATAATTGTTATGTAGTGGTGGGAAGCTTAGCAACACTATTGCCTTCATTAACATGGAAAGCAGGATATGTGTTGAATGAACTGGGTGACCTACCTAAGATTTTCAAACGATCTGCTGAGATTATTAATTTCTTCTTGCTTATTTATAACAAAATGAGAGAGCAGAGAGATATGTGGAAAGTAGAATGGTTAAACAAAGACAAATAAGAACTGGATGTGAGAGATGGACTTTAAAGAACTGAGTGCCGAAGAATTGATGCTTTTGAACTGTGGTGTTGGAGAAGACTCTTGAGAGTCCCTTGGACTGCAAGGAGATCCAAACCAGTCAATCCTAAAGGAAATGAGTCCTGAATATTCATTGGAAGGACTGATGCTGAAGATGAAACTCCAATACTTTGGCCACCTGATGCAGAGAACTGACTCATTGGAAAAGACCCTGATGCTGAGAAAGACTAAAGGTGGGAGGAGAAGTGGGTAAGATAATAGAGTAGGAAGCACCAGGAATTCATCTCCATACCTAGACAATATCTGTCCTGGAAGAATCTGCTGGGTATAACTGTTTTGAACTCTGGAGTCTATTCATAGGCTAACAACTTCCACAGGAAGACTTGGCCAGTAAATTAATTTAGGCCAACTTCAGCTCTTAGCTCACAAGCAAACCTAGTGGCAGGCAGCCATGAACATGTTCCAGGAACAGCTTGCAGAAGCTTGCAAAAGTCAATGTAGGCAATAAGAACCCTGTCCTCCAACTATCAGGGATCTATGCTCTGATCACTGATTTCTGTTTTTAAATGTAAGGTATGACAAAGAGATGTGTAGTCATGGTTGCAACCTTCACTACCACTGCTGCAAGCCCATGCCCTCCAGCTGAAGTGGCTTCTAGGAGATTTAAAGGGTGGGCCCATTTCCCCACTTTATTTCTCTTTTCCTGCTTATGAAGCCAGACTAGACTATTCATAAGGCTCAGCTACCTCCAAGTAGGATAAACTGAAAGAGGATCATACACTAATCAAATAGTTAAAATCAAAAGACAAAATCTTGAAAGCAGCAAGAGTGAAGGAACTCATCACACATAAAGGCTCCTCAATTAGATTATAAGCAGATTTAGCATCAGAAATTTTGGAGGCCAGAGGACTGATATATTCAAAGGTCTGAAAGAAGAAAACTGTTGACCAAGAATCCTATGTCCAGTCACTCTGTCCTCCAAAACTGAGAGAAAAATAAGACATCCCCAAATAAACAAACAGCAGTTTACTACCACTAGATAACAAATGTTAAAAGGATTCTTTCAGTATGAAATGAACTGACACTAGACAGAAACATGAAGCATTATGAAGAATAATAAATGTCTCTACAATACTGAATACACAAGCAATTATAAAATCTAGCATTATTTTAACTATGGTTTGAAATTCCACTGATTATTTTTGATGTAATTTAAGAGACTAATGCTTTTTATAGTAACTTAAAATTTTTTAATTCTATTAATTTAAACTAAAACAAAAGACAAAAATAATTCACCTATTTTAAGAAAACAATTACTAGTTTAAAAGTTAGAAATATTATAATTTTGGTTTATAAATCCACCTTTTCTTTTTTTCCTGATTTAATAAACTAATGCATAAAATCATTAGTCAATGTTTTCAACAGAATGTATTAAGACATAATATTGTAACATCAGTAAGTTAAAGGGGATGGGAATAAAGTTGTACAGGAGCAGTATTTATATGTTATTGAAATTCAGTTCAGTTCAGTTACAGAATTGTGCCCAACTCTGCAACTCCATGGACTGCAGCATGCCAGGCTTCCCTGTCTATCACCAACTCCCAGAGCTTACTCAAACTCATGTCCATTGAGTCGGTGATACCATCCAACCATCTCATCCTTTGTCGTCCCCTTCTCCTCCTGCCCTCAATCTTTCCCAGCATCACAGTCTTTTCCAATGAGTCAGTTCTCTGCATAAGGTGGCCAAAATATGGGAGTTTCAGCTTCAGCATGAGTCCTTCCAATTAATATTCAGGACTGACTTCCTTTAGGATGGACTGGTTTGGATCTCCTTGCAGTCCAAGGGACTCTCAAGAGTTTTTTTCAACATCACAATTCAAAAGCATCAATTCTTCGCCACTCAGTTATTTATAGTCCAACTCTCACATCTATACATGACTACTGGAAAAACCATAGCCTTGACTAGACAGTGATTTTGGAGCCCAAAAATATAAAGTCTGACACTGTTTCCACTGTTTTTCCATCTATTTCCCATGAAGTGATGGGACCAGATGCCATGATCTTTGTTTTCTGAATGTTGAGCTTCAAGCCAACCTTTTCACTCTCCTCTTTCACTTTCATCACGAGGCTTTTGAGTTCCTCTTCACTTTCTGCCATAAGGGTAGTGTCATCTGCATATCTGAGGTTATTGATATTTCTCCCAGCAATCTTGATTCCAGCTTGTGCTTCTTCCAGCCCAGCGTTCCTCATGATGTACTCTGCATATAAGTTAAATAAGCAAGGTGACAATATACAACCTTGACGTACACCTTTTCCTATTTGGAACCAGTCTGTTGTTCCATGTCCAGTTCTAACTGTTGCTTCCTGACCTGCATACAGGTTTCTCAAGAGGCAGGTCAGGTGGTATGGGATTCCCATCTCTTTCAGAATGTTCCACAGTTTATTGTGATCGACACAGTCAAAGGCAGCCATGAAATTAAAAGACACTTGCTCCTTGGAAGGAAAGTTATGACCAACCTTGATAGTATATTAAAAAGCAGAGACATTGCTTTGCCAACCAAGGTCCGTCTAGTCAAGGCAATGGTTTTTCCCGTGGTCATGTATGGATGTGAGAGTTGGACTGTGAAGAAAGCTGATCGCCGAAGAATCGATGCTTTTGAACTGTGGTGTTGGAGAAGACTCTTGAGAGTCCCTTATACTGCAAGGAGATCCAACCAGTCTATTCTAAAGGAGATCAATCCTGGATGTTCATTGGAGGGACTGATGCTAAAGCTGAAACTGCAATACTTTGGCCACCTCATGCGACGAGTTGACTCACTGGAAAAGACTCTGATGCTGGGAAAGGTTGGGGGCGGGAGGAGAAGGGGACAACCAAGAATGAGATGGCTGGATGGCATCACTGACTCTGTGGACGTGGGTTTGAGTGTACTCCGGGAGTTGATGATGGACAGGGAGGCCTGGCGTGCTGTGATTCATGGGGTCGCGGAGAGCCGGACACGACTGAGCGACTGAACTGAACTGACTAGACAGACCTTTGTTGGCAAAGTAATGTCTCTGTTTTTTAATATGCTGTCTAGGTTGGTCATAACTTTCCTTCCAAGGAGTAAGCGTCTTTTAACTTCATGGCTGCAGTCATCATCTTCAGTGATCTTGGAGCCCGCAAAAATAAAGCCTCTCACTGTTTCCAGTGTTTCCCCATCTATTTCCCATGAAGTGATGGGACCAGATGCCGTGATCTTAGTTTTCTGAATGCTGAGTTTTAAGCCAACTTTTTGTCTCTCCTGTTTCACTGTCCTAAAAAGGCTGTTTAGTTCTTCTTTGCTTTCTTCCATAACGGTAGTGTCATCTGCATATCTGAGGTTATTGATATTGCTCCTGGCAATACTGACTCCAGCCTGTGCTTCAGATAACCTGGCATTTCAAACATGATGTACTCCGCATATAAGTTAAGTAAGAAGGGTGACAATATACAGTCTTGATGTACTCCTTTTCCTATTTGGAACCAGTCTGTTGTTCCATGTCCAGTTCTAGCTATTGCTTCCTGACCTGCATACAGATTTCTCAAGAGGCAGGTCAGGTGGTCTGGTATTCCCATCTCTTTCAGAATTTTCCACAGTTTATTTTGACCTACATAGTCAAAGGCATTGATGTAGCCAATAAAGCAGAAATAGATGTTCTTCTGGAACTCCCATGCTTTCTGGGTGATCCAACAGATGTTGAAATGTGATCTCTGGTCCCTCTGCCTTTTCTAAGTCCAGCTTGAACATCTGGAAGTTCACTGTTTATGTACTGTTGAAGCTTGACTTGGAGAATTTTGAGCATTACTTTGCTGGCGTGTGAGATGAGTGCAATTGTGCGGTAGCTTGAACATTCTTTGGCATTGCCTCTCTTCGGGATTGGAATGAACACTGACCTTTTCCAGTCCTGTGGCCACTGCTGAGTTTTCCAAATTTGCTGGCATATTGAGTGCAGCCCTTTCACAGCATCATCTTTCAGGATTTGAAACAGCTCAGCTGGAATTCCAGCACTCCACTAGTTTTGTTCATAGTGATGCTTCCTAGGGCCCACTTGACTTCACATTCCAGGATGTCTGGCTCTAGGTGAGTGATCACACCATCGTGGTTATCTGGGGCATGAAGATCTTTTGGTATACTTCTGTGTATTCCTGCCACCTCTTCTTAATATCTTCTGCTTCTGTTAGGTCCATACTATTTCTGTCCTTTATTGAGCCCATCTTTGCATGAAATGTTCCCTTGGTATCCCTGATTTTCTTGAAGGGATCTCTAGTCTTTCCCATTCTACTGTTTTCCTCTATTTATTTGCATTGATCACCGAGGAAGACTTTCTTATCTCTCCTTGCTATTCCTCTGCATTCAAATGGATATACCTCTCCTTTTCTCCTTTGCATGTCCCTTCTCTTCTTTTCTCAGCTATTTGTAAGGCCTCCTCAGACAACCATTTTGCCTTTCTGCATTTCTTTTTTTTTGGAGATGGCCTTGATCACTGCCTGCTGTACAATGTCATGAACCATCATCCATAGTTCTTCAGCAACTCTATCAGATCTAATACCTTGAATCTATTTGTCACTTCCACTGTATAATCATAAGGGATTTGATTTAGGTCATACCTGAATGGTCTAGTGGTTTTCCCCACTTTCTTCAGTTTAAGTCTGAATTTGATAATGAGTTCATGATCTGATCCACAGTCGGCTCCTGGTCTTGTTTCTACTGACTGTATAGAGCTTCTCGTTTTTTTGCTGCAAAGAATATAATCAATCTGATTTCAGTTTGAACATCTGGTGATATCCGTGTGTAGAGTCTTCTCTTGTGTTGTTGGAAGAGGGTGTTTGCTGTGACCAGTGAGTTCTCTTGGCAAAACTCTGTTAGCCTTCAACCTACTTTGTTTTGTAGTCCAAGGCCTAATTTGCCTGTTACTCCAGGTATCTCTTGACTTCCTACTTGTGACTTCCTACTCTTCACTTTCCTTCTAAGTTAGGATGGTGTAAATTCAAATTAGAGTGTTATAATTTAAGGATGTTAAGTTTAACTCCCATGGTAACCATAAAGAAAACAGCTATAAAACATACACAAGAAGAAATGAGAAGGAAATTTTACTTTAAATAATACAAAGAGGAAGACAGGGAAACAGGGGATGACATAGCTATAAGGCATATGATAACAAACAAAATGACAGGAGATGGATATCAAATACAGTATCTTCTCCAAACACAACATGAAGATTTCTAAATCAGGGGAAAACTGGAATATTCACAAATCTGTGGAAATTAAACAACACACTCTTAACCAATGGGTCAGAAAGAAATTACAAAGAAAATCAGAAAATACTTAGAAATGAATGAAAACCCAAACACATCATACCAAAATTTATGTCACAAAGTGAAAGCAGTGCTAGAGGGACACTAGTAGTTACAAATGTGTCTATTAAAAAAGATCTCAGATCAACAACTTTACAGTTTAAACAAAAACAAACTAAACCCAAAGCTACCAGAGGAGTGAAATAATAAAGACTAGCACAGAGATAACAAATAAGAATAGAAAAATAGAGAAAAATGAATGAAAAGCTGGTCCTTTTAAGAGGTAACAGACAAATCTTTAGCTAAAGAGAAAAAGAGAGAAGAAGAAGATTGAAATGAATAAAATCAGATATGTAAGTGGGGACATTACTACCAATCCTACAGAAATAAAAACGGTTATATGAGAATACTATGAACTATTGATGGAGAAGGCAATGTCAAGCCACTCCAGTACTCTTGCCTAGAAAATCCCATGGATGGAGGAGCCTGGTAGGCTGCAGTCTGTGGGGTCGCTAAGGGTCAGACACCACTGAGCGACTTTACTTTCACTTTTCACTTTCACACATTGGAGAAGGAAATGGCAACTCACTCCAGTGTTCTTGCCTGGAGAACCCCAGGGAAGGGGGAGTCTGGTGGGCTTCCGTCTATGGGGTCACACAGAGTCGGACACGACTGAAGTGACTTAGCAGCAGCATGAACTATTGAATGTCAACATACAGGATAACCTAGATAAAAAGGACAAATTCCTAAAAACACAAAACCTATCAAGAACAAGTCATGAATAAATAGAATATCTGAATAGACCTATAAGTAGTAAGGAGAGTCAATCAGTAATGAAAACTTCCAGATTAAGAAAAGCCCTGCATCTGATTATATCACCAGTGAATTTATCCAAACATTATTAACAGACTTAATACAATTCTTCTCAAACTTTTACAAAAATTGAAGAAGAAGGAACATGTTCTAACACATTCTATGAGGCCAACATTGCCCTGATACCAAAGTCAAAAAACGCACTACAAAAAAGCTAAAAATTAAAACTCTGTATAAACACTGATGCAAATATCTTCAACCAAATACCGGCAAATCTAACTCAGTGTATTAAAAGGCTTATACCCCAAGACGAAGTGGAAATTATCCCTGGACTCTAACTTAATATGAAAATTGATTAATATTCCACACTAACAGAATAAAGGGAAAAACCCACATGATAATCTCAATTGATACAGAAAAAATATCTGACAAAATTCAACATCCTGTAATGTTAAGAAACATTTATCAAACTAGGAATAGAAAGAAACTATCACAATAAATGTCATACATGAAAAACCCACAGCAAACATCATACTCACTCATGAAAGATAGAAAGATTTTCCTATAAAATCAGGAACAAAGCGAAAAGTGCCGTATTTGGGCACTTCTATTAAACACAGTACTGAAAGTTCCAGCCAGAGCAATTAAACAAGAAAACGAAATCCAGATTAAAAGGGCAGAAGTCAAAGTACCTCTGTTCCCAGGAGATGTAATCACATATGTAGAAAACCCAAAATATTCCACCAAAAAAATTGTCAGAATAAACAAATTCAGCAAAATAGCAGGATACAAAATCAAATTCAAAAATCAGTTGTGTTTCCACAGTCTAACAATGTAGAATTTGTAAAGGAAATTAACAATTCCATTTACAATAGCATCAAAAAGAATAAAACACTATGGAATTAACTAAGAAGGTTAAATGTGTACACTGAAAACTATAAAACACTGCTGAAAATAAAGAATTTATTTTTATTTTTCTGTGCAAAGCTTTTTTAGTTTCATATATTAATAGTGTCTGATATAGCAATCCTTAATAGCTGAAATAATCTTAAGAAGAACAAAGCTGGAGTCATCACATTCCTGATCACAAAATTACAGCAATCAAAACAGTATGGTACTATATAAAGACAGACATATAGACCAATGAGACAAAATTGAGAGTACCTAAATAACCTGAGGTATACCTGGTCAACTAACATTTGACAAGGGAATCAAG